>NC_135232.1:446953522-447274676 GCF_051348905.1 Ranitomeya variabilis | reverse complement strand
CTCAAATCACCTTTCTTCCAAATACTGATGCTCGGTTTGAACTGCAGGAGATTGTCTTGACCATGTCTACATGCCTAAATGCACTGAGTTGCCGCCATGTGATTGGCTGATTAGAAATTAAGTGTTAACAAGAAGTTGGACAGGTGTACCTAATAAAGTGGCCAGTGAGTGTATGTATATATTGTTTATTGATTTTTTTGTAAAAATCCTTTCCCCCGATTTAGTAAGGTTTGCAAACCTGTGTTTAGGGTACCTTAGGGGTTAAAATTCACTGGTATCTTTGGAGACGCATTTAATGTTCATCTGCATGTAAACAACGCTACGTACTCCCCCGGGGGGTGGAGCCTTTCCTCCCCTTTGGACCGGAAGTGACGTTTGTGTGTCATTATGTGCTTCACGCGGACATGATCCTCTCTGGGGCGCCCTTACCCAGGAATCATGTGATCGCTTGAAAACCGGAACCCGGGCGCTGGTGTGAGTGCGTCACGTATGTAGTGTTAGTGGCGCGCTATATAAATGAAGGGGCCGCGCGCGGGTAAACCGACCCTCCTATGTGTGCCTGACGGATGACACACATCTAATATAAAAAAAACTTTTTGAAGTGGCTTCTCCCCTGATGATTGAGCCACGAGAAACGCGTTGGGAGAATTCAGAATGAGGGAGGAAGAAAGAATCGGTGGGATGAAATCCATAAGAGTGAGGTTTTGAATGGGCACGCAGAGCGCCACCTTATACGCATGGACATCCATACCACAACACGCTGTGAAGCAACCTATGTCTCGGGTGAGATTGTTCCTATATATTAGTAGCAATCATTAATGACTCCTTTTTGATCTGATATGCTACAAAGCTCACTATATACAGGTTGTGTGAGATAAGAAACTTCTGGTATAGTGTTAGTATCTATCAGAATAGGTGTCACTATTTGTCACCGTGCTGTGCTGGAGCTTTTCTTTCAGAGCTCACTGGGAGCATTTGTTATTATTATGTACGTTGTTTGTCATGTGGTTTTTATGAGTCTGATAGGCTCATTTTAATGGAGTGAATTAAAAGTTATTTTTTATTTTAACTACAGTCCTACCTTGCTATTAGCACATTCAAATTGATTGGTGGTATTATATTAGTGGTTTTATAATTACCCTTGTACATATTTGCAATTGTCTCCTTGGTAACATCCTTGTAAAATAACTTTTTATAAACACTGCCTAAAAATCATTTATGGAGTATAATATTTAATATACTAGATTCGTTCTCCCTGTTCTAAAACGTACCCTGTCTCCGGAAGGGAATTACGCTACTGTGTTGGGTTAGCTTCGGACACGTTTAATCAAAGCTGGTGGCAGCATACCGTGCAGGCCTTTGGGTGTTGTTGTAGCGACTGCGGCGTTGATAATTATTGTTCCTGCCTGAGCGGGAGTGGTTTATCGCATTGCTGCAGCATGCCCAATAGCCAGTACATAGCAGGCAGCCTTTCAGGCGACTAATTACCCTAGGTGCAGTACCTAATCTGACCTGACAGAAAGGGGGGCGCCAGAGAGCTGCAAGGGTTAAGTGGAACTGTAAGCGGGATATTCATAGATCCCTGCAGTTCATGGTTTATTGAAGAGCAGTGGGATACCTAAAATAAGCCCCTGCTGTAAACTAAGAGGTCAATAGCCTTGTGTGTGTTTCTTTTATCACATTGTAGCAGTGGAGGGATAACTAAGATAAGCCCCCTGCACATATGATAGCCGTCTGTTGGCCTAAAGTCACCCCAATCCGTGACGTAGGGGTGACGGTCACGGTGTGAATCGTGACAAATTGGTGGCAGCGGTCAGGGGTTCCTGACAACAAGATGGGGGCGCATGATGGTAGCAGCACATGTAGGATTGGGGTGAAGTATGGGAGCACCACATGACAGGATTGGTGTACAGGATGGGACCACCACATGACAGGATTGGGGTAAAGGATGGGAGCACGTGACAGGATGAGTGCTCAGGAAGACAGTAGCACATCACAAGATGGAGGCACACAAAACAGGATGGGGCTGCACATGACAGGATGGGGGCGCAAGATGGTAGCAGCACATGACAAGATTAGGACGCAGGATGGAAGCAACACATACCAGGATGGAGACCATATACCAATATAAATGCTCGCCACCCGGGCGTAGAATGGGTTCAATAGCTAGTATATATATATACATATATACTAGCTATTGAACCCGTTGTGGGCCCGGGTGGCGAGCATTTATATTGGTATATGGTCTCCATCCTGGTATGTGTTGATTCCATCCTGCGCCCTAATCTTGTCATGTGCTGCTACCATCTTGTGCCCCCATCCTGTTATGTGCTGCCCCCATCCTGTTTTGTGTGCTTCCATCTTGTGCTGTGCTACTGTGTTCCTGAGCACTCATCCTGTCACATGCTCCCATCCTGTACCCCAATCCTGTCATGTGGTGGTCCCATCCTGTACCCCAATCCTGTCATGTGGTGCTCCCATACTCCACCCCAATCCTGTCATGCGCTGCTACCATCATGCGCCCCCATCCTGCTATGTGCTACTATCTTCCTGAGCCCTCATCCTGTTATGTGCTCCCATCCTGCGCCCCCATGCTGTCATGTGCTGCTCCCATCCTGCGCCCTCATCCTGTCATGTAGTGCTTGCATCCTGCACCCACATGCTGTCATGTGCTGCTCCCATCCTGCACCCTCATCCTGTCATGTAGTGCTTGCACCCTGCACCCACATGCTGTCATGTGCTGCTTCCATCCTGCTCCTCCATTTTGGTTATGTGCTGCTCCCATCCTGCTCCCCATCCTTTCATGTGCTGCTCTCATCCTGCGCCCCCATCCTGTCACATGCTGCTCCCAACCTGCGCCCTTATCCTGCCATGTGCTGCTCCTATCTTGTGCCCCCATCCTGTCATGTGCTGCTCCCATCCTGTCATGTGCTGCTGCCATCCTGCTCCTCCGTTCTGTCATGTGCTGCTCCCATCCTGCGCCCCCGTTCTGTCATGTGCTGCTCCCATCCTGAGCCCCGATTCTGTCATGTGCTGCTGCCATCCTGTGCCCCCATTCTGTCATGTGCTGCTCCCATCCTACCCCCCCGTTCTGTCATGTGCTGCTCCCATCCTGTGCCCCCATGCTGTCATGCGCTGCTCCCATCTTGAGCCCCCAGTTCTGTCATGTGCTGCTACCATCCTGCGGCCCCATTCTGTCATGTGCTGCTCCCATCCTACCCCCCCGTTCTGTCATGTGCTGCTCCCATCCTGTGCCCCCATGCTGTCATGCGCTGCTCCCATCTTGAGCCCCCATTCTGTCATGTACTGCTCCCATCCTACGCCCCGTTCTGTCATGTGCTGCTTCCATCCTGCACCCCCGTTCTGTCATGTGCTGCTTCCATCCTGCACCCCCGTTCTGTCATGTGCTGCTGCCATCCTGCACCCCTATTCTGTCATGTGCTGCTCTATTCTGTCATGTGCTGCTCCCATCCTGCGCCACAGTTCTGTAATGTGCTGCTCCCATCCTGCGCTACCGTTCTGTAATTTGCTGCTCCCATCCATAAGCCCCATACGCTGCTCCATAATGGTTGTTGGTCCCCATAAGATGCTCCATAGTATATGCCTCATATGCTGCTCCATTATGGTTGATGGCCCCCATAAGATGCTCCATAGTATATGCCTCATATGCTGCTCCATTATGGTTATGGCCCCCATAAGATGCTCCATAGTATATGCCTCATATGCTGCTCCATTATGGTTGATGGCCCCCATAAGATGCTCCATAGTATATGCCTCATATGCTGCTCCATTATGGTTGATGGCCCCCATAAGATGCTCCATAGTATTATATGCCCTGTATGCTGCTCCATTATGGTCGATGGCCCCCATAAGATGCCCCATAGTATTATATGTCTCATATGCTGCTCCATTATGGTTGATGGCCCCCATAAGATGCTCCATAGTATTATATGCCTTGTATGCTGATCCATTATGGTTGATGGCCCCCATAAGATGCTCCATAGTATTATATGCCTCATATGCTGCTCCATTATGGTTGATGGCCCCCATAAGATACTCCATAGTATTATGTGCCCTGTATGCTGATCCATTATGGTTGATGGCCCCCATAAGATGCTCCATAGTATTATATGCCCTGTATGCTGATCCATTATGGTTGATGGCCCCCATAAGATGCTCCATAGTATTATTTGTCCTGTATGCTGCTCCATTATGGTTGATGGCCCCCATAAGATGCTCCATAGTATATGCCTCATATGCTGCTCCATTATGGTTGATGGCCCCCATAAGATGCTCCATAGTATTATATGCCCTGTATGCTGATCCATTATGGTTGATGGCCCCCATAAGATGCTCCATTGTATTATATGCCCTGTATGCTGATCCATTATGGTTGATGGCCCCCATAAGATGCTCCATAGTATATGCCTCATATGCTGCTCCATTATGGTTTATGGCCCCCATAAGATGCTCCATAGTATATGCCTCATATGCTGCTCCATTATGGTTGATGGCCCCCATAAGATGCTCCATAGTATTATATGCCCTGTATGCTGCTCCATTATGGTTGATGGCCCCCATAAGATGCTCCATAGTATTATATGCCCTGTATGCTGCTCCATTATGGTTGATGGCCCCAATAAGATGCTCCATAGTATTATATGCCCTGTATGCTGCTCCATTATGGTTGATGGCCCCCATAAGATGCTCCATAGTATTATATGCCCTGTATGCTGCTCCATTATGGTTGATGGCCCCAATAAGATGCTCCATAGTATTATATGCCCTGTATGCTGCTCCATTATGGTTGATGGCCCCCATAAGATGGTCCATAGTGTTATATGCCTTGTATGCTGCTCCATTATGGTTGATGGCCCCCATAAAATGCTCCATAGTATTATATGCCTTGTTTGCTGCTCCATAAAGGTTGATGGCCCCCATAAGATGCTCCATAGGATTATATGCCCTGTATGCTGATGCAATAAAAAAAAAAAATAACATACTCACCTATCGACGCTGGGCGCCGAGTGCTGGTGGCCTGAGCAGATGGGGACACCGGCGCGCTGTGGGGGTCAGGTGCCGGAGTTGCCGCTAACTCAGGCCCCCTGCACTTGATATAATCACCTGGCCCTGATCCTGTGCTGCGCGCCGCTCCGTCTTCCGGGTCCTATGGCTGTGACTGTTCAGTCAGAGGGCGGCGCACATTAAGCGCGTCATCGCACCCTCTGAACTGAACGTCACAGGCAGAGGATGTGGAGGACGGAGCAGCGTGCATCGGTGGAACGCCGGGACAGGTAAATATTGCATACTCACCCTCCTGGCACGTCCCTGCTTCTCCGATGGAGATCGCGGTGTGCGTTCAGTGGTTACGCATACCACGATCTCCTGGGAGCGTCACTCTGTGGGGTCCAGACTGCGCCGGCGCTTGCGTAGTCTATAAAGGCTTCGGACAGAGTGACGCTCCCACCGTTATATTATAGATATAGTGTACTGTGATTATCTTTGTGTCCAACAGAACATATGAGCACTGTGCATAGGTACATATACATACACTAGATGGTGGCCCGATTCTAACACATCGGGTATTCTAGAATATGTACGTATATTTTTACAATTATTTAAAAAATGTTTTTTACTTTATTCTGACTTTTACACTTTGTCCCACTATGGGACATTCATTTTTTGCAGGCTAATCGCTTCTATAGCATGCAGATGAAGCAGCATCTGAATGCTATAAAAGCTGTCAGCTCTGCACTCAGTGCACTGACACTGAGAGACTTCCTGATTATGCACTGCGCATGGCCAGGACGTTTCTTAGCTCTGGTGACCCGGATGACGTCACGATGACATCGGGTTACCATGGCAGCGATCGGGACCCCGCGTCACGCCTAAGGGTGTGCGTCCACGTTCAGGATTGCATCAGGATTTGATCAGGATTTGACGCAGGTAAAATCTGCACCAAATCTGCACCTGAGGTCACTGGCAGGTCACCTGCGTTTTTCATGCGTTTTTGACCCGTTTTTCATGCGACTTGACTCCTTTTTTTCATGCGGATTTGTGTGTTTTTGTAAGCTCAATAAAGATATACCAAAAAAAAGGGTGATGTCATTTCTTGCCCAACCTCTTCATTTACATACTCCATTGAAGAATACACACAGGCAGATAGATGATAGATAACAGATAGATCGATAGATCGATAGATAGATAGATAGATAGATAGATAGATAGATAGATAGATAGATAGATAGATAGATAGATAGATAGATAATAGATCTATCGTATCTATCGTATCTATCTATCGTATCTATTATCTATAAATATATCTATCTATAGATATATCTATAGATAGCTAGATAGATATATTGATAGATAATAGATAGATGATAGATAGATAATAGATAGATATGATAGATAGATAACACCAAGCCCGATGCTTAGTATATCTATGTATCTATAGATATATCTATCTATAAATATATCAATAGATAGATTATCCATCTATCTATATAATCATCTAAGGGGTACTTCCGTCTGTTTGTCTGTCTGTCTTTCTGTCTGTAACAGAAATCCCGAGTCGCTGATTGGTCGGGGCCGGCAGTCCGGCCGTGAATTGGCCCCTCCCTACTCCCCATCCGGACCAACTTTTTTACTATTGATGCTGGCTATGCAGCATAAATAGTAAAAAGATATAATGGTAAAAGTAATAAAAAAAAAAAAAAAAAAATCATGCTATTCTGACCTTCCATCGCCTCCGCAGCTTTCCCGCTCCTCCCGGTGCTCTCGGCAGCTTCCGTTCCCAGAGATGCATTGCGAAATTACACAGATGACTTAGCGGTCTCTGGCAAAGACCGATAAGTCATCTGGGTAATTTCGCAATGCATCTCTGGGAACGGAAGCTGCCGGCCGCATCGCGAGGAGCGGGACAGCTTTGGTGGACGATGGAAGGTGAATATATAACTATTTTTTATTTTAATTCTTTTTGTGGGCTGTGTTATTTACTACGTGGCTGCTATATACTATGTGGCAGCGCTATCTACTGCGTTGGCTGTGCTATATACTACGTGGCTGTGTTATATACTACGTGGGCTGCACTATATACTACGTGGCTGTGCTATCTACCAGGGCCGGACTGAGCATCGGACACTTCTAGCAAATGCCAGAAGGGCTGGTGCCTGTAGTGGGACGCTCGATCCGCCCAGGCCCAGATTGCCAATCTGCCACCTCTTGGGGGCCGCCAGCCCATTTTAAATTTTAAATAGGGAATATGAGGTCTTCTATTAATTTTCTTATTAACTCTATTATGTGCTGGATTTCTGTATGTGGGTCCTGTTGATGGTTTTCATCCTTCCTATGATGGTTTTCATCTTTTTTGTGATGGGTTCCAGTAATGGTTTTCATCCCTCTTTATATATGCCAAACCTAGACACTGTTGTGTATTGTTATTGAAGTCCTCCGCAGTTGTTCTGTATTCCCATAATGAAAGTCTATGAATTCTATTATCAGACCAGATATTGTGCCATAATTTCGTATAAGCATCTTAAATATATGGACCACTGTTTTTATAACGTTTTCTTTCCTCTTGTCTTACAGTATACGAGCGGAACTTAGAGTTCGGTCTTGGATTCCACTGCGCATGCGCACTGCTTTGGCTTTCTCCGGCTCCTTTCGTTCTTGTCGGCTTTACCTATACTTCCGGTGTTCGCGTCTCACTTGAGCTTTCACCCGGAACCACTCTCACCAAAATAAGGTAAATAGCCGCTCACACGTTAGCTCTCACACGTGCCTCCTACATAACGGTCACAGTTCCCCGGTCCTCCGTTCTGGACACCACGCTCACCAGAGACATCCTAACCAAGGTATCTATTTATGCGCACTCTTGGAGCATATGTATGCTGCCGGTGTATCGACGCTAACACGCAGTGTATTTTTGCATATTTACCTCAACAGTGGGTTTCCTCGCCCGGCTCTTCATACCAGCAAGTATGGTCTTCTCTTCTCTCTTACTAGTTTTCCTTACACTTTGTGGTGTGATTGCCAGTCTACTTTAAAATTATTGGTCTGGGTGTCTTATAACCATATATTCCTGTGTGCATTCCTGTGCACATATATATCCATTAGAATTTTTTATTCTAGGTATTTTTATTTTTTATTTTAGATATTTTTTGAACTTTTTTCTTCGATGTTCATTCTGAGGAGGCCGTCATTTCCTAAGACATATTTCATCTATACTAATATTATAAGCCTCTGAGAATTTGTTATTTGTCACAAGACAGTATTGTGGTTCGTTATAAAAAAAAAAAAAAAAAAGAAAAAAAAAAAAAAAGGGGGACGTGAGGATAATGTCCACCCTTGTCTTCCTTACTGCTTTTTCCATAGGACATTCTCTTGCATGATGTTTAATTATTCTTATTTGTAATTATTCTTATGTATTTTTCAGAGGGACATTTAATCTCTTGAAAAAGGCTTTTTTTAGCCGAAACGTTGAGAAAGAAATTGTATATGTCCAAAGTGTATTGAAGAATTATATTCATTTATTTCTATTTTTGGAAACCCTATATCCTGAATAAATTTGGAGAATGTTAAAAATAAACTTTGAAATTTTTCAATTGTAGTGTGCCGGAGTTTTTCTCATATATCTTTTGGAAGGTAGCTGAGTGAACTCTATCCTCTACCCCAGAGTGATTGTCTGCAGAATCCACAGATTTTTTGACGTTCCCAGGAAGTACCAAAGTCTCACTCCGACGCCCCTGGCATCATTGTCTGCTGGGTCTTGGTCCTTTGTCCTGAAAGGAGCCTCTTCCTCTGCCACCCTTGGGGTAGCACCACCTGCCCCTTCCCTCTATAGTCCTTCCTGGGATGAGCGAATCTTCCGAAAGGCCGGAATTCTTTTCGGCTTTTCTTCGGGGAACCCCCTATTTTTATCAGACACCTTCTCAAGCAACTCATCCAGGACTGGTCCGAACACATGTAGGCCAGAGAAGGGTATCAAGCATAGTTTTTTCTTTGACTGGGTATCCCCTGTTCATGATCTTAACCACAAAGCCCACCTTGCTGCAAACCAAACTGATTCTGCTAAATTGTCTGCCAACTCGTCCACCCATAGACTCATGGACCTGGCTACTGAGGTGGCTGCTATGTTTGTTTTTATAATAGCTGCAGATGATTCCCAGGCTTTAAGAAGGTCCTCTGATCTTTTGTCCATAGGATCCTTAAAGGCAGAGGAGTCCTCAAAGGGAATAGCTGTTTTCTTGGAGACCCTTACTACTGGTATGACAATCTTTGGGACTGTATCCCACACTTTGGTCTCTTCTGGATGAAAGGAAAGGTGGTATTTAAAATCTTTTGGGACAACCAGCTTCTTCCCACTCTTCCAGTATCATCACTGTAATATGATTATTAACTGAGAAGACTCTGTTCCTACGTGTCCTTAGACCCCCGAACATTTCATCCTGGGCCGTCAGTGGTTCAGCAGAGTCCACAACTTTCATTGCACCCCTGATAGCTTGTAAGAGCATGTCCGTGTTTCCAGAAGAAAACAAGTATCTCTTCTTTTCCTCAGGAAGCATGACGGAGGAACCCTCACCTGCTACTGTGTCAGGATCAGAATAGCAAGACGATTTTCCTTCCTCAGAGCCTGGGTCCATGTCCCATCTGGGTCTCTTGGGTCGAGGGGAATGGGACAGCATGAGAACAGAAACTGTACTCTGTACCTCTTTCCGAATCATGGTTTTTATGCTGGTTAGCAATGAGGTCTGCTCTTTCTTGTACTTTGGTAATGTAGCCTTCACAGAGCTTATCATAGCACTCTGGGAATCTGGCATTAGATATGGCACATCTGTTAGGGTATATGCACACGCTGCGGATTATTCCGAACTGATTTTGCTAAATCCGCACTGCGGATTTCCTGTGGAATTACCGTGATTTTTTTTTTGCGGATTTCACCTGTGGATTCCTATTATGGAGCAGGTGTAAACCACTGCGGAACCCACACAAAGAATTGACATGCTGCGGAATAAGCAACGCTGTGTTTATGCTATTTTTTCCCGTATGTGCACTGCGGAATTTGTTTTCCATAGGTTTACATGGTACTGTAAACTCAAGGAAAACTGCTGCGGATCCACTGCGTGTGCACATACCCTTAGCCTTTTTTTGGACACTGAGGTGGACCGGCTAGGTTTCTTTTTCACAAAAGACTATAGAAAAAAAAAGGCTCCTGTACCTATTTGGCTCTAGGGCCAGTGACGTGACCTAATACGCTTTACTCACATGATCCAAGGATAGCTCTAAGGACTGGATGTCAGAACGGCTAGCACTCTCCATACTAAGGCTGGAGTGCTGCCAGCTGTCCCTCACCCTTAAGTTATCTGCCTTACCTGACTTCGGGACATCTGATCCGTCAGCCTTCCGAGCCCCAGCTGCTGCCAATTCCAGGCAGTGTGTGCCCTGCAGGTGTTCGGTGGTACTGCCCATGCTCTGCCTGGAATGCACGCCAGCTACAGTAGAAACGCTGGCATCTGGCGCCATCTTCCCAGCCGGTCACCTGATCCCAATGTGTATTCCCCTTGGAAGTCACGTCAGTGGCACGCCCACCAATGACACAGTGTGCCGGAAGTTCACCTTGCAGAGCGCGCTGGCTGGAGGCCAACCCCACACGTGAGGCCTGAAATTGGCAGCCGATGTCCAGAGATCCCTAAAGAGAGATGCAGCTAATTCGAGGACTGCACAGCTTGACCAGATCCTGACAGACTGCTCCTGAAGAGAATAGCAGCAAGGCTCCCAGGTATACAGAGCCCTATTCCAAGAATCTTTGCTCATATGTGCTCCATCTTCCACATCTGTCCCTGATAAAGGACAGGGGGAAAAAAAAAAACTGGAGGGTGGCAGGGAACCTGTCAGGAAGGTTATGCCTAGTAACCTACACACTGTCAGGATGGCACATTATACTGGATAAAATGATATCAAGACTGGTTTCATCAACCAAGTTGTTTCTTTAGTTTTGTGTTATGAGATTCTCATGCTGAGAGGCAGGGCTACGTGGTGCTCTGATTGCATTATGAATATCTAGACTGCTGACAGGTCACAGATTACTAACTAGGGGCTGGGTCCCTGAGTTTTCATTATGCAATCACATACGGAATAAAAAAAAAAAAAAAGTGCTTCTGCAGACAGGTGCCAGTTGTGGCTCCAGCGCTGTAGCATAATCGCATGGTTATGTGTATTTATCCCTTTTGCAAAATTTGAGCAAGGAAATAAAAAAAAATTTTTTTAAAAAATGGCTGCTACTACACAGGTGCCATTTTAATTTTTTTAAATTTGCTTGCTTAAATAAATCTGCAAAAGGGATAAAAGTGCACATTAACCATGCAATTGTACTGCAGCATGGTGGCAATGGCTCGCACCTGGAAGCTTTTTTTAAATTCAGTATGTGATATTATGCATACTAAGGGGTGGTCACTGAGGGAGAGCACTATACATGAACCCCACCTTAGGGCAAAGATTCTCTAACACAAAAGTGAAAATTAAGAAGAAACAGCCACAAGACAGATGTCAACCATGGTATCATTTTATTCTGTTTAACGGTGCCGACCTCACACTGTAGGCTACTATGCACAATCCTGCTGACAGGTTCCCTTTAACCTGTGTTCCTGTCCCCATCAAGGATATAAATGACTAACTCCTGGTGGTGCTGTCAGGAGGGATATTCTGGAAAAATATATATCTTCAATCTCTTTGAGCTGCACTGGAAGAAACCTGTGTTTAAATCCAGATAAACCTGTCAGTTACCTGGAAGGCACTGGGAAAGTCGGGAGCAGTGCCAGATCTGCAAGAGGTTTCTCTGAAACACTAAATTTAAAGACTATACCAGACTGCCATTAAGCAGCCAGGCTGATTTAATCTGCCCAAGATCCCTTAAAGACTAGTCCCATCTCGAAGGTCCAACCCAAATATGTAGTGGGTATAATTGCAAATCCCTCCAATTATAAGTGTAGTATATAGTCTTGATAACCGATGATGCTTCCATAATGTGCAGGCCATTGCTGTAGCTCAGTTTATTATGGTTACAACATTTGCTGCGCCCCAGAATCCTGGTTGTTGTAGTAATGTTGTTCTTCCACCAGGGGGAGCGACATTACGTCTGGAGGCAATAAAGGAGATCTTCTGTCCAGGTATCACAACCACACACACACACACACACACAACACACTCCAGCCACCAGGGGGAGCAAAAGGTTCTACCTACTAGGTAAAACTGGTAGTTGGAGGGAAAGCATTAAGCTACTTACGGGTAGCGGCATTTCTCGGAGGCCCATGACAGCACGACGAGAGAGGGGATCCGCCCATCAGGAACAGGAAACCTACAGATACAAAAGGGGGCGGCACCTCTCCCCTGTATCAGTTGTATTTCAGAGCCTTGAGAGGACTACCGCGGTTAGTGGCACACAAAAATATACATTATATACAGTCTATATACAAAATTTTAACCAATATATTGGAACTGGGTATCATACGTGAGATATATACATTATAGGAGGTGCAACCCCCACGTGAATAGGGAGGGAACTAAGGGTGCTGTCATGGGCCTCCGAGAAATGCCGCTACCCGTAAGTAGCTTAATGCTTTACTCGGACTCCCATGACAGCACGACGAGAGAATTACAGAGATGTAAAACTTCCTTAGGGAGGGACTATGGCTTGTAGCACCCTTAACCCGAAGGTGAGATCAGAGGAGGCCCCCAAATCCAACCTATAGTGTTTAAAGAAGGTGGACGGGGATGACCATGTGGCCGCCTTACATATCTGGTCGATTGATACTCCAGATTTCTCCGCCCATGATGTAGCCATGGCCCTGGTGGAATGCGCCCTCAGATTCTGCGGAGTCGGACCCCCACCTGCAGTATAAGCCAAAGAGATAGCCTCCCTAATCCACTTCGCTAGTGTGTACTTTGATACCCTGAGTCCCTTTCTAGGATTTTGGAAAGATAAAAATAACGCATTATCTTTCTTCCATGTATCAGTAACAGAGATGTATTCTAACAGGCATCTCCTAACGTCTAGCGTATGGAGTAGTTCTTCCTTAGGGTTGGAGGGATTAGGAAGGAAAGATGGTAAAACTATCTCCTGTGACCTGTGAAACCGTGATGACACTTTTGGTAAATAGGCAGGGTCCGGTCTGAGGACTACCCTATCTGGCAGAAACTCTGTATAAGGGGAAATTCTGGAGAGAGCTTGTATGTCTCCTACCCTTCGGGCAGATGTTATCGCTACCAGAAATGCTGTCTTAAGGGATAAGGCCTTAATTGAAGCTGATTGTAATGGTTCAAACGGCTCTCTAGTCAATGCTGACAGGACTAGATTAAGATCCCAAGGCATAGATCTATCTTTATGTATGGGTCTAGCCCTACTAGATGCTTTAATGAACCTTGAGATCCAATAATTATTGGCGATGTTACAGGAAAACAGGGCCCCAAGGGCCGAGACCTGTACCTTTAGAGTACTAGTGGATAGATTTAGCTCTAAGCCCCTTTGCAGGAATTCTAAGATCTGTTTTATAGGTATTCCCTCTTCTAAATTAAAATCAGAAGAGGCCAGGAATTTCCGCCAGGTTCTAGCGTAGATTGTTGTCGTAATCTGTTTCCTACTTTTCATAAGGGTTTCAATTAAATTTGGGGAGAACCCTTTCTTTTTCAGTAACACCCTCTCAAACTCCATGCCGTCAAATGGAGACTCTTTACTTGAGGATGGCTGATCGGACCCTGGTGGAGTAAATCTGGGATGTCCGGAAGCACCCAGGGGTCCTCCACTGTCATGATCCTGAGCCAGGTGAACCAGGCCCTTCTGGGCCAGAATGGGGCAATCAATATAATTCTTGCCCGCTCTTCTCTTATCTTCCTGATTACCAGAGGTATCAGGCCTAGCGGGGGGAACGCATAAGCCAACCGAAAGTCCCAATTGATCAGAAAGGCGTCTACCGCCAGAGGATTCTCCCTGGGATTTAGGGAACAGAATTTTATTGTCTTTCGGTTGTCCCTGGTGGCAAATAAATCCACCTCTGGATGTCCCCATTTGTGGACAATCTGGTTGAACACGTGACTGTTCAGAGACCACTCCCCTTGTCTCAGGGTGTTGCGGCTTAGAAAGTCCGCTTTCACATTTTCTTTTCCTCTTATATGTAGTGCGGTTAAAGATAGAAAATGGTTCTCCGCAGTCTGGAATAGACGATCTGCCACTCTCATCAGTGATTCGGAATGAGTTCCACCCTGGTGATTTATGTACGCGACCGCCACCTGGTTGTCCGAGAGGATCTTGACGTGGTGACCCTGCAGATATATGAGTAATTTTTTAACTGAAAGTTCAATGGCCATTAACTCCTTCTGGTTGGAGGAGGCTGATGTTAGGGGGTTCCATAGACCCTGAACTATCATGTCATCCATGTGTGCTCCCCAACCTGAAGGGCTAGCGTCTGTTGTTACAATACGTGTCGTCTGTGTCACCCAGGGAACTCCTGCCGATAAATTGTCATTGATTAGCCACCATCTAAGAGATGTTAGAGTTTCTGGACCCAAAGTAATCTGACTCTGCAAAGACCCTTGTAAAACTCTATCATTAACCAGTACCTCGGATTGTAAAGGTCTGGTGTGAAATTGGGCCCAACGGACAGCGGGAATGCATGAGGTTAGAGACCCTAACAGTGACATAGCCTGTCTAAGGGTCATGGATGGTTTATCAATTGCTCTAGACACCTGTTGTTGGATGTGTAACAATTTGTCGGGCGGAAGACAACACTGTTGGGTTTCTGAATTTAACAATAGCCCTAAGAATCTCTGTATCTTCTGGGGCTGTAACCGGGATTTTTCATAATTCACAATCCACCCCAGATGCTCAAGCTTGGTTGTGGTTGTTTGTAGCTGAGAAAGGCAATGGTCTGCCGAACTCCCTACTATAAGGAAATCATCCAAATAGGGGACAATCAGGATGTCAGACTCTCGTAAGTGCGCCATGACTTCGGCCAATAATTTTGTAAACACCCTAGGAGCTGCTGATAAGCCAAAGGGAAGGGCTCTAAACTGAAAATGACGAATTTGTCCCCCCATTGACACCGCTACGCTCAGGAACCTCTGGAAGTCTTCATGTATCGGAACATGATAGTATGCATCCTTTAAATCTACAACTACCATGAAGCAGTGTTTAAACAACATTTTTATTGCTGAACTGATTGTTTCCATTTTGAACGATTCATTGGCCAGAAACTTATTAAGGCCTTTGAGATTTATGATCGTTCTAAACGATCCGTCTGGCTTCTTGATCAGAAAAAGAGGAGAGTAAAATCCCCTCCCTCTTTCTGATTCTGGGATTTCAATCAAAACATTCTTGGAGCATAAGTTCGTGACCTCTGCTTCCAAAGCTGCTTGCTCAAGGGGGGAGGAACATAAAGGGGTTAACTTAAATTTATCTCGAGGCCAGTGATCGAAGTCAAGTCTTAGACCTTTTGCTATAATGCCTCGGACCCATTTACTGTTCGTAATGTCAAACCAAGCTGAGGAGAATGCTGACAGTCTACCCCCCACAGGGATCGCTAGTCATTGGTCCGTTTTTTTCTGTTCTTTTGAGGAACGACGAAACATATAGCCCGTACCTCTTCCGCATCTATCCTCCCATCTAAAACTCTCTCTAGAGGGTGAGGACCCGCGTTTCTTTCCGCAACCAAATCTCCTTCTATTGAAGGGCCGGCGGTAGGATGCTGAAGACAGATTAGGAAATTTCTTCTTATCATCCCCCGCTTTCTCCAGCAACTCATCCAGAGTTGGCCCAAAGAGATATTCTTCTTTACACGGGATGGCGCAGAGCTTAGTTCTGCATTGAATGTCGCCTGACCAGCCCTTCAACCATAAGGCTCTACGAGCCGCGTTGGAGAGTCCTGCCGCTCTGGCCGCCATTCTGACCGAGTCCACAGATGCGTCTGACAGAAAGGCCGCAGCATTCTGCATTGTTGGTAGAGCCTTCAGAATAGTATCTCTGGAAGCGCCGTCCTTGAGCTGGGACTCTAACTGATCCAGCCAGACCATTAACCCCTTCCCGACCTTTGACGCATACGCTGCGTCATGAAAGTCGGTGCCAATCCGACCTGTGACGCAGCGTATGCGTCATGGAATGATCGCGTCCCTGCAAATCGGGTGAAAGGGTTAACTCCAATTTCACCTGATCTGCAGGGACAGGGGGAGTGGTACTTCAGCCCAGGGGGGGTGGCTTCACCCCCTCCTGGCTACGATCGCTCTGATTGGCTGTTGAAAGTGAAACTGCCAATCAGAGCGATTTGTAATATTTCACCCAAAAAAACGGTGAAATATTACAATCCAGCCATGGCCGATGCTGCAATATCATCGGCCATGGCTGGAAAACCTGAAGTGACCCCACCGATCGCCCCCCCAAGCCACTGATCTGTCCCGTAGTCCCCTCCGTCCTGTGCTCCGCTCCCCCCGTGCTCCTATGTCACACCCCCGTGCTCCGACGCCCCCCCCCCCCGTGCCCCGATCTCCCCCCCCCTTATACTTACCGAGGCTCCCGGTGTTGGTCCGTCTTCTCCATGGGCGCCGCCATCTTCCAAAATGGCGGGCGCATGCTCAGTGCGCCCGCCGAATCTGCCGGCCGGCAGATTCATTACAAGTACATTTTGATCGCTGTTGTAGGTTCTATCACAGCGATCAAAATAAAAAAAAATAATAAATAACACCCCCCCTTTATCACCCCCATAGGTAGGGACAATAATAAAATAAAGAAAATATTTTTTTTTCTTTTTCCACTAGGGTTAGGGTTTCAACTAGGGTTAGAACTAGGGGTAGGGTTAGGGGTAGGGTTAGGGGTAGGGTTAGGGTTAGGGGTAGGGTTAGGGGTAGGGTTAGGGCATGTGCACACAGTGCGGATTTGGCCGCGGATCCGCAGCGGATCATTGGCCGCGGATCCGCAGCGGATTGGCCGCGGATCCGCAGCGGATTGGCCGCTGCAAATTCGTAGCAGTTTTCCATCAGGTTTACAGTACCATGTACACCTATGGAAAACCAAATCCGCTGTGCCCATGGTGCGGAAAATTCCGTGCAGAAACGCTGTGTTGTATTTTCCGTAGTATGTCAATTCTTTGTGCGGATTCCGCAGCGTTTTACACCTGTTCCTCAATAGGAATCCGCACAAAAGAAAAACACTGGAAATCTGCTGTAAATCCGCAGGTAAAACGCAGTGCCTTTTACCTGCAGATTTTTCAAAAATCGTGCGGAAGAATCTTACACGAATCCGCAACGTGGGCACATAGCCTTAGGGTTAGGGTTGGAATTAGAGTTAGGGTTGGAATTAAGGCTAGGGTTGGAAATAGGGTTAAGATTAGGCTTGTGGTTAGGGTTACGGATAGGGTTAGGGGTGTGTTGGGGTTACAGTTGTGGTTAGGGTTGGGATTAGGGTTAGGGTTGGGATTAGGGTTAGGATTAGAGTTAGGGTTGGAATTAGGGTTACAGGTGTGTTGGGGTTAGGGTTGTGGTTAGGGGTGTGTTGGGGTTAGGGTTGTGATTAGGGTTATGGCTACAGTTGGGATTAGGATTAGGGGTGTGTTGGGGTTAGTGTTGAAGTTAGAATTGAGGGGTTTCCACTGTTTGGGCACATCAGGGGTCTCCAAACGCAACATGGCGCCATTGATTCCAGCCAATCTTGCGTTCAAAAAGTCAAATGGTGCTCCCTCCCTTCCAAGCCCCGACGTGCGCCCAAACAGTGGTTTACCCAAACATATGGGGTACCAGCGTACTCAGGACAAACTGGGCAACAACTGTTGGGGTCCAATTTCTCCTGTTACCCTTGCAAAAATAAAAAATTACTTGCTAAAACATAATTTGAGAGGAAAGAACAATTATTTTTTATTTTCACGGCTCTGCGTTATAAACTTCTGTGAAGCACTTGGGGGTTGAAAGTGCTCACCACACATCTAGATAAGTTCCTTGGGGGGTCTAGTTTCCAAAATGGGGTCACTTGTGGGGTGTTTCTACTTTTTAGGCACATCAGCGGCTCTGCAAATGCAATGTGACGCCCGCAGACCATTCCATCAAAGTCTGCATTTCAAATGTCACTACTTCCCTTCCGAGCCCTGACGTGTGCCCAAACAGTGGTTTACCCCCACATATAGGGTATCAGCGTACTCACAACAAACTGGGCAACAAATATTGGGGTCAAATTTCTCCTGTTACCCTTGTGAAAATAAAAAAATGCTTGCTAAAACATCTTTTTTGAGGAAAGAAAAATGATTTTTTATTTTCACGGCTCTGCGTTATAAACTTCTGTGAAGCACTTGGGGGTTCAAAGTGCTCACCACACATCTAGATAAGTTCCCTTTTGGGGTCCAATTTCTCCTGTTACCCTTGGGAAAATAAAAAATTGTGGGCTAAAAAATCATTTTTTTCTAGTTTCCAAAATGGGGTCACTTGTGCGGGAGCTCCAATGTTTAGGCACACAGGGGCTCTCCAAACGCAACATGGTGTCCGCTAACGATTGGAGCTAATTCTCCATTCAAAAAGTCAAATGGCACGCCTCCCCTTCCGAGCCTTGCCGTGCACCCAAACAGTGGTTTTCCCCCACATATGAGGTATCGGCGTACTCAGGAGAAATTGTCCAACAAATTTTAGGATCCATTTTATCCTGTTGCCCATGCGAAAATGAAAAAATTGAGGCTAAAATAATTTTTTTGTGAAAAAAAAGTACTGTTTCATTTTTACGGATCAATTTGTGAAGCACCTGGGGGTTTAAAGTGCTCACTATGCTTCTAGACAAGTTCCTTGGGGGGTCTAGTTTCCAAAATGGGGTCACTTGTGGGGGAGCTCCAATGTTTAGGCACACGGGGGCTCTCCAAACGCGACATGGTGTCCGCTAAAGATTGGAGCCAATTTTTCATTGAAAAGCTCCTTCTCTTCCGAGCCCTGTCGTGCGCCCAAACAGTGGTTTACCCCCACATATGAGGTATCAGCGTACTCAGGACAAATTGGACAACAACGTTCGTGGTCCAGTTTCTCCTTTTACCCTTGGGAAAATAAAAAAATTGTTGCTAAAAGATCATTTTTGTGACTAAAAAGTTAAATGTTCCTTTTTTACTTCCATGTTGCTTCTGCTGCTGTGAAACACCTGAAGGGTTAATAAACTTCTTGAATGTGGTTTTGAGCACCTTGAGGGGTGCAGTTTTTAGAATGGTGTCACTTTTGGGTATTTTCAGCCATATAGAACCCTCAAAAAGACTTCAAATGTGAGGTGGTCCCTAAAAAAAAATGGTTTTTTTAAATTTTGTTGTAAAAATGAGAAATCACTGGTCAAATTTTAACCCTTATAACTTCCTAGCAAAAAAAAAAAATTTGTTTCCAAAATTGTGCTGATGTAAAGTAGACATGTGGGAAATGTTATTTATTAACTATTTTGTGTCACATAACTCTCTGGTTTAACACAATAAAAATTCAAAATGTGAAAATTGCGAAATTTTCAAAATTTTTGCCAAATTTCCATTTCTTTTCACAAATAAACTCAGAAATTATCGACCTAAATTTACCACTACCATGAAGCCCAATATATCACGAAAAAAACAGTCTCAGAATCGCTAGCATCCGTTGAAGCGTTCCTGAGTTATTACCTCATAAAGGGACACTGGTCAGAATTGCAAAAAACGGCAAGGTCATTAACCCCTTTCTGTCATTAGACGTACTATTCTGTCCATGTGGGGTGGGCCCTACTTCCCAAGGACGGAATAGTACGTCATACGCGATCGGCCGCGCTCACGGGGGGAGCGCGGCCGATCGCGGCCGGGTGTCAGCTGCATATCGCAGCTGACATCCGGCACTATGTGCCAGGAGCGGTCACGGACCGCTCCCGGCACATTAACCCCCGGCACACCGCGATCAAACATGATCGCGATGTGCCGGCGGTGCAGGGAAGCATCGCGCAGGGAGGGGGCTCCCTGCGGGCTTCCCTGAGACCCCCGGAGCAACGCGATGTGATCGCGTTGCTGCGAGGGTCTTACCTCCCTCCCTGCCTGCTCCAGACCCGGATCCAAGATGGCCGCGGATCCGGGTCCTGCAGGGAGGGAGGTGGCTTCACAGAAGCCTGCTCAGAGCAGGCACTGTGAAGCAGCCTGCACTTCTCTCAGATCGGTGATCTGTCAGAGTGCTATGCAAACTGACAGATCACCGATCTGTATTGTCCCCCCCTGGGGCAAAGTAAAAAAGTAAAAAAAAAATTTTCCAAATGTGTAAAAAAAAAAAAAAAAAAAAAAATATTCCAAAATAATGAAAAAAAATATATATATATTATTCCCATAAATACATTTCTTTATCTAAATAAAATAAAAAAAACAATAAAAGTACACATATTTAGTATCGCCGCGTCCGTAACGACCCGACCTATAAAACTGGCCCACTAGTTAACCCCTTCAGTAAACACCGTAAGAAAAAAAAAAAAAAAAACGAGGCAAAAAACAACGCTTTATTATCATACCGCCGAACAAAAAGTGGAATAACACGCGATCAAAAAGACTGATATAAATAACCATGGTACCGCTGAAAACGTCATCTTGTCCCGCAAAAAACGAGCCGCCATACAGCATCATCAGCAAAAAAATAAAAAAGTTATAGTCCTGAGAATAAAGCGATACCAAAATAATTATTTTTTCTATAAAATAGTTTTTATCGTATAAAAGCGCCAAAACATTAAAAAAATGATATAAATGAGATATCGCTGTAATCGTACTGATCCGACGAATAAAACTGCTTTATCAATTTTACCAAACGCGGAACGGTATAAACGCCTCCCCAAAAAGAAATTCATGAATAGCTGGTTTTTGATCACTCTGCCTCACAAAAATCGGAATAAAAAGCGATCAAAAAATGTCACGTGTCCGAAAATGTTACCAATAAAAACGTCAACGCATCCCGCAAAAAACAAGATCTCACATGACTCTGTGGACTCAAATATGGAAAAATTACAGCTCTCAAAATGTGGTAACGCAAAAAATATTTTTTGCAATGAAAAGCGTCTTTCAGTGTGTGACGGCTGCCAATCATAAAAATCCGCTAAAAAAGCCGCTATAAAAGTAAATCAAACCCCCCTTCATCACCCCCTTAGTTAGGGAAAAATAAAAAAATTAAAAAATGTATTTATTTCCATTTTCCCATTAGGGCTAGGGTTAGGGTTAGGGCAAGGGTTAGGGCTAGGGTTGGGGCTAGGGTTGGGGCTACAGTTAGGGTTGGGGCTAAAGATAGGGTTAGGGTTTGGATTACATTTACGGTTGGGAATAGGGTTGGGATTAGGGTTAGGGGTGTGTCTGGGTTAGAGGAGTGGTTAGGGTTAATGTTGGGATTAGGGTAAGGGGTGTGTTTGGATTAGGGTTTCAGTTATAATTGGGGGGTTTCCACTGTTCGGGCACATCAGGGGCTTTCCAAACGGGATATGGCATCCGATCTGAATTCCAGCCAATTCTGCGTTGAAAAAGTAAAACAGTGCTCCTTCCCTTCCGAGCTCTCCCGTGTGCCCAAACAGGGGTTTACCCCAACATATGGGGTATCAGCGTACTCAGGACAAATTGGACATCATCTTTTGGGGTCCAATTTCTCCTGCTACCCTTGGGAAAATACAAAACTGGGGGCCAAAAAATAAGTTTTGTGGGAAAAAAAGGATTTTTTATTTTCACGGCTCTGCGTTGTAAACTGTAGTGAAACACTTGGGGGTTCAAAGTTCTCACAACACATCTAGATAAGTTCCTTGGGGGGTCTAGTTTCCAATATGGGGTCACTTGTGGGGGGTTTGTACTGTTTGGGTACATCAGGGGCTCTGCAAATGCAACGTGACGCCTGCAGACCAATCCATTTAAGTCTGCATTCCAAATGGCGCTCCTTCCCTTCCGAGCTCTGTCATGCGCCCAAACAGTGGTTCCCCCCCACATATGGGGTATCAGCATACTCAGGACAAATTAGACAACAACTTTTTGGGTCCAATTTATCCTGATACCCTTGTGAAAATACAAAACTGGGGGCTAAAAAAATCATTTTTGTGAAAAAAAAAAAGAATTTTTATTTTCACGGCTCTGCGTTATAAACTGTAGTGAAACACTTGGGGGTTCAAAGTTCTCACAACACATCTAGATAAGTTCCTTGGGGGGTCTAGTTTCCAATATGGGGTCACTTGTGGGGGGTTTGTACTGTTTGGGTACATCAGGGGCTCTGCAAATGCAACGTGACGCCTGCAGACCAATCCATTTAAGTCTGCATTCCAAATGGCGCTCCTTCCCTTCCGAGCTCTGTCATGCGCCCAAACAGTGGTTCCCCCCCACATATCGGGTATCAGCATACTCAGGACAAATTGGACAACAAATTTTGGGGTCCAATTTATCCTGTTACCCTTGTGAAAATACAAAACTGGGGGCTAAAAAATCATTTTTGTGAAAAAAAAAAAAGAATTTATTTTCACGGCTCTGCGTTATAAACTGTAGTGAAACACTTGGGGGTTCAAAGCTCTCAAAACACATCTAGATAAGTTCCTTAGGGGGTCTACTTTCCAAAATGGTGTCACTTGTGGGGGTTTTTAATGTTTAGGCACATCAGGGGCTCTGCAAACGCAACATGGCATCCCATCTTAATTCCAGTCAATTTTGCATTGAAAAGTAAAATAGCGCTCCTTCCCTTCCGAGCTCTGCTATGCGCCCAAACAGTGGTTTACCCCCACATATGGGGTATCGTCGTACTCAGGACAAATTGCACAACAACTTTTGTGCTCTAATTTCTTCTCTTACCCTTGGGGAAATAAAAAAATGGGGGCGAAAAGATCATTTTTGTGAAAAAATATGATTTTTTATTTTTACGGCTCTGCATTATAAACTTCTGTGAAGCACTTGTTGGGTCAAAGTGCTCACCACACATCTAGATAAGTTCCTTAGGGGGTCTACTTTCCAAAATGGTGTCACTTGTGGGGGGTTTCAATGTTTAGGCACATCAGGGGCTCTCCAAATGCAACATGGCGTCCCATCTCAATTCCTGTCAATTTTGCATTGAAAAGTCAAATGGCGCTCCTTCCCTTCCGAGCTCTGCCCTGCGCCCAAACAATGGTTTACACCCACATATGGGGTATCAGCGTACTCAGGACAAATTGCACAACAATTTTTGGGGTCCAATTTCTTCTCTTACCCTTGGAAAAATAAAAAATTGGGGGCGAAAATATCATTTGTGAAAAAATATGATTTTTTATTTTTACCGCTCTGCATTATAAACTTCTGTGAAGCACTTGTTGGGTCAAAGTGCTCACCACACATCTAGATAAGTTCCTTAGGGGGTCTACTTTCCAAAATGGTGTCACTTGTGGGGGGTTTCAATGTTTAGGCACATCAGGGGCTCTCCAAATGCAACATGGCGTCCCATCTCAATTCCAGTCAATTTTGCATTGAAAAGTCAAATGGCGCTCCTTTCCTTCCGAGCTCTGCCATGCGCCCAAACAGTGGATTACCCCCACATATGGGGTATCAGCATACTCAGGACAAATTGTACAACAAATTTTGGGGTCTATTTTCTCCTGTTACCCTTGGTAAAATAAAACAAATTGGATCTGAAATACATTTTGTGTGAAAAAAAGTTAAATGTTCATTTTTATTTAAACATTCCAAAAATTCCTGTGAAACACCTGAAGGGTTAATAAACTTCTTGAAAGTGGTTTTGAGTACCTTGAGGGGTGCAGTTTTTAGAATGGTGTCACACTTGGGTATTTTCTATCATATAGACCCCTCAAAATGACTTCAAATGAGATGTGGTCCCTAAAAAAAAAATGGTGTTGTAAAAATGAGAAATTGCTGGTCAACTTTTAACCCTTATAACTCCGTCACAAAAAAAATTTTGGTTCCAAAATTGTGCTGATGTAAAGTAGACATGTGGTAAATGTTACTTATTAAGTATTTTGCGTGACATATGTCTGTGATTTAAGGGCATAAAAATTAAAAGTTGGAAAATTGCGAAATTTTCTAAATTTTCGCCAAATATTCGTTTTTTTCACAAATAAACGCAACTTATATCGAAGAAATTTTACCACTATCATGAAGTACGATATGTCACGAGAAAACAATGTCAGAATCGCCAAGATCCGTTGAAGCGTTCCAGAGTTATAACCTCATAAAGGGACAGTGGTCAGAATTGTAAAAATTGGCCCGGTCATTAACGTGCAAACCACCCTTGGGGGTGAAGGGGTTAAGGCCAAAATAGGCTGGGTCATGAAGGGGTTAAAGACCTGGCTGTACATGTCGCGGCAACTGCTGGTCTGAGAGATCCAGCCGCCGTCTCCCAGGTACCTTTAAGGAAAGTATCTGCCTTTCTGTCAAGGGGGTCTTTGAGGGTCCCCATATCCTCAAATGGCAATGAGGCTTTCTTTGATGCTTTCGCCACCGCCACATCCAGCTTAGGGGCTTTATCCCACGTATCCACGACCGGATCATCAAAAGGGTACCTGCGTTTTAATGCTGGCGGTAAGGAACCCTTTTTCTCTGGTTTCTTTCATTCCCGGAGAATCAAGTCTTGGATCTTCTCGTTCACTGGAAAAGATCTATGTTTTTTACGATCCAATCCGCTGAACATCATATCCTGTTTTGAGGGCTGCGGCTTGGGTTCTTCTATACCCATTGTGCCTCTAACAGACTTGACGACTTTGGACGATTCTGTCTACCCCTGGATAGAATTGACAGACTCCTCATCTGATGAAGAGGAGGAAGGACTAGAGTGATAGGCACCCTCTTCTCTTTCTTCCTCCGAAGAATTAGAGTTCAGGGGGGTCCTATGTTTTGAACCTCCCGCTTGGGATAGGGACCATAGGGATTCCCTTACTTCCAAACGGATCATTTCCTTCAGGTTGGCCGCACTCACAGACTCGTCCGCTACCTAGGGGAGGACAATATAGGTGATAACTACTATCTGACCTAATGTCACTTCTACCCAACCACTCCTGTAGACCTCACCGTCTGTTGTATACAGTGGGCACATAATTTTTTGGGACAAGAATCAGGCAAGGGGACCCCACAGAGGGCACATTACTTATGTTTTGACTTGTCCGAGCTCTTCTTCCCCTAGAATGATAAAGTATAAGGGGCCTGCGTCACAGAGTGAACTTTCACGTAGATCACTTACCCGTGCGCCAAAGTAAAGTACCGGAATACGAGGGGGTTCTTTCCTAGCCGAAGCTCTGGATCCCTTCGCGGATGAGCTTCTACGACTGGACTGGTCGCTTCTGTCCTTGGGCTTCTGACGCACCTCATCCAGCAGCTGCTGCTCACCACCACTCTCCATGACGAATTTGCGACCAAAACAGGGTTCTGCAGTCATCACCTGCTTAAATCCCCCTTGGATCCGGTCAGCAGATAGGCCAGCGCTACCCTATTGGCTCAGGATACAGCAGGGAGGGTAGGAAGCCTTGTGGGAAAACCGGCGTTCAGGATGCGATGGGCGCCGCCATTTTGGATTGACTGCGCATGCGCAGACACCCGGCAGCGGCTACTAACTCCACCCCCTCACGTCAACACTCCAGCACACGCTGAGAGCGGTGCAGGATGCCGGGGACAGATCGCAGCGCTCCGGGTGTTCACCCACACAGTCCTGAGGCTGGCACCCCGCATTCACCGCACCGCTAATGGGATATACTTACCGGCGCTGACGGAGGCAGGAAATCCTCCGGACTCCGCTCCCTGCTGCGAACGCCACCACGTGCAGTCCAGCCAGGACCACTGTGGCGTCTCCAGGGTTCTCCGCACCGGCCGAGGTAGGAGACCCCCCCGCCACCAGATTCGGCCGGCCGGCCGGCCTGGGCTCCTTTAGATTCATCTGTAGGCACCCGTCCCTTTAGGAACAGGAAACCAACTGATGCAGGGGAGAGGTGCCGCCCTTTTGTATCTGTAGGTTTCCTGTTCCTGATGGGCGGATCCCCTCTCTCGTCATGCTGTCATGGGAGTCCGAGTAAAGTGAGAGTTCCTGGCTGGGGGACTGAGAGAGGTCTCCAGACCGAGCTGGCTGGAGTGATCTCCAGTCAGATCCAGACTGCGGTCTGAGGAGGACGAGGGTCCACGGAGCTGCACCTGCCCCACGTGCAGCAGCATCCAAAGAAAGACATTGAAGAGAAGTGTATTGTAGTGAGTGAGAAACGACGTCATAGCGAAAGGAGAGGAAACCAGAAGGAGTTCTGTCCTGTGAGAGGCTGCCTCCTTCTGAAGTGCAGGAATACCGGTGGCCAGAATACCGAGGAAGTAAGGATCTCTATGCTCTACTTCAGAGACTGGCAGGACAGTTAATTCTACGTTGGCTGCCCAACCTTTAATACACAGGAGACACGGTGGCAACTTGTGGGGGCCGGGGCGTCTCTAGGGTCCCTGTAAAAAGCCTCAGGCCACTAGTCATACGTGTTTTGTTCTTTCCGACCATGGGGAACAGTGAGAGGAGTAATAACAATGAGGACCCTACTGGAGCTTATGCAAGTAGGGACCTACTGTGTGCATAGGAAGGCTACCGATTTCCACCTGGATAAGGGGACTCTGGATTTGCCTTCAGACCGACCAGACTGCCTACCCTGTGGTCTGTACCCTGGACTGTGGATGTTGAAGTCTCCAGTAAAAGGTAAAGAGACTGCAACCTGGTGTCCTCGTTATTCACTGCGCCTTACATCATCCACCATCTCCACCTACACTTCTGGGAAGCCCTGGGGTCACACTTCACCTGTGGTAAGGTATACCATTTAGCTGCCATAACATCACCACAGCGGACCCCTAAGCAGCGTCAGTCACCCTGACCGAATACCTCAGGTGGTGTCAAGAACACTTCCCCTTTAAAGACCTTTCCCAAAACCATAAAAACTCCTTTCTTTATTGTACGTCCCTCAAAGGGCCACAGACCGGGTCAGGCCACCGTGACATCCCCCGAACCGAAGGACCCGGTGCAGAGTACCCCATTGCCCTTCTGTGGGGGCACTCCACATTGAGTTGACATAACAATGGATACCCAGGCTACTGCAGTGGCGTGCACATTGGGTAAGTAACAGGTTTCAAGTAGAACTACATTAATTGGAAGCATTTGCCATTATACCTACTGCATATTGATAAGATCATGGGAATATCTTTTTAAGAGCATATGTGACTGAAGAGGTTTCCTAAACCCCACAACATAAAAGTTTTGTATCAAAATTATGACATTGACATTTTGGTGTCAAGTTTCTTTAATACACAGGGATAACAGATGAAGGGAAAGCACACAAGAACAAAACATACTCTTACTTTTTTAGCATTGTGGTTACTCACCATTATGAAATAATGACTGGCAACATTCACAACAGTATTTAATCCAAAAATGCAGAAGTGGTAAATGGTTCTACTGTACCTTTCCTGTTACTCTCCTGGTTTGGGCTTCTAAATACTGATTGTAGGAATTTAACTTAAGGCCACATTGACACTGTGCTTTGAGAGTTACTTACATTGTAAAGTTTCTGCACCTATTTATATTTGATTACTTGTGATTGTAATGCCTTGTTACAACTTTTTAATAAAGCTATCGCGTTTGATACCAGGATGTATTTTGAGAACAAATTGCAGGTTTTTACATGCATCTAGTGCAATTTTAAGAGGGAAAATAGAATTTAAAAAAAAAATCCAAGAGAAATTGACATGTTGTAGATTTCAGACAGTGCATGTCATTTTACACAGCTAAGAACAGCAGGCATGAGATCTCTCCAAATCCCATCCACTAACTATGCAGCACCAAGAACTAACTCATTGTGGGAACACAGCTTTTAAAGGCAACATCTTAGCTGAGGTAGTGACAACTGCACACAATATATTTTAAAGCAAATTATGCATTATGGGCCATTTATTACAAAAAACAAACAAACAAACAAAAAAACCACATTATTTGGCTTTTACAGGCCATTTCCCCAATCAACTTCAGTGAGTCAATCAGCTGAGGGAAGCTTACAGAAAGCTTTAACAGAGCTTACAAGAGGCATAAAGGTTAAGCAGTCATCAACACAAAAACCCAAAACATTTTATCCCAAAATACATACATTTAGAGGTCCAAAAGAGTGTACAACCTCCGAGATAAGAAACTTCAGCACCCATAAAAGGATTTGGGTTGTTAAGACACATCTAGGAACAGTTACAAAGTTACTTTAACATGACAGCTTTAAGTGTTGCCAGGTTAATGACTTTACAAAGCAAGTGTATTAAATTCTCAGTTGGCTGCATGGCTATTAGTATGGGAGAAATCTTGCATTTCCTCTTCAATGTCAAGGTTGTCATCAGTTTCTGAAGCAAAGTCATTGATACTGAAGTCAGGTACCTAGGTATATAATAAAAAAAACAAAAAAAAAAATCAAGGCGTTATACCAAGATATGTCACAAACCAGAAGATATGACTATTACATACAATTGAAGGCTAATGCTCAGAAAACAGTAAGGGTATGTTTCCACGGTCAGGAAATGCTGCGCAGAGCTGCAGCGTCAAACAAGCAGCGTCCAGATGTTCCAGCATAGTGGAGGGGATTTTATGAAATCCCGTCTCCACTATACGTGGAAACCCGCACGCGGCGGCCCTGCGACTACGGACATGCTGCGCGTCTTTTCAGATCGCAGCATGTCCGTACACCTTGCGGGGACGCAGCGTCCCCGCAAGGCATATCACAGGGCGCTATGGGAGAGAGCGATCATCCCGGATGTGAAGAGTTAACACATCCGGCATGATCGTGTCCCAGAAAGGGGGCGGGGCTTAGCGCTGAGCGGCTGCGGCGATACCGCCAGCCATCCTGACAGTGGAAACATACCCTAAGACTGCACAGATTAGCTTGCAGAAATTTCTGCATCTCTTAGCAGAAAACAGTGGAAATTCTGCACGTTTTTTGTAAACCCATAGAGCTAAAGATATGAAAAAAAAAAAAAAAAAAAAAAAAGTGATGCAATTTCCTTGTTCAACCTATTCAGCCAAATACCCTCATTAATATTAAATTAAGACACCTGTGTAGGAGCATTAACCTAATAATGTAACAAAAAGGCAACTGTCAGAAATGTGCGTGAAATGCAATCTGTTTATTTTTCAAAAAAGTAAAAATTGCGTGGGATCCTGCATAATTTTAATAACCGGCAGATGTTAATATTCTGGGAAGAAGCCACTACCCAAAGAATCCCAGGCTATCAATATCAGCTCACAGCTGTTTGCTGATTTGATTTTATAGGGGGATCCCATAAAAGCTAAGCAAAGGCTAGGCAGACAGCTGCAGACTGATATTAATAGCCTGGGAAGGGCCATGGATACTGGCATCCTCAGGCTAAAAACCATCAGCCCTCAGCCACCACAGAAATGACACATCTTATAGATGTACCAATTCTGGCACTTAACCTCGCTCTCCCCACTTGCCCTGTAGTGGTGTTCATATTTGTGGGGTTGATGTCACCTTTGTATTGTCTGGCGACATCAATCCCACGGCTTAGTAATGGAGAGTATATAAGACACCTATCCAAAGAAACTAGCAGAATAAAGTCCTTTATTTGAAATAATCAGACTCCTTTGTTGAATCTTAATTTACCATACTTACTGAATGCCTAATTCTCCCCCCCCCCCCCCCCACATTTTTACAGTTGAACACAGGCACCAGTTGAGACTATTCTCTCATCAGCTCATGCTGTCTGTTATATGTAACAGAGCCGGATGGGAGTAGTAGTCCCATCAAACGACATGAATGAATGAATGAATGAATGAATGAATGAATGAATGAATGAATGAATGAATGAATGAATGAATGAATGAATGAATGAATGAATATACACACTATGCCCACAGACTCTTCTGACATAAATTCCCTTTGACGAATTGCAGCGTTTTTGGCAGCAAATCTGCAAACCTTATTCCGCAATTAATCCAAATCTGCAACAGTTAATCAAAGACATTCTTGAAATAGATTTTGTTTTTCGGGAGCATTTCTGCATGGAATAAACGCAATTGCATTCTGGCAATTCAGATCTAGGAAGTGCAAGTAAAAGCCAAATGTTGCAGTTGGTGGTAGTTTATACAAATTGATTTGACAGACATACCACATTTTAATACAAGATTTCACAAAAAAAAACCTGTACATAGTGGGATTTACACAGTGATACTGGTTTTACATCTGTGCCTGAATCTCCTTGCTCCCCATGTTAGCTACAAGACAGTTTTGGATAAAAAGGACCTACCAGCCAATTTAGTGGAGTATTGTTTATGAAGTAGTCCAGCACATCATCCATACTATCCTTTATTTTTGTGAACTTGTCCTTTGTGGCAGTTAAAAAGCTGTCAGACATTTCTCTGAAGGACGAGGCAGAGTGGAAGTTTTGGTAGACATCTGCAGCCATGGCACCAACACCATGAACCTTGTTCTGAATGTTCTGTGGAAGACCTTGAACGCTGGAGACCAGAGACAAGCATGTAGTCTGCAGGTGATGAGTGAGATTTTGGGCAACAGTCAGGGTGCGGGATTCAATTTGCTGTAATGAGAAGTTGACATGTTGTCTTTTTAGTGTCCAGATGATGCCTAGCATAAGCTTTGAGAGAATAGTTACCTCTGCACCCTCAGTGTCCCCACCAGCATCTTTTGTCCACTCCACCCACTTGGTATATATCTTCTCCTGTGCATCATGGATCTTCTGATTAGCATCATTCATGTTCTTTCTTGCATATTCAATCTAAAAAAAAAAAAAAAAAAAAAAAAGTTAAACATTTTACAGGAAACCGGTTGCATATGAGAGGAGTTATTCTACACACCACATCAGGTGTTAATCATTTACCTCAATATGAAATAAGTGCTAAAAAGTCACATGATATTAAAGGTAATTGGCCTCCATGATGAACAACTTCAGCCAAAGCACCAGATGTGAAATTTAGGGCACCCAAAATAAAAAAATCTAACTGGGATCTTTAGCGTTACTTCCTACTTCACATCCCCCACTTTATTAATTGTCCAGTATTAGAGACATTGTGACTTTCCTTCAAGTACTGTACATCGGTTCATGGGTTGTGTGTGACCTTGTGGCACTTTTCAATTACACTAATACAACCTGTAGAAAGGTTTTCAGCTAGACTTTTTTTTACATGCGAATTGAATACAGATTTGGACAGGAGCATTTAAAGGGACATTGTCAGCAGGATCGTGTCAGGTTGGAGCAGTTCTACTGATTAAAATGATACCTTGGTTGATGAAATCCGTCATGTCTATACGTATATAATTTGTTATGCAATGAAACAAAACCCATTCTGCAGGCAGGCGTCAGCTGTGGCACATGTGCTGCAGCATAATCACATGTGTAGTGTGCATATAATTATGGTGGAGGCTATCCTGGTAAAAAAAAAAAAAAAAAGTCCCTTTGAAAATGGCACCTGTGCAGTAGCAGCTATCAGTGTATTTAGAGGTGACCCAATAACCGCTACTGTGCAGACTCAGCGGCACCATCTTACAGGAGGAAATTCTCCTCTAGCAAGATGGTGCCACCAGCGCAGTGGCAGATATCGGATCACCTCTATACACACACACACCAAAGGCAGCTACTGCGGAGGCGCCATTTTCAAACTAATTTTTTACCAGGATAACCTCAACCATAATTATTTGTACATTAAACATAGCACCTGCCTGCAGAAGGTTGTATGTACTAGGGGCTGGGATCGGTGACCCCCAAAACATGAGCATATCAAACAAAACTGAGAAGCTTTAACCACAAGACTCATCTCATTTTAGTAATTATAATGGCACCAAACTGATACTGTAGGTTACTGTGCAGTCCTGCTGACAGGTTCCATTTAATTACTATACACTTCATGCGTAACTGGCAATGTAAAGATCTGTTGCATGCAAAATGTTAGTCACTTGTCAGACACTTCATGAGTTTAAGTACAGATTTATCAAATAAATCTACTAACCAAGTCAATTGTGTTTTGGAGCTGAGCAATGGCCTCCTGATTCCTGCAGTTTGCATCCTGGATCCGGATCAAAGCCTGTTGATAAGAACGCTTACGGGCCTTCATAGAGAGGGATCCCAGGCGCACATAGTAGCTAGGCTCATTTTTGGATACCTCAAAGCCTTCTGTCTTAGATGCTTCCTTTACTACAAGAAATTAGTTATGAGATTCATATGATTTGCATAAGAACAGTTCAATACTGAGCATGTGTAGCATCACTGGGCATTCAGCAAAGCATAGAGAGATTGTGTAGTTTACTACTTTTCAGTGGCCAATACAGCTTACCGTATTAAAAGAATTACCACAGTGCAGGTTCCTAAAGCAAACCCCACTTACTCGGTCCACCCAGATTGGTGGCTTTCCATTAGTATGCTAGGTTTTGCCTTACCCAGCTCCTCATCTGTTGGTGGCAGGTAGTGTTCCAGAAGGGATTCGGACCTTGTTAGTGCAGAATCCATACGGTTGCTCATGATCTTCACAACACGGCTTCCCAGAACAGAATTAATGCTGCCATTTACAACAGCCTTAGTCATCTCCACACCATCCTGCACAGCTCCCTTCGTTTTATCCACTACTCCTGTGATACTATGGATTACAGCATCTCTGGCACCAACAACAGCTCCTGAGGCATTAGCCACAACCTAAGATATACAACATAACACTTGTGTAATCTAAGCTGAAGAAGCGAACTATAAGGGCCACCATCATTGTAGCAGCTTACCTTTTCAGGAGGCTGATACAGAATAGGCAACTTCTCCTCAATCTTGTCCAGTCCAATACAGGCAACAGTGTTTGCCAGAGCAACTGAGGGGAAGAAAGGGACATCTAATGCAATAGCCATCTCTATTTAGAAAGCAGCCAAGATCTGAGTAATACTAGGACTGTTGAAATTTGGCCTACTGCCTTTACTAGGACAGAAGCTACACACCTAACACAAAGCCCATGTATCATGTCAAGAATGTTTAGATTTCTTGTATTAGGACATATTGCAATCAACCTCCCTTTGTCTTAATTGGCAAGCATCCCCAGTGTGTAGATTTGCATTTATAAACAAAAAAAAAAAAAAAAAAAAAGGATCTCAATTGAAAGTGAGCAAAGAATACACCATCCTACACATTAGCCTTTTGATTGTTTTTCACTGTCAACTATAACTATACCTACTTTGAGGCTCAAGTTTCTGCAGGATTGGCATGGCACCGGTGATGGCCACAGACGTGATACTCCTCACACTTTTCTCTGCAACGTCACATAGAGACTTCAGGTAGGGGTGGTGGTCTTTAGTGGTCACGTAGGTAGAGAACACCATGTCATATGTAGAGCTCACCAGTGGGAGGTTTATCAGCCTTACCACCACATTCTAAGGGGGAGAAAAAAAAAAATTATATAGTTTACTTGCATGGATGCCTTTTGTAATTCCATTCTATCAAAAGAATCATGGGAGTGCCATTATACAAAGTCTTAGCAATGAAACCACTTTCCGTATTGGCATCTCATGTGGTTTCTCAAGATAGGCCATAAAGTGTGATCGGACAAATTCCCACCCTAGACCACCACTATTTATCAGAAGAGAGTGGCATGCTTCAGTGCTTAGAGCAGGGGTCTCAAACACGCGGCCCCCGAGGCAGGCGCATGCAGCCCCCCGCTAGAAGAGAAGAGGCGGCACAGAGCTCTGGAAGTTTCGCAGCTGCCCACAATGCATGACGCGTCGCCATGGATAATGAAGCCGCGCCTCGCCAAGCAGGAAGACGTGCAGCACCTGTGACAGTCGGGAGTCACTCTGCGTATCCATGGCGACGCATCATGCATTGTGGGCAGCTGCAAAACTCCCAGAGCTGCCTCCTCTTCTGCGGCGCCGGGCTGTTATATAGTGCCGAAAACTAAATTTCCAAGCACTAAAAAAAAAAAAAAAAGCACGGATTTGCAGCATTTTATTTTCCACAGCATGTCAATTCTTTTTGCGGATCTGCAGCGTTTCTGCACCCATTGACTTCCATTGTGTCAAGCCAATCTGCAGCAAAACCACAGGTTTAAGAAAGATCTGCAGATGTGACTGCAAGAAACGATGCAGATCCGGCTATGCCAGCTACAGTGACAGCTACCCGGATGGGACAGTAGTAGTCCCATCATCTGGCTACTGTATTCAAGTGTAAAAAAAACCACATACATCTAGTCCCTGAAGCCCACGATCACTTGGAAAAAAAAAAAAAAAAAAAAAAAACACCCCAACAGTATACTCCATGTTCTGATGTAATCCATTTAACCCCCAGGGCTTTTTGTGTTCGTTTTTCACTCCTTTCCAGAGCCATAACTTTATTTTTCCATCAATATGGCCATGTGAGGGTTTATTTTTTACGGGACGAGTTGTACTTTTGAACGATATCATTGGTTTTACCATGTCGTGTAACAGAAAAAGGGAAAAAATTCCAAGTGCGATGAAATTGCAAAAAAGTGCAATCCCACACTTGTTTTTTGCTTGGCTTTTTTACTAGGTTCACTAAATGCTCAAACTGACCTGCCATTATGATTCTCCAGGTCAGTACGAGTTCATAGACACCCAACATGACTAGGTTATTTTTTATCTAAGTGGTGAAAAAAAAAATCTATCTATTTCTATCTAGCTGAACTGAGCTGGTCCCAAGTGCCAGGTATTGTTGCAAGAGACGCGTGTGAGTTTCACCCAAGTGTGACCCCGGCATGACTGTCTTTATCTAAGGGTACCGTTACACTAAACGATTTACCAACAATCACGACCAGCGATACGACCTGGCCGTGATCGTTGGTAAGTTGTTGTGTGGTCGCTGGGGAGCTGTCACACAGACAGCTCTCCAGCGACCAACGATGCTGAGGTCCCCGGGTAACCAGGGTAAACATTGGGTTACTAAGCGCAGGGCCGTGCTTAGTAACCCGATGTTTACCCTGGTTACCATTGTAAATGTAAAAAAAAAACAACAACAAAAAAAAACAAAAAACACACTACATACTCACATTCCAGTGTCTGTCACATCCCTCGCCGTCAGCTTCCTGCACTGACTGTCAGAGCCGGCCGTAAAGCACAGCGGTGTCACCGCTGTGCTCTGCTTTTACTTTACGGCCGGCGCTCACAGTCAGTGCAGGAAGCTGACGGCGAGGGACGTGACAGACACTGGAATGTGAGTATGTAGTGTTTTTTTTTTTACATTTACAATGGTAACCAGGGTAAACATCGGGTTACTAAGCACAGCCCTGCACTTAGTAACCTGATGTTTACCCTGGTTACAAGCGAACACATTGCTGGATCGGTGTCACACACGCCGATCCAGTGATGACAGCGGGTGATCCAGCGACGAAATAAAGTTTCAAACGATCTGCTACGACGTACGATTCTCAGCAGGGTCCCTGATCGCTGCTGCGTGTCAGACACTGATATCGTAACGATATCGCTAGAACGTCACGGATTGTGCCGTCGTAGCGACAAAAGTGCCACTGTGAGACGGTACCCTAACTCTTTATGTACCTTTATTACTAAACATCAGGCTTGTTATCCATCCATGTAAACATTCTTCAATGGAGTATGTAAATGAAGAGGTTGGACAAGAAATTACATCAGTTTTTTAGTATTAAATAAATACTTAGTTTAACACATACAAATCTGCATGAAAATCATCATCAAGTCGTACACGGATTTTTACCTGTGTTTTCTGCCAAGAGATGCAGAATCTGAGCAGAAGATTCCACAGGCAAATCCGCAACGTGTGCATATACCCTTACAGCACAGTCATGTAGGCGGACTGATTCATGCTGCCCTTTGTTTAGGTAGCAGGAAGCTAGTGACAGACCATAAAGGAAACCCATTTAGGAGGTGCCAGTAACTGCTTTGTTCTCCAGGAACATAACTAGTCAACAAAGGATTTGTAAGCTTATTTTAGGCCAAGTTGTTCTCAGCAGCACATCCAATAAACAGGCAATGTGTTGCCAAGAATGTTGCATTTACAGTTGTTTTTATACACACACGTAGTAGTGGCCAAGACATGCAACTACATAGCTGCTAGACAAGAGTCATAAGTGAACCACTATCATCCAAGTAGTTTATGCCATTCTATAAATAGGAATCATTCTATTGTCTAGTCAAAGTTTATCTCTTCAGTTGGAAAGAATTTTGAACACCAGATCAAACCCCCATATTGGACAAACCTTAGAAAAAAGCAAAAAAAAACCCACACAAGTTTTATATGCCCATCTCAGTGCAACCCACGACTACTGTGCACAGTATATAGTAGGACTTTCTCCAGGCAGGAGCATGTTTCTGGAGATGATGTCTTTACCACAGCCCATCCAAGGATTGGCGCAAAGCAATAAACTTGATTTAAAAACCAAAATATAGACATTGTCAGGATCATAACCAGGGTACTATAAGAGAGTCGATCTTTAACAATGAACCTTGACACTGCACAGTACAGTGATGGCTCAGGTCACGCTCCTTCTAGGGGAGAATACTTAGCTGTATCTGTGCAGGCCCAAACTAGAAGCCAGTCATGTGTACAGTCCTCAGCTACAGCACTGCAGCCCCCAGCTACAGCACTGCAGCCCCCAGCAGGACCATGACAGCATAGGGCCAGGCCCCGTCATATGGCGGTGGCTGTAGGAAGCCACCTGGGGGCTAGCCTGCTAATAGGAGTGGGCTCACATGGTGACACCATAGCCTGTGCTTACACAGGAGCCAGCGAACTGCTGCAGTGCAGGAGTAAAGGGCCCGAGACACTATGCACGGCCAGGCACACCTGTGTACCAAGGCACTTGTCTATAGAGCCCAGTGTGGAGACAAACAGCAGCTACACAGCAGTACTATACATTATATAGGTCTGAACACAAACCTGCTGCTGCTCCACCGGCTCAGCCATGTTGGTAGGTATAAACCAGTCACTAATAAGAAGGCACAAACGTCACCTGCTGCCAGTTGCTTCCCGGTGCCAACCTGTTGTTTTGCGGACTCAGATGAAAGAACGCTCACGCCTCCAGCGCCTGCGCACTTATATACGGCTAACCACGCCCACCTGTCTCCGGGCGTATTCCCTGCGCTCAGCCGGCTGGTGACGTCACACAGGGGATGACAGAGCAGCTGTGTGGTGAGAGCAGTCAGCAGGGCCGTGTATGGGCTGAGGTCACGTGTGCATATGGCGGCTATTGCTCCGCACAGTGGCCGTGCTGCCGGTGTAATCTCTCGCTTCTCCCCACACAGGCAGCACAGCCCCACACACATTAGACATACCTCCCGACCTTCCAAGAAGACTCACAGGCTGTGTTCACATGATGCGGAATAGCACCTGCGCTATGTCCAGAACGCTGCGTTCTAGGCTACAAGCTTTTTATAAATCCCATGCCCGCTGTGCTTCTATTTAACCCCGCATATTCTCACCGCGGTGCTGGGTTTACGAGCCGCAGCATGTCAATAATCTGCAAATCTGATTAGAGCACGTTTTGGATGCAGCGAAAATACACCGGCCAGAATGCTGCTATTTCCTGACCGTGGGCACCTGGCTCTGTGCACACGTTGCATTTTTCCACATGCAAAACCTGCTCTCTTGGCAGTAAAAAAGCACCATAAAAAGCAGGATTTGCTGAGTGCTGCATTGTGTGCCGCGTTTTTTTCTTGGTACATTTGTCTTTTGTGCATACTGGTAAAGTTTAGTGCAGAAAAGAATAGTCTGATTCAACTTCCTCAGATTTTGGCACCAAAAACAGAAAAATCTGATACCTGCATTTTCTGCAGCGTTTTTTGCACTACACATTGCTTTCAATGGCTGAAAATGCTGAAAAAAAGTGACTCTGCAAAACCAAGTTGTGTGCATGAGATTTCTGAAATCTCATAGACTTTGCCGGTACTGTGAAACACAGCTGAAAATTAGCACCAAAACACGTAGAAAAAAAAAGATGAAACTGCTGCATAATTTTCAGCCACTTCCATTTACCATTTCATTCTCCACTGGTCTCATAAAGAAAGTGATTGACAACCCATTCATGGCTGTGTTCACACTGCTAAACCCTAATGTCCTATTCCATTATAGCTACAGAGCAACGAAAAACAGCTGAGCATGGATTCAGCATTAGGATGCACAAACGCACAGTCCAAGTGACCATAGGGTTTCTGTCACGTCCATTAACCCCTTTACCCCCGAGGGTGGTTTGGGCGTTAATGACCAGCCCAATTTTTGTAATTCCGACCACTGGTAATAACTCTAGAACGCTTCAATGGATCCCAGTGATTCTGAGAATGTTTTTTTTCGTGACACATTGTACTTCATGATAGTGGTAAAATTTCTTCGATATTACTTGCGTTTATTTGAGGGAAAAAAAAAATTGAATTTTCATTGCCTTAAATCACAGAGATATGTCACACAAAATATTTAATAAGTAACATTTCCCACATGTCTACTTTACATCAGCACAATTTTGGAACCCAAATTTTTTTTGTTAGGGAGTTATAAGGGTTAAAAGTTGACCAGAAAATTTACATTTTTCCAACAAAATTTACAAAACCATTTTTTTAGGAGAAATTGCACCAATTTGTTGTGCAATTTCTCCTGAGTATGGGCCTTTGGCTGTGGGAAGGAGAGGAGGAGAAGAAGAAAAAAAAATAGAATTAGACATACCGGTAATTCGCCTTCTAGGAACCTTCCACAACAGCATACGGAGGTTACCTCTTTGCCCTGATGGGGAACAGGAAACACAGAGAGGTTAAAAGGCCCCCCACCTCCCACTTGCCAGTGACTTATAACTGAAAACCATAGCACCGGTTTACCTTTTGAATCCCAGATTTTTATCCAGGAATATAGAAAGGGAATTAGCACCGTCGTGGAAGGTTCCTAGAAACCGAATTACCGGTAAGTCTAATTCTATTTTCTCTAGCCACCTTCCACGACGGCATACGGAGGAATACCAACTAATTTGGTGCTAGGGTGGGACAACGGCCTGGAGTACTTTCCGGCCAAAGACTAGATCTTTATTGGACAATACGTCCAATCTATAATAAGTATGTAGTGAAGATCATGTTGCCACCCTGCAGATTTGGTCGGCAGATGCGTTTGCTCTTTCTGCCCAGGAGACTGATGTGGATATGGTTGAGTGGGCCTTGACCCCCACTGGGGGTGATTTATTTTGAGCGAGATATGCTTCTGCTATAGCTTTTTAAATCCAATTAGAGATAGTGCTTTTTGCCACCTTTTTCCCTTTATTTTGACCAGAGAGATGGACAAACAGATTCTGATCAATTCTGCAAGAGCTGGTTTGCTCTAAATAATGTAGAACAATAAGTCTGACATCGAGAGCAGGGCCAGACTGGGACTAAAATTCAGCCCTGGCATTTGAAGTTACACAGGCCCACTTGTCACATGGTGACTGTATAATATCTTTGTACACTTGTAGGTTACAAGCAGTGAGGGGAGAGTAACACGACTATATAACATATAATTACAGCTGTATCCAGCATTACAGCTCAGTCCTATTTATTGCTTTTAGTTGCAGTACCAAGAAAAGCCGCTACTTTACCTACATAACTGGATCTCATAGCTAATGAAGGGATTAAGACGACCAAAGGCTATGGAACCTCATTCTGATGCTCCATAAACTTTGCCCACAGCCACTATTTGGTTCCGCTGCGCAGCACGAGACCCGGTGACTCTGAAGAGCGGTGACATCAGTAACTTGACCGCTCTTCAGATATTCCGGGTCTTGCGCTGAGCTCGGCGACTGTGAAGAGCGGTACTGTTACTACTGTCACCGCTCTTCAGAGTCCCTGGATCTCGCCAGGTCTGGGCTAGTAGTGGGGGTGTCTGATAGACACCTCTCCATTACTTACACCAGGGATTGATCGCAGCTGACATTACGCAGCTGACATCAACCCTAAAAATCATTACACATACCTGAATTAAATGCTCTGGTGGCTGGGAAAAGCAGTAGAGTTAGCGCTATTCCCAAGCGTCGGGTGCTAACTACAACTGTCATCATCCTTGCCTGGTCCCCCTTCGAAGCATTTCTACTGTATTTACATGCACTGATCTCAGGCTACTTAACGAGTGTGATCGACAATACTGAAGTCGTTCGCTTGTTTCCCGGCCTCTTTACACCAACTGAGAAAGAATGAAGGGAACAGAACAATCACAATTAGATCAATCTGTCCCCATACAGTATCATGTTATCAGCAGCACATCTACAGTTTACACCGGCGATGTGCTGCTGAGAGCAAGGATTTCTGTTCCGACATAAACAATTCAATCACTTGATGAATAGGCAGCATTTTGCTTGTTTAGTATAATACACCCCATAGTCCTCCATATATTATAATGTGCACCTCAGTCCTCCATATATTATAATACACTCCTCAGTTCTCCATATAGTATAATGCACTCCTCAGTCCTCCAAATAGTATAATACACTCCTCATAGTGCTCCATATAGTATAATGCACCGCCATTGTCATCCATGTAGTACAATTCACTTCCCATAGTATAATGCACCCCATAGTTCTTCATATAGTATAACGTATTCCCCATAGTCCTTGATACAGTATAATGCAGCCCACATACAGTATAATGATGCCACTCCACAGTATAATGCAGCCACCCCACAGAATATATTGTAGCCCCATGAGTATAATGTAACCCCCCAGAGAATATAATGCAGCCCCCTCATGTAGTATAATGCAGCCCCTGTATATATATGGTAGCCCCCTCATAGAGCATAATGCAGCACCCCATAGAATATAATGCAGCCCCTCCATAGAATACAATTCAGCCCTCCTCATATAGTAAAATGCAGCTACCCATACAATATAATGTAGCCCCCTCATAGAGTATGATGCAATCACCCCTCATAGAATACAATACAGCCCCCATAGAAAATAATGTAGCCCCCAGATAATGTAATACAGCCCCCCATAGAATGTAATACAGCCCCCCCCATAGAATATAATACAGCCCCCCCATAGAATGTAATACAGCCCACCTCCCCACAGAATATAATACAACCCCCCATGGAATATAATGTAGCCCCCATAGAATGTAATACAGCCCTCCATAGAATGTAATACAGCACAGCCCCCATAGAACGTAATACAGCACAGCCCCCATAGAATGTAATACGGCACAGCCCCCATAGAATGTAATGCAGCCAGCCCCCATAGAATGTAATACAGCACAGCCCCCATAGAATGTAATGCAGCACAGCCCCCATAGAATGTAATACAGCCAGCCCCCATAGAATGTAATAATGCCCCCCATAGAATGTAATGCAGCCAGCCCCCATAGAATGTAATAAAGCCCCCAATAGAATGTAATACAGCAATGTAATGCAGCCAGCCCCATAGAATGTAATGCAGCACAGCCCCCATAGAATGTAATACATCACAGCCCCCATAGAATGTAATAAAGCCCCCCATAGAATGTAATATAGCAATGTAATGCAGCCAGCCCCCATAGAATTTAATACAGCACATCCCCCATAGAATGTAATAAAGCCCCCCCCATGGAATGTAATACAGCACAGCCCCCATAGAATGTAATACAGCACCCCATAGAATGTAATGCAGCCAGCCCCCATAGAATGTAATGCAGCCAGCCCCCATAGAATGTAATAAAGCCCCCCCAATAGAATGTAATACAGCAATGTAATGCAGCTAGGCCCCATAGAATGTAATTCAGCCAGCCCCATAGAATGTAATGCAGTCAGCCCCATAGAATGTAATGCAGCCAGCCCCCATAGAATGTAATAAAGCCCCCCATAGAATGTAATACAGCAATGTAATGCAGCCAGCCCCCATAGAATGTAATGCAGCCAGCCCCCATAGAATGTAATGCAGCCAGCCCCTATAGAATGTAACAGCACAGCCCCCATAAAATGTAATAAAGCCCCTTCCATAGAATGTAATACAGCACAGCCCCCATAGAATGTAATACAGCACAGCCCCCATAGAATGTAATACAGCCCCCCCAATTGCCCCACAATCCAGTTATCACTCACTGATATATTTAAAAAAAAAACACCTCTCCTCGTGCCCCGCGCTGCTCCCGGCTCCGGTCTCAGCAGCTGCAGTCTGCCCAGCCACACAGCAGGTGCGCGATGATATGACGTTATCGAGCACCCGCAGTGTCAGCGAGAGGCAGAGCGGGGAATGATGGGAGAGGGAGCGACAGCAGACGCTCTCTCCATCATTGCATTCAACTGTATCGGCATCATAGACGCCGGTATAGTTGAATGTGGGGCGGGCGGTCGGGGGGGGGGGGGGGGGGTGAGTCGGCCCTGGTGCCGCTGATAGCATTTGCCAGAAGTGCCCGATGGCCAGTCCGGCCCTGATCGAGAGTGTGGAATTTTTCATTTTTCGAGTTTGCTAGATTTTGGCAAAAGGATGGTAGGACGATTTCCTGGGAACCGTGAAATTCAGAGACTACCTTTGGAAGAACAGAAGGGTCGAGACGAAGGACTATGGAGTCATCTCTAATTGACAAATAGGGCTCCCTCATTGATAGGGCTTGTAGTTCTCCTACTCTCCTTGCCGTGGTTATAGCCACCAAGAAAACCATTTTGTAAACAAGGTTTTGAGGAGAATAGGAAGACAAAGACTCAAATGGTGGACCATTTAAGATCCTATGAGGCAACCACCAACTGTCTTCTAGGGTCCATTCTGAGGGCTGATGTCATGAACCTCTTGATCCAGCGATGACCTGCTAGATCTTGGTCAAAAATAGAACTGAGAGCAGAGACCTGGACCTTTAGGGTGCTAGGCCTGAGGCTTATCTCTAAGCCCTTTTGTAGAAAATCTAATATTTGTGACATATTTGGGCTAAGAGGATCTGGTAGATTAGGAAGGCAGCAGAATGAACACTTCTTCCAGACCTTATTGTAGATAGCTTTGCTTACTGTCTTTCTGGACCTTTGTAGAGTAGTAATTACTGGGTCCGATAACCCATTGGCTCTCAGCACCTGGGCCTCAGTAACCATGCCACTAGGTTCCATTTCTGATGATCCCAGTGATGAATGGGCTCCTGTAAGAGGAGGTCGTTTTGTACTGGAAACTGGACCGGCCCGTCTACTTGTGGATCGATAATCAGGTTGAACCAACTCTTTTTGGCCATAACGGGGCTACCAGGATAGTTGGGGTTTGTTCTTCTCAGATTTTCTGTAAAACCTTCGCCAAAATCGGAATTGGTGGGAACACATAGGCCAAGTGAAAATCCCACTGCTGGACTAGAGCATCTACTCCCTTGGAATTGTCCCTGGGGTTTAGGGAGAAGAAGGCTGCGACCTGCGTGTTTTGGCGAGATGCAAAAAGATCGATTTCTGGTAGACCCCACCTGTCTACCAGTATTTTGACGCTCCGACTGTTCAAGCTCCATTCCCCCGGCTGTATGTCTTGGCGACTCAGATAGTCCACCTGGGTTTTGGAAGAGCTTTTCAAATGGACTGCTGTCAGCAACAGTAGGTGTTTCTCGGCCCAGGAGAATATTCAAGCGGAGATACTTTTTAGGTTGTTGAACCTTGTACTGCTTTGATGTTTGATATGAGCAACTGTTGTCATGTTGTCCGAATATATTCGGATGTGTTGTCCAGTGATCTGGCGACTTGCTGCCAGAAGGGCATCCTCTACAGCTTTAAACTCTCCGAAATTGAACGACTTTCCGCTTGTTGTCTGGTCCCAGAGTCCTTGGAACGGGATATTGTTTATCATGGCTCCCCAGCCCCTCTTGCTGGCATCTGATGTGATTGTAGTTAGGGGGACCTGAATCCAGCTCACACCCCTGTGGAGATTTTATGAATTTGTCCACCATGCCAGGGAGGCTCTTACTCGACCCGGGGTGTGTAGCCTTCTGTTTAGAGTACTGGGATGGCCGTTCCAGTTTCCTAAAATATGAGCTTGGAGGACTCTGGAGTGGGCCTATGCCCAGGGTACCGACTGGATGCAGGCTGTCACGGAGCCCAAGACTGACATGCCTTCTCGGAGTGTAGGGTACCTCATGTCTCTGAACCTCTTGACCTTTGTTATTAAGGTTAGACGGTGGTCTTCTGGAAGGAAAGACATTTGTTTCGCAGAGTTCAGGAGTACCCCCAGGAATTTCCTGGTTTTGGAGGGCCGTAGATGAGACTTTCAGGTTCAGGATCCACCCCAGAGATGTTAAAACATCGAGAGTCTTAGATACATGAGATTCTAGGATCGTCATGGTGGAAGCTACTATCAGCAAGTCATCCAGGTAAGGCACTATAAAAATGCCTTGACACCAGCTAAAGGACACTACTTTTGCCATTATCTTGGAGAAGACTCTTGGCGCTGAGGAGATGCCAAACGGAAGGACGTTGAACTGATAGTGTTCCACCTGCCGACCTCCCTGCACCGCAAACCTGAGATATTTTCTGTTTCTCGGGTGGATTGGAATATGGAAGTAGGCGTCTTTTAAGTCGATGGTCGACATAAAGAAGTGAGGGCCGATCAAAGGAATGGCTGATCTTACATATTCCATCTTGAATCTGCGGTATCTTACATGTTGGTTCAGTACCTTCAGATTTATAATGATACGGGCCTCGCCTGAGGGTTTGGCTACTAGAAACAGTCGAGAGTAACAGCCCAGACCCCATTCTGACTCTGGAACTTGGGAGATCACGTTTGATCTTGCCAGGTCTCTGAGACCTACTAGCAGCACTGATGATCTCTTGGGGTTGGAAGGGAAGTGATTTTCAGACACCTTGGAGGGGAGGAAATGAACTCTATCAATAGGACCTCCTTGATGACATTGAGGACCCAGTGACAATTGCCACTGACGTACATATTTTGAGAGTCTCCCCCCTACTGAGTCGAAGTCACCGTTTCTCTTGCTGGGAATGCTGTTGTTGGGGGATGAGAATATTCCTCTCTCTACCTTTTGCATAGCTCCACATCCCGGTATTGTCCTTCCCCCTCTGGAAGGTTTGAGGCTGTGAAGGACGAAGAAAATGTTTCTTAGGGGGTATTTGTTCCGGGAGGCTTTTTTCTTATCTGTGGCCTTTTCTAGGATCTCGTCTAGGGAGGGCCCAAAGACATATTCTCCTTTAACCCCTTTACCCCCAAGGGTTGTTTGCACGTTAATGACCGGGACAATTTTTACAATTCTGACCGCTGTCCCTTTATGAGGTTATAACTCTGGAACGCTTCAACGGATCCTGATGATTCTGACAATGTTTTCTCGTGACATATTGTACTTCATGATAGTGGTAAAAAAATTTTGATATTACCTGCATTTATTTGTGAAAAAAACGGAAATTTGGCGAAAATTTTGAAAATTTTGCAATTTTCCAACTTTGAATTTTTATGCAATTAAATCACAGAGATATGTCACATAAAATACTTAATAAGTAATATTTCCCACATGTCTACTTTACACCAGCACAATTTTGGAACCAAAATTTGTTTTTGTTAGGGAGTTATAAGGGTTAAAATTTGACCAGCAATTTCTCATTTTTACAACACCATTTTTTTTTTTAGGGACCACATCTCATTTGAAGTCATTTTGAAGGGTCTATATGATGCAAAATACCCAAGTGTGACACCATTCTAAAGACTGCACCCCTCAAGGTGCTCAAAACCACAGTCAAGAAGTTTATTAACCCTTCAGGTGTTTCACAGGAATTTTTGGAATGTTTAAATAAAAATGAACATTTTACTTTTTTTTACACAAAAAATTTACTTCAGATCCAATTTGTTTTATTTTACCAAGGGTAACAGGAGAAAATTGACCCCAAAAGTTGTTGTACAATTTGTACTGAGTACGCCGATACCCCACATGTGGGGGTAAACCACTGTTTGGGCGCATGGAAGAGCTTGGAAGGGAAGGAGCGCCATTTGACTTTTCAATGCAAAATTGACTGGAATTAAGATGGGACGCCATGTTGCGTTTGAAGAGCCCCTGATGTGCCTAAACATTGAAACCCCCCACAAGTGACACCATTTTGGAAAGTGGACCCCCTAAGGAACTTATCTAGATGTGTGGTGAGCACTTTGACCCATTAAGTGATTCACAGAAGTTTACAATGCATAGCCGTAAAAATAAAAAAAAAAATAATTTTTTCACAAAAATGATCTTTTCGCCCCCAATTTTTTATTTTCCCAAGGGTAAGAGAAGAAATTGGACCCCAAAAGTTGTTGTCCAATTTGTCCTGAGTACGCTGATACCTCATATGTGGGGGTAAACCACTGTTTGGGCGCATGGCAGAGCTCGGAAGGGAAGCAGTGCCATTTGACTTTTCAATGCAAAATTGACTGGAATTGAGATGGGACGCCATGTTGCGTTTGGAGAGCCACTGATGTGCCTAAACATTGAAACCCCACACAAGTGACACCATTTTGGAAAGTAGACCCCCTAAGGAACTCATCTAGATGTGTTGTGAGAGCTTTGAACCCCCAAGTGTTTCACTACAGTTTATAACGCAGAGCCGTGAAAATAAAAAATCCTTTTTTTTTTTCCACAAAAACTATTTTTTAGCCCCCAGTTTTGTATTTTTCCAAGGGAAACAGTGTAAATTGAACCCCAAAAGTTGTTTTCCAATTTGTCCTGAGAACGATGATACCCAATATGTGGGGGGGAACCACCGTTTGGGCGCATGGCAGAGCTCGGAAGGGAAGGAGCGCCATTTGGAATGCAGACTTAGATGGATTGGTGTGCAGGCGTCACGTTGCATTTGCAGAGCCCCTGATGTAACTAAACAGTAGAAACCCCCCACAAGTGACCCCATATTGGAAACTAGACCCCCCAAGGAACTTATCTAGATGTGTTGTGAGAACTTTGAACCCCCAAGTGTTTCACTACAGTTTATAACGCAGAGCCGTGAAAATAAAAACTATTTTACCCTTCGCCAAACAGCACCCCACATGAGAGAGAGAGATCCGCCCATAGGAACAGGAAACCTACAGAATAAAAGGAGGCGGTCCCCTCTCCTCCTCAGTTTAGGTTTCCTGTTCCTATAGGAATCCCTGCTTACCTACAGAAGAGGATCCCTGGGCCATGCACACGCCTGCGTCGGTCTCTGAGGGAACGGCAGGGGCTGCGGTTCCAGAAGCAGCGACGGGGGAGCCCCTGCTTGCAGCCTCCTCCCTCGTCTGGTCAGCCACCTTGGTCCGGGTCTGGTCACCGCTGGTCCGCCCGGCTCCATGAGGACGCGCGCGCTCAGCAGCCGGCTTCTTATCCACAGCCGCCGCATGATGAGGAGGTCCGGCACGTCTAACCCGGAAGTAGCCAGAGCACTTCCGGGTTGGGACCGGGGAGGCAGGAGATTCGGCGCCAGATTTAAAAATGCAGCGCTAGCATCGGCCGGTGTGTGTGAGTATGGCTCCACCGGCCGACGAAGCGCACTTGCCTGCAACAGAGCAGCGTTCTCCCAGCAAGGAGACAAGCGCCAGGAGCAGCACTAAGTGGTGGTCGGACTCCGGACAAACGATCTACCACCAAACAGAGAGATCACTTGTCAAAAAATCTGCCTCCAGAACCGGTACCTGTCAGCTTCACTGGGTGAGTTTTTAAAAGAGCCTCTTCCTATATGCTGATATGTTCCTCCTGTATCCCCTTCCTCTAGACTAAGAAAAAGACGCACAAGTCCAAGCACAAGGAATGTGCCTTATGTACGCAGCCCCTTCCGGATTCTTATACCAAAAGGTTATGCTCAGAATGCATCATGCTAACCTTACGGCAGGAGAATATAATGACTCCGTCTGACGTTAGAGCCATAATCCGGGAAGAAATGCAGGGGTTGGCGCATACAAGTAATACCAGTATCCGCCAACCAAGCAGGTCCCAATCTCCAGTAAGCTCAGAATCAGACGTTGTACATAGATCCTCAGACTAATCTGAATCTCAGCCAAGTTCATCCGAGAATGAAGGGGGGCTCTGTCTACCTAACAGCAGTGTAGACAACCTAGTAAAATCTGTCAGAAGCACGATGGGGTGCCCAGATGAGAAGGGGAGAAAGTCAGCTCAAGACATTATGTTTGCGGGGTTAGGACAGAAAAAACGTAGATCCTTCCCCGTCATACCCACGATTAAAGAGCTAATTAAAAAAGAATGGGATAAGCAGAATACAAGAGGATTTCTACCATCATCCTCTAAGAGACGCTATCCCTTCAGTGACGAGGAACTGAATTCTTGGTCAAAAGTGCCAAAAGTTGATGCTGCAGTTGCTTCAACTTCTAAACAATCGTTCTTGCCTGTTGAAGATTCGGGGGTCCTAACTGACCCGTTAGACCGTAAAGCTGAAGCCTTACTTAAAAGAACATGGGAGGCTAACACAGGGGCATTCAGGCCAGCTACATCTAGTACCTGCACCGCAAGGTCGCTACTAGTGTGGATGGAACAGCTGGAGGAACAAATTAGAGGTAGATCTTCGAGAGAGTCAATCCTACCGAAAATCCCTCTAATAAAAGAAGCGATAGCAGTCCTGGCAGACGCCTCTGTGGATTTGCTACGCCTAGCAGCCAGATCAGCCAGCCTAGTAAACACAGCCCGGCGAGCACTCTGGTTAAAAAACTGGAAAGGGGACGCACAGGCAAAAGCAAAACTTTGTGCGATCCCCTGCCAGGGTGAGTTCCTTTTTGGGAAAACATTGGATGAACTCTTAAATAAAGCGGGAGAGTGGAAGAAGGTCTTCCCTAACCAATATCTTCCATCTTACAGGAGAGCCTTCAGAAGACACCCCTTTACCAGAAACAAACCGTCTGAGACTCAAAGGGAGCGCTGCGAGACAAAGGATCCAAAACAAAAAGGTGCTCTGTTTAGCGGATCCTATAATACAAAGCGTAGCAAGTACCGCTAGCCATGAAGTAGGCGGCAGATTAAAATTTTTCTTTTCTAAATGGAAACAAATAACATCTAGCCATTGGATTCTGGACATTATTCAATACGGTATCAAAACCAAACAAATGCCCAGAAACGTGTTATAGGACACAAAACTCTAAGAATATTGACAACCACAGGTGGATAAACCACGCTACAACCGAGTATAATCCTCAATATGAAATTTTATTAAAGAACAATTAAAATTGGACATGTAATACATATAAAATGAGAAAAACTGGATACCAATGAACAGGACATAACAAGTAATCAGCACATAAAGCATATAGCAGCAGAGTAGAAATTCAATGCCCCATTAAGTGCTAACAGTGATATGAGCAGACAGCAATGTAAATAGCCCAGTGTGGAACTACAGCAATCACAACATTCAAAAAATGTATGGTGTCAATGACATCCAAATAGTATTAAGTATGTGCAATGGCTAAGTTAAATACAGAGGATTGACATGCTGCTGCATAGTGATCGGGCAACCCATATATAAACCTCAATACTATTAGCCCACATTGAGGCAAGTGTAAGACGTGGAGAGGCAAAAAAATAGGTGAAAGCCCAGGATGTAAAATTCAAAGTAAAGAGGGCATGATATACTTACTAAATGTAGCGAAAGCAGAGTGCCGATACAACGTTAGTCCCTGCCGCCCCAATGCACGTTTCGTAGAGACTTCCTCAGGAAGTCTCTACAAAACGTGCATTGGGGCGGCAGGGACTAACGTTGTATCGGCACTCTGCTTTCGCTACATTTAGTAAGTATATCATGCCCTCTTTACTTTGAATTTTACATCCTGGGCTTTCACCTATTTTTTTGCCTCTCCACGTCTTACACTTGCCTCAATGTGGGCTAATAGTATTGAGGTTTATATATGGGTTGCCCGATCACTATGCAGCAGCATGTCAATCCTCTGTGTTTAACTTAGCCATTGCACATACTTAATACTATTTGGATGTCATTGACACCATACATTTTTTGAATGTTGTGATTGCTGTAGTTCCACACTGGGCTATTTACATTGCTGTCTGCTCATATCACTGTTAGCACTTAATGGGGCATTGAATTTCTACTCTGCTGCTATATGCTTTATGTGCTGATTACTTGTTATGTCCTGTTCATTGGTATCCAGTTTTTCTCATTTTATATGTATTACATGTCCAATTTTAATTGTTCTTTAATAAAATTTCATATTGAGGATTATACTCGGTTGTAGCGTGGTTTATCCACCTGTGGTTGTCATTATTCAATACGGGTTAAAATTAGAGTTTGATAGAATCTCTTGGGATTCTTTTATAGTAACATCACCAAAAGGACGGGAACAACAAGAAGCTCTAGAAATAGAGATCCTATCTCTTCTATCTAAAAAAGTCTTGATAGAAGTTCCCCAGGATCAAAAAGGGAAGGGGTTCTTATTCCCCTTTGTTTTTGATCAGTAAACCAGATGGTTCATTTAGAACCATCATAAATCTCAAAAAATTAAATTCTTTTTTGCGTAACCATACTTTTAAAATGGAATCCATTAGTTCTGCCATCAAGCTTTTGTTCCCTAGGTGTGTCATGGCCGGGATAGACCTAAAAGATGCCTACTATCATCTTCCAATACATGCCGAACACCAGCAGTACCTAAGGGTAGCAGTCATCCTGGCGGGACAGGTTCGTCACTTTCAATACGTAGCAATGCCATTTGGGCTTTCTATGGCTCCTCGCATCTTTACAAAAGTGATATTGGAAGTGATGGCTCATCTACGCCAACGGGACACTTTGATAATACCCTACCTAGATGATTTTCTAGTAGTAGGAGATTCTATACCTCAATGTAAGATGCGATTATCTAATACGATCTCGTCCCTACAGGAGTTGGGTTGGATCGTCAACTTCGAAAAGTCCAGGCTGAATCCAGAGACCGTTCAAATATTTCTAGGAATCCAGCTAGACTCCGTAAGTCAGAAAAGCTTCCTACCGCATTAAAAAAAAGTGACTATACAATCAAAGGTGTCAGAGGCAATGGAAAGCCCACACATGACACTAAGGAAGGCTATGTCCTTACTGGGATCATTATCCTCATGTATTCCAGCTGTGCCATGGGCGCAATTTCATACCCGCCAATTACAGTATGAAGTATTGTCAGTCCAGGGGAAAAAAGTACATCTGGAAAGTAAACTAACTCTTTCCAGAGATGTCATAGAATCCCTATCCTGGTGGATAGATATGGAACACCTTTCAAAGGGTGTACCATGGATAATAGACCCTTCTAAGATAATTACCACCGACGCCAGCCCTATGGGGTGGGGTGCACATATGGAGAATGATCTGGCCCAAGATATCTGGGATCAGGCAGAATTAACATGTTCTTCCAATTGGAAAGAATTAAGAGCAGTAGAATATGCCTTAAATCATTTTCTTCCACAGATTCAAAGAGCCCATGTAAGAGTTTTCTCGGACAATTCCACCACAGTGGCATATATAAACCGTCAAGGTGGTACACGGTCAGGAAGTCTGATGACCATAGTAGCAGACATCTTCCAACTATCAGAGTCTCATCTTGCATCCTTAACAGCCCTACACATCAGAGGTGTAGAAAACACCAAAGCAGACTACCTCAGTCGAAACATGCTATGCCAGGGGGAATGGATCTTAACCAGAACCGTATTCAAAATGATAACAAGAGCATGGGGTATACCTCAGATAGATCTGTTTGCCACAAGAGACAACAGACAGGTAAAAAGGTTCGCTTCCCTGAACTTCATGGATCATCCAGACATGTTGGACTCCCTTCACCACCCTTGGTAGTTCAGACTGGCATACGCCTTTCCTCCAATGATTCTGATTCCACTAGTGATTAGGAAAATCAGGAGGGAACAAGCAAGGGTGATCCTCATTGCACCTTTTTGGCCAAAGAGACCATGGTTCTCTTGTCTCCAGAGCATGTGTCTATGCGACCCGTGGATTCTTCCATCAGACAAGGAACTGCTGTTCCAGGGCCCCTTTTTCCACCCGCAAGTAAAAGGGCTTCACTTGACGGCGTGGAATTTGAGAAGCAATTATTAAGTTCAAGGGGGTTTTCAGTAGAACTAGTAAACACCCTGTTACTAAGTAGGAAAAGATCTACCACCCTAATATATAGTAGGGTATGGAATAATTCTTAAACTTTTATACAGTACCGTTCACTGAGCAAGTTCCGGTAATACCTATTCTAGAGTTCCTACAAAAAGGTAGAGAATTAGGATTATCGGTAAACACCTTAAGAGTTCAAGTCTCAGCGTTAGGAGCCCTATATGGATGCAATATAGCAGCCAATAGGTGGGTCTCCAGATTTATAAAGTCTTGTGAACGAAGTAATCCGGTCCATATTCCCCGTCTACCTCCGTGGGATTTAAATTTAGTACTAGAGACCTTAACTGGCTCCCCATTTGAGCCCCTAGATACTATATCTCTAAATGTCCTGACTTATAAAGTAGCCCTACTGGTAGCCCTAACCTCAGCTAGAAGGGTTAGCGACATCCAGGCCCTGTCAGTAGACCCACCTTTCTTACTAGTATTTCAAGATCAGATAGTCCTAAAACCAGATCCCTCATACCTCCCTAAAGTGGCATCCACCTACCACAGATCACAGGAAATATTTCTCCCTTCCTTTTTTGATTCTCCTGTAACTCCAGAACAACATAAGTTCCACACCTTAGATGTCAGAAGAGCCATCCTGACCTATATAGAAAGGTCTCAGACATGGAGGCAGAGTACGGCTCTGTTTATCTCCTTTCAGGGCCGCAAGAAAGGACATGGGGTCACAAGAGCTACCATATCTCGGTGGATCAGAGAAGCTATCTGCTTGGCCTATACATCAAAGGGCGAAATTCCTCCAGTGCGTATAAAAGCACATTCAACACAAGCCATGGCTTCCTCCTGGGCGGAACAAGCAGATGTACCAATCCATTTAATATGTAAGGCCGCAACCTGGTCTACACCTTCTACCTTTTACAACCATTATAGACTCGATCTATCTACATCTTCTGATCTGACCTTTGGTAGAGCTGTTCTTAGTACAGTAATCCCACCCAAATAATGACTCTCTGAAAATCTCTCATGTGGGGTGCTGTCGTGGCGAAGGGTAAAAAGCCGGATTACTTACCGGTAATGCTCTTTTAATGAGTCCACGACAGCACCCATTTACTACCCTCCCTAATTATGCACAGTTCTTTCTTTTAAGCTCACAAATAATGGTTGTATAGAGTTTAATACATTTATATTGCTGAATAAGAATTAATACTAAAGCTTTTGCGGTTCCCTTTTTATACTCTGTAAACTAAACTAACTAACTGAGGAGGAGAGGGGACCGCCTCCTTTTATTTGGTAGGTTCCCTGTTCCTGTGGGCGGATCCCTCTCTCTCATGTGGGGTGCTGTCATGGACTCATTAAAAGAGCATTACCGGTAAGTAATCCGGCTTATTTTTTTTTTTACACAAAAATTATTTTTTAGCCCCCAGTTTTGAATTTTCCCAAGGGTAACAGGAGAAATTGGACCCCAAAAGTTGTTGTCCAATGTGTCCTGAGTACGCTGATACCTCATATGATGGGGTAAACCCCTATTTGTGCGCACGGGAGAGCTCGGAAGGGAAGGAGCACTGTTTTACTTTTTCAATGCAGAATTGGCTGGAATTGAGATCGGACGCAATGTCGCATTTGGAGAGCCCCTGATGTGCCTAAACAGTGGAAACCCCCAATTCTAACTGAAACCCTAATCCAAACACACCCCTAACCCTAATCTCAACTGTAACCCTAACCACCCCCCTAAACCTGACACACCCCTAACCCTAATCCCAACCCTATTCCCAACTGTAAATGTAATCCAAACCCTAACCCTAACTTTACCCCCAACCCTAACTTTAGCCCCAACCCTAATTTTAGCCCCAACCCTAACCCTAACTGTAGCCCTAACCCTAGCCCAAACCCTAACCCTAACCGTAACCCTAACCGTAGCCCTAACCCTAACCCTAATGGGAAAATTGAAATAAATAAATTTTTTTAATTTTTCGTAACTAAGGGGGTGATGAAGGGGGGTTTGATTTACTATTTATAGCGCGTTTTCTAGCGGATTTTTGATTGGCAGCCGTCACACACTAAAAGACGCTTTTTATTGCAAAAAATGTTTTTTGCGTTACCACATTTTGAGAGCTATAATTTTTCCATATTTTGGTCCACAGAGTCATGTGAGGTCTTGTTTTTTGCGGGACGAGTTGACATTTGTATTGGTAACATTTTCGGCATGTGACATTTTTTGATCGCTTTTTATTCCGATTTTTGTGAGGCAGAATGACCAAAAACCAGCTATTCATGAATTTCTTTTTGGGGGGACGTTTATACCGTTCCGCGTTTGGTAAAATGGATAAAGCAGTTTTATTCTTCGGGTCAGTACGATTAACAGCAATACCTTATTTATATCATTTTTTTATGTTTTGGCGCTTTTATACGATAAAAACTATTTTATAGAAAAAATAATTATTTTTGCATCGCTTTATTCTGAGGACTATAACTTTCTTATTTTTTCGCTGATGATGCTGCATGGCGGCTTGTTTTTTGTGGGACAAGATGACGTTATCAGCGGTGCCATGGTTATTTATTTCCGTCTTTTTGATTGCATGTTATTCCACTGTTTGTTCGGCAGTATGATAATAAAGCGTTGTTTTTTGCCTCTTTTTTTTTTTTTTTTTTTACGGTGTTCACTGAAGGTGTTTACTAGTGGGACAGTTTTATAGGTCGGGTCGTTACGGACGCGGCGATACTAAATACGTGTACTTTTATTGTTTTTTTTTTATTTAGCTAAAGGAATGTATTTATTGGAACAATTTTTTTTTATTATTTATTTAGGAATTTTTTTTTTTTTTTTTTTTTTTTACACATGTTTTTTTGTTTGTTTTTTTACCTTTTTACTTTGCCCCGGGGAAGGGGGGGGCATCACAGTAAAGTGACAGATCGCTGATCTGACACTTTGCTGTGCACTGTGTCAGATGGGCGATCTGACGTGCACAACAGGGAGGCTTCCCGGCGCCTGCTCTGAGCAGGCGCTGTGACGTCACCTCCTTGCAGGACCCGGATGCAGCCCCGCGGCCATTTTGGATCCGGGGACTGCAGGGAGGAGACGCTCTGTACAAGGTGAGCACATCGCCTTGTACCGATCTTCTCAGGGAAGCACGCAGGGAGCCTCCTCCCTGCGCTATGCTTCCCTGTACCGCCGGTACACTGCAATCATGTTTGATCACAGTGTGCCGGGGGTTAATGTGCCAGGGGCGGTCCGTGACCGCTCCTGGCACATAGTGCCGGATGTCAGCTGCGATAGTCAGCTGACACCCGGCCGCGATTGGCCACGCTCCCCCCGTGATCGCGCTGGACGTACTACTCCATCCTTGGGAATTAGGGCCCACCCCACATGGACGGAATAGTACGTCCAATGGCAGAAAGGGGTTAAAGGGTATGGCACATAAATTGGCTTTGGAGGTGATGTCACCAGACTACATCTTGAGCCAGAGGGCTCTCCTAGCCGAGTTGGATTGTACAAGTGACCTGGCAGCAACTCTGATGGATTCCATGGAGGTGTCAGCTAAAAACTCAGTAGCCCTGAGAAGGCTAGGCAGAGAGTCCAGCAGTTCACCCCTGGAGGTACCCTGTGATATATGGGTTTCTAGTTCCCCTAGATGCTTAGGCATTTCTCCGGCAGTTCCCGCTCTTGAGAAATCATGTCAAGTATATTAGTATGCAGCGGGAACCCTACACATTTTCCCATTTTTAACCCACCAAATATCTGGTCCTGAATGGACTGAGGCTCTGATTCCTCTTCGAGCCCCATAGTGCTGCGTACTGTAGATACTAGCTCCTCAATCCACTCCGAGGAAGAAAAATATTTTCTGGTTTCAGAGGCCTTGGGTGATACGGGTTCTTCCCGTCTACCAGAGGACGATGCATAGGAGAGGTCTGATTCAGACTCAGAGTCCTCAACCTGTACTTTCCTTTTCTTCCCTGGATAAGGTGGTGGTGGGGGTGGAGGGATAAAAGCCGCCAGGGAAGACTGCACCTCCTGTTTGACTAGTGAGCAGATCTCTTCCAAAAGGGAGGGTTGCTCTATTCTGACTATTTTGTCGATACATGACTGGCAGAGCTTTTTATCCCATAGTGAAGGTAGCTTTATATTACAGATGGCACACTTTTTCTAATAGAGGTTTTGGGGGTAGACTTATTTCCCTGGAATGAGAGGGAGAGAGGTGTCAGACCAGAAGAACCCCCTAAATTATCTACCTGAGGACCCCATCCCTGCATACACTTACTGTGGCAGGGGCAGCGCTGGGCTCTGCAGACACAGGGCATGGTTGCTTTCCATACTGAAAGATAGTCTTACCTCTGTGGCGACTTCAGGCAGGTTTTATGGTGGTCGGTAGCCAGCCCCTGCCCCCCAGAGTAGATAGTTTTCCCCCCTCCCTCTCCTGGGTCCATGAGCAGGTGGTGCGGTGTCCACGAGCACCAGGAGCCGCCGGCGGAAATCCAGGTGCCCTCCACTGGAACACAAAGTCCCGGAAGTGACGCACGCTGACACTTCCGGGATGCCGGGCTACGCGCATGGAGGGGGAGAAGACCAGAGAGCTCCGGGAGACCTCCGGTCGGGATCACTGGCCTGCTTTGCCCTCTAGGGGGCACGGGAAGGCCAGGAAGGGGTCCCGAGGTCACCACAACGGGGGACGAAGGGAGTAGCCAGAAGGAGGCAAGAAGCGACCATATGCTGCCCGGCAATACAGGCACAGCCTGTCATAAGGTAACTGCAGCCACTGGCCACCACAGCACACGGAACTTCGCCCTTCCCCATGGGGAACAGGAAAGACACTAGCAAGTGGGAAGTGGGAGGGTCTTTTAACCTCTCTGTGTTTCCTGTTCCCCATCAGGACAAAGAGGCAACCTCCGTATGCTGTCGTGGAAGGTGACTAGAGAAAAATGTCTGCGTTTTTAGGGGCACCGGCCCTTTAACCCCTTTCTGACCTCAGACGTAATGATCCGTACATGTGACCTGAGCCAATTTGGCGATCGGCTGCACTCACGGGGGGTGCGTGGCCGGTGTTTCTGACAGCTGACACCCGGCACTAGGTGCCAGGAGCGGTCACAGACCGCTCTCGGCACTTTAATCCCCAAAATACTGCGATCCAACAAGATCGCAGCATTCCAGGAGCTGGCACAGAGCTGACAGCCCCTCTGCCTTTGGATTGGAGACCCTGCGGCATGATGTGAGGTCCCGATCGCTGCCATAGTGACCCGATGTCGTCATGACGGCATCCGGGTCACCAGACCTAGCAAACTTGCTGATCATGCGCAGTGCAGTGGGGTCCAATTTCTCCTGTTACTCTTGGAAAAATAAAAAATATGGGGAAAAATTATCACTTTTTGGAAAAACTATGATTTTTTATTTTTACGGCTCTATGTTATAAATGTCTGTGGAGCACTTGGGGGTTCAAAGTGCTCACCACACATCTAGATAAGTTCCTTGGGGGTCTAGTTTCCAAAATAGTGGCACTTGTGGGGGGTTTCCACTGTTTACTCAGGACAAATTGCACAACAAATTTTGGTGTCCAATTTCTCCTGTTACCCTTGGTAAAATAAAAAAATGTAATTACATTTTTTGTGAAAAAAGTTAAGTGTTTATTTTTTTAAACATTCAAAAAATTCCTGTGGAACACTTTAAGGGTTAATAAACTTCTTGAATGTGGTTTTGAGCACCTTGAAGGGTGCAGTTTTTAGAATGGTGTCAGTTTGGGGTATTTTCTATCATATAGACCCCTCAAAGTGACTTTAAATGTGATGTGGTCCCTAAAAGAGTGGTGGTGTAAAAATGATAAACCACTGTTTAACTTTTAACCCTTATAACTTCCTAACAAAAAAAAATTTGGGTTCCAAAATTGATGTAAAATAGACATGTGGGAAATGTTACTTATTAACTATTTTGTGTGACATATCACTGTGATTTAACCCCTTCCTGACATCGGACGTACTATCCCGTCGAGGTGGGGTGGGCCCCCATGACCACGGACGGGATAGTACGTCCAGCGCGATCGGCGGCGCTCACGGCGGGAGCGCGGCCGATCGCAGCCGGGTGTCAGCTGCCTATCGCAGCTGACATCCGGCACTATGTCCCAGGAGCGGTCACGGACCGCTCCCGGCACATTAACCCCCGGCACACCGCGATCAAACATGATCGCGATGTGCCGGCGGTGCAGGGAAGCATCGCGCAGGGAGGGGGCTCCCTGCGGGCTTCCCTGAGCCCCCCGCAGCAACGCGATGTGATCGCGTTGCTGCGAGGGTCTTACCTCCCTCCCTGCCTGCTCCAGACCCGGATCCAAGATGGCCGCGGATCCGGGTCCTGCAGGGAGAGAGGTGGCTTCACAGAAGCCTGCTCAGAGCAGGCACTGTGAAGCAGCCTGCACTTCTCTCAGATCGGTGATCTGTCAGAGTGCTATGCAAACTGACAGATCACCGAGCTGTATTGTCCCCCCCTGGGGCAAAGTAAAAAAGTAAAAAAAAAATTTTCCAAATGTGTAAAAAAAAAAAAAAAAAAAATATATTATTCCCATAAATACATTTCTTTATCTAAATAAAAAAAACAATAAAAGTACACGTATTTAGTATCGCCGCGTCCGTAACGACCCGACCTATAAAACTGGCCCACTAGTTAACCCCTTCAGTAAACACCGTAAGAAAAAAAAAAAAAAAAAAACGAGGCAAAAAACAACGCTTTATTATCATACCGCCGAACAAAAAGTGGAATAACACGCAATCAAAAAGACAGATATAAATAACCATGGTACCGCTGAAAGCGTCATCTTGTCCCGCAAATAACGAGCCGCTATACAGCATGATCAGCAAAAAAAATAAAAAAGTTAGTCCTGAGAATAAAGCGATGCAAAAATAATTATTTTTTCCATAAAATAGTTTTTATCATATAAAAGCGCCAAAACATAAAAAATAATATAAATGAGGTATCACTGTAATCGTACTGACCCGAAGAATAAAACTGCTTATCAATTTTACCAAACGCGGAACGGTATAAACGCCTCCCCCAAAACAAATTCATGAATAGCTGGTTTTTGGTCATTCTTCCTCACAAAAATCGGAATAAAAAGCGATCAAAAACTGTCACATGTCCGAAAATGTTACCAATAAAAACGTCAACTCGTCCCGCAAAAAACAAGACCTCACATGACTCTGTGGACCAAAATATGGAAAATTTATAGCTCTCAAAATGTGGTAACGCAAAAAATATTTTTTGCAATGAAAAGCGTCTTTCAGTGTGTGACGGCTGCCAATCATAAAAATCCGCTAAAAAGCTCGCTATAAAAGTAAATCAAACCCCCCCTTCATCACCCCCTTAGTTAGGGAAAAAAAAAAATGTATTTATTTCCATTTTCCCATTAGGGCTAGGTTTGGAGCTAGGGTTAAGGCTACAGTTAGGGTTGGGGCTAAAGTTAGGGTTAGGGTTGGGGCTAAAGTTACGGTTAGGGTTTAGATTACATTTACGGTTGGGAATAGGGTTGGGATTAGGGTTAGGCGTGTGTCAGGGTTAGAGGTGTGGTTAGGGTTACTGTTGGGATTAGGGTTAGGGGTGTGTTTGGATTAGGGTTTCAGTTATAATTGGGGGGTTTCCACTGTTTCGGCACATCAGGGGCTCTCCAAACGCGACATGGCGTCCGATCTCAATTCCAGCCAATTCTGCGTTGAAAAAGTAAAACAGTGCTCCTTCCCTTCCGAGCTTTCCCGTGTGCCCAAACAGGGGTTTACCCCAACATATGGGGTAGCAGCGTACTCGGGACAAATAGGACAACAACCTTTGGGGTCCAATTTCTCCTGTTACCCCTGGGAAAATACAAAACTGGGGGCTAAAAAATATTTTTTGTGGGAAAAAAAAATATTTTTTATTTTCACGGCTCTGCGTTATAAACTGTAGTGAAACACTTGGGGGTTCAAAATTCTTACAACACATCTAGATAAGTTCCTTGGGGGGTCTAGTTTCCAAAATTGGGTCACTTGTGCGGGGCTTCTACTGTTTAGGTACATTAGGGGCTCTGCAAACGCAATGTGACGCCTGCAGACCATTCCATCTAAGTCTGCATTCCAAATGGCGCTCCTTCACTTCCGAGCCCTTCCATGCATCCAAACGGTGGTTCCCCCCCACATATGGGGTATCAGCGCACTCAGGACAAATTGGACAACAAATTTTGGGGTCCAATTTCTCCTGTTACCCTCGGGAAAATACAAAACTGGGGGCTGAAAAATAATTTTTGTGGGAAAAAATTTTAGTTTTATTTTTACGGCTCTGCATTATAAACTTCTGTGAAGCCCTTGGTGGGTCAAAGCGCTCACCACACATCTAGATAAGTTCCTTAGGGGGTCTACTTTCCAACATGGTGTCACTTGTGGGGGGTTTCTACTGTTTAGGTACATTAGGGGCTCTGCAAACGCAATGTGACGCCTGCAGACCATTCCATCTAAGCCTGCATTCCAAATGGCACTCCTTCCTTTCCGAGCCCTCCCATGCGCCCAAACAGTGGTTCTCCCCACATATGGTGTATCATCGCACTCAGGACAACTTGGACAACAAATTTTGGGGTCCAATTTCTCCTGCTACCCTCGGGAAAATACAAAACTGGGGGCTAAAAAAATAATTTTTGTGGGAAAAAATTTTTGTTTTATTTTTACGGCTCTGCATTATTAACTTCTGTGAAGCACTTGGTGGGTCAAAGTGCTCACCACACCTCTAGATAAGTTCCTTAGGGGGTCTACTTTCCAAAATGGTGTCACTTGTGGGGGGTTTCAATGTTTAGGCACATCAGTGGCTCTCCAAACGCAACATGACGTCCCATCTCAATTCCTGTCAATTTTGCATTGAAAAGTCAAACGGCGCTCCTTCCCTTCCGAGGTCTCCCATGCGCCCAAACAGTGGTTTATCCCCACATATGGGGTATCAGCGTACTCAGGACGAATTGTACAACAACTTTTGGGGTCCAATTTCTTCTCTTACCCTTGGGAAAATAAAAAATTGGGGGCGAAAAATATTTTTTGTGAAAAAATGTGATTTTTTATTTTTACGGTTCTGCATTATAAACGTCTGTGAAGCACTTGGTGGGTCAAAGTGCTCACCACACCTCTAGATAAGTTCCTTAGGGGGTCTACTTTCCAAAATGGTGTCACTTGTTGGGGGTTTCAATGTTTAGGCACATCAGGGGCTCCCCAAACGCAACATGGCGTCCCATCTCAATTCCAGTAAATTTTGCATTGAAAAGTCAAATGGCGCTCCTTCGCTTCCGAGCTCGGTCATGCGCACAAACAGTGGTTTACCCCCACATATGGGGTATCGGCGTACTCAGGACAAATTGTACAACAACTTTTGGGGTCCATTTTCTCCTGTTACCCTTGGTAAAATAAAACAAATTGGAGCTGAAGTAAATTTTTTGTGAAAAAAAGTTAAATGTTCATTTTTATTTAAACATTCCAAAAATTGCTGTGAAGCACCAGAAGGGTTAATAAACTTCTTGAATATGGTTTTGAGCACCTTGAGGGGTGCAGTTTTTAGAATGGTGTCACACTTGGGTATTTTCTATCATATAGACCCCTCAAAATGACTTCAAATGAGATGTGGTCCCTAAAAAAAAATGGTGTTGTAAAAATGAGAAATTGCTGGTCAACTTTTAACCCTTATAACTCCCTAACAAAAAAAAATTTTGGTTCCAAAATTGTGCTGGTGTAAAGTAGACATGTGGGAAATGTTACTTATTAAGTATTTTGTGTGACATATCTCTGTGATTTAAGGGCATAAAAATTAAAAGTTGGAAAATTGCAAAATTTTCAAAATTTTCGCCAAATTTCCATTTTTTTTGCAAATAAACGCAGGTAATATCAAAGAAATGTTACCACTATCATGAAGTACAATATGTCACGAGAAAACAGTGTCAGAATCGCCAAGATCCGTTGAAGCGTTCCAGAGTTATAACCTCATAAAGGGACAGTGGTCAGAATTGTAAAAATTGGCCCGGTCATTAACGTGCAAACCACCCTTGGGGGTGAAGGGGTTAAGGGCATAAAAATTTAAAGTTGGAAAATTGCAACATTTTCTAAATTTTGGGCAAATTTACATTTTTTTCACAAATAAATGCAAGTCATATCAAAGAAATTTTACCACTATCATGAAGTACAATATATCACGAGAAAGCAGTGTCAGAATCACCGGGATCCATGGAAGCGTTCCAGAGTTATAACCTCATAAAGGGACAGTGGTCAGAATTGTAAAAATTTACCCTGTCATTAATATGCAAACCACCCTTGGGGGCTAAGGGGTTAAAATTGCAGGCCGTGTATACCTGCAATTTACCTGAACCGCCACGGTGCACATCCTAATTCACATATTCATATTCACATATTTGGGGGCCTGAATGGATACACATACGGGGGGCCAGCATGGATACACATGGGGGCCAGGGGCAGGACAAGGGGCCCGGATGGATACACATGGGTGACAGGATTGATACACATATGGGGGGTAGGATTGATACACATATGGGGGGCCAAGATGGATATACATACAGGGGGACCAAAATGGATACACATACAGGGGGCAGGATGGATACACATACGGGGGGGCCAGGATGGATACACATATGGGGGGCAGGGGCAGGACAAGAGGCCCGGATGGATACACATGGGGGGCCAGGATGGATACACATGGGTGGCAGGATGTATACACATGGGGGGCCAGGATGGATACATTTGGGGGGGCAGGATTGATACACATGGGGAGCCCGGATGGATTCACGTGGGGGGCCAGGATGATACATATGGGGGGCAGGACAAGGGGCCGGATGGATACATATTGGGGGCCAGGATGGAGATATGGGGGGACAGGACAAGGGGTTGGATGGATATATATAGGAGGCCAGGATGCATATAGGGGGCAGGACAAGGGACCAGGATGGATACATATGGGGGGCCAGGATGGATATATGGGGGTGGCAGGAAAAGGGACCAGGATGGATATATGGGGTGCTAAGATGGATATATGGGGGAGCAAGGATGGATTTATGGGGGAGCAGGACAAGGGACCAGGAAGCATATATATGGGGGGTCAGGATGCATATATGGGGGACAGAATGGATATATGGAGGGGGGCATCATGTATATATCTGAGGGGGCCAGAATGCATATATTGGGGGCTAGGATAAATATATGGGGGAGGGACAGTACAAGGGACCAGGATGGATACATAGGGTGCCAGGATGCATATATATGGTACAGCCAGGATGCATATATTTGGGGGGGCCAAGATGGATTTATAGGGGAGGGAGCCAGGACAAGGGATCAGGATGCATATATATGGGGGGGGGGGGTCAGGATGAATATATGGGGAGGGGCCAGGATGGATATAAAGTGGGGAAAAGAGTATTTAATTAGCCACCAATTGTGCAAGTTCTCCCACTTAAAAGGATGAAAGAGGCCTGTAATTGAAATCATATTTAGACCACACCTATGAGAGTCAAAACTGAGAATCACCTTGTCTTATTTGGCAAGATTTATTTTTCAAATTATGGTGGAAAATAAGTATTTTGTCACCTAAAAACATGCAAGATTTCTGGCTCTCACAGACCTGTAACTTCTTCTGTAAGAGGCTCCTGTGTCCTCATGTCACTGGTGATCCCTGTATTACCTGTACACTGACAATATATACAGAGCTCCTGTGTATAATGTCACTGGTGATCACTGTATTATCTGTACACTAACACTATACACAGGCGTCTGTGTATAATGTCACTGGTGATCACTGTATTACCTATACACTGACACTATATACAGAGCTCCTGTGTATATCACTGGTGATCCCTATATTACCTGTACACTGACACTATATACAGAGCTCCTGTGTATAATATCACTGGTGATCACTGTATTACCTGTATACTGACAGTATATGCAGAGCTCCTGTGTATAATGTCACCAGTTATCACTTTATTACCTGTACACTGACACTATATACAGTACAGAGGTACTGTGTATAATGTCACTGGTGGTAATAACAGTGTTATTAGTATTGTGGTTTGTATTCATAATGAGCATTGTGGTAATCGGTCACTATGTGGTGGTAATTTGTGGTCTGGTCATGGTGTGGCAGTATTTCTCCTTGTATGTGGTATTACTAGGTCCCTATATGTTGGTAATATGTTATATTATTCGGTCACTTTGTGGTGGTAATACATGGTCTGGTCATGATGTGGTGGTATTTGTTCCTGTATGTGGTGGTATTGGTCTTGGTATAGGGGATTGTGTTGTGTATGGCGGTCAATTGTTCACTCTTATATTAATTAGAAGATTCTTTATTTCCAATAGAGATTAAATACTTTGTACACAGCAACCGAGATGTACTTTCAGGGGTTTCCTGTGGAAGAAAAGTAATCACCTATCCACAGGATAAGTGATAACGTATTGATTGGTGGGGGTCTGACTACTTGGACCCATTTAGCAAAATGTGGAACTTTTTATCCCCATTAGACTGGAGTGGCATCTTTGACTTGACCACTGATCTACGAGGGGCGATCCAAAAGTAATGATAATCGGTTATTTCTATTGCACGCAGAAATTAAAATAAAATGTTTTATTCTAAAATCACTTAAATAGACCACAATTCCCGGGAGCTACATTCATTTGAATATGAACTGCCGAGGAGTGAACATCAAAATGGAAAAAAACGAACTCAGAGCTGTCATCAAATACCTCTGCTTGAAAAAAAAATGACTACCAAAGACATACACAGCGACTTGGTGGAAACATTGGGGGACTCTTCTCTTCCATATTCCACAGTTGCACGCTGGGCCAAGGAATTTAAGCTGGGAAGATCATCGACGGAAGATGAACATCGTGAAGGACGCCCATCCACGTCCCTCAATGAAGAAAACGTGAAAAAAGTTGAAGAAGTTGTATTGGCAGATCGAAGAGTGACTATCAGGCATGTAGCTGAGGTCACAGGGATCTCATATGGCAGTATTCAAAGAATCCTTGCAAATGAATTGCATATGAGAAAGGTCTCCGCGCGTTGGGTGCCAAAAATGTTAACCGACGAGCAAAAGAAGAAACGAGTTGACATTTCAATAGCAAATTTCGATAAGTTCCAAGCAGACAAGGAAAATTTTTTGTCACGTTTTTTTACCATGGACGAGACCTGGATCCACCACTTTGATCCTGAAACTAAACAACAATCGATGACATGGAAACGATCCGACGAACCGACGCCGAAGAAATTCAAAGTGTCAAGCTCAGCAGGGAAGGTTATGGCGTCTGTTTTTTGGGACGCTGAAGGAATTATTATGGTGGACTATTTGGAGAAGGGAGCCACTATTACGGGCTCCTACTATGCAGAACAAATAAGAAGATTGCGGGAGGCTATCAAGTAGAAAAGGCGCGGCAAACTGCGGGCTGGAGTGCTGTTTCACCAAGATAACGCGCCGGCTCACAAAGCTGCAGTTGCCATGGCTACCATTCAAGAATTGGGCTTTGAACTGGTGGAACACCCCCCCTATTCGCCAGATCTAGCCCCCAGTGACTTCTTTCTCTTTCCTCGGCTCAAGGAACACCTCCGGGGCAAGAAATTTGACGACAATAGCGACGTGATAACCGCTGTTGGGGATTTTTTTGAGGGTCAAGATCAAGAATTTTTTTCAAAGGGAATTCTAAGTTTAGAAAAGAGATGGACTAAATGTATAGACTTGTTAGGAGACTATGTAGAAAAATAAAAAAAAAATTTGACTATATTCATTGTGTTTAGTATTGATTATCATTACTTTTGGATCGCCCCTCGTATTCATTCCCTCAGTGGCTGCACTTGTTTTTATATAGAAGCCCCAAAGAGAATGAATGGAGCTGAGGTCAGATATCCCACCTGCCGCTGCATTTTAAAATGGGGATAAGTGTCCTATCAATGATAAAACTTCCTCATTCTTCCAATCGGTGCAGTTTCTAATGGTCGGACCTAAGTGATCACCCATCCTGTGGAGCCCATGGATCAGTAATAACTTGTTTTAACCAACGAACCCCATTAATGTAAACTACCGTAATTATAGATCCCAGTTATGGGGGCACACAGGAAATGTGCAGGAGCCACCTGTGTTTTACAGCCGATCCTCCACTATAATGGGGATAACGACTGACAGATCTATAACATAACGCTGGGAGCGTCACTCTGTCCGAAGCCTTTATAGACTGTGCAAGCGCCGGCGCAGTCTGGACCCCACAGAGTGACGCTCCCAGGAGATCGCGGTATGCGTAAGCACTGAACGCACACCGCGATCTCCAACGGAGAAGCAGGGACGAGGGTGAGTATGCAATATTACCTGTCCCCGTTCCAGTGATGCGCGCTGCTCCATCCTCCGCTTGCGACTGTTCAGTCAGAGGGCGGCACGCATTAACGCGTCATCGCGCCCTCTGAACTGAACGGTTCAGAGGGCGCGATGACGCGCTTAATGCGCGCCGCCCTCTGACTGAACAGTCACAGGCAGAGGACCCGGAAGATGGAGCGTCGCGCAGCAGTGGAATGGGGGACAGGTAAATATAGCAAGTGCCGAGGGCCTGAGCTAGCGGCGACTCCGGCACCTGACCCCCCCCAGCGCGCCGGTGTCCCCGCCTGCTCAGGCCCCCGGCACTCGGCACCCAGCACAGCCGCCCGCACTCACCACCGCCACGCACAACCGCCCGCACTCAGCACCGCCACACACAGCCGCCCGCACTCAGCACGGCGGCCCGCACTCAGCACGGCCGCCCGCACTCAGCACGGCCGCCCACTCACCACCGCCACGCACAGCCGCCCGCACTCACCACCGCCACGCACAGCCGCCCGCACTCACCACCGCCACGCACAGCCGCCCGCACTCACCACAGCCACGCTCAGCTGCCTGCACTCAGCATCGCCACGCGCAGCCGTCCGCACTCACCACAGCCACGCGCAGCCGCCCGCACTCAGCACCGCCACGCACAGCGGCCCGCACTCAGCACAGCGGCCCGCACTCAGCACAGCGGCCCGCACTCAGCACTGCCACGCACAGCTGCCCGCACTCACCACCGCCACGCACAGCCGCCCGCACTCACCAACGCCACGCACAGCCGCCCGCACTCACCAACGCCACGCACAGCCGCCCGCACTCACCACAGCCACGCTCAGCCGCCCGCACTCACCACCGCCACGCACAGCCGCCCGCACTCAGCACCGCCACGCATACAGGCCGGCTATGGCCGCGGTGGCTGCAGAAGCTCATATCTTGTTTGCGCGACTGCGCATACGCCTCTCCTTTTGTCCTGGCCTTGGGGGGGCGTGTCCACTCCTTATTCTTGCTGGGTGACGCACACTTCCCTCTCAAGCCTGATACTTCCGGTGGCGGCGGCGGCGTCTCCATCCACCTGCGCCTCATCAGGTTAGCCTTGTACTTACTATTTATACAGGGGGTTCCTTGACACACGGCACCTTCCCCTGACGAAGCCCTCTTGAGAAGGGCGACACGCGTTGGGCGTTTACTCTTTTTGGCACATACTCTGTCTGCGCCTGGAGCCGGTGTGCCTGCCCTCCCCTCTTTGGGTATGTTCAGCTCATCTGTCTCATTAGGGACATGGGATTTTCTGGGACTCCATAAGCTATTTTATGTGCTACTGCAATTGTGTGGCTCTGCCCTGTAGGTGAGCACCCACACTCTATTGGTTCTCCCGGTTTGGTGGACAGTTTTTGGTTCATATAAGGGTGGTGCACCTGTCCAGGTTGTTTGCTATTAGCTCCATGAGTCAGAAGGTTACTTCTGTTATATACATACCGGTTTTTGCAGACTTGTATTTTGCATTTTTTGCATACGTTACATACTTATGTGCCAACTGTATTTTGTATTGTTTTTAATTATGTTTTATGTGTTTTGAAGTTGTTGTGTGTCAATAAAAATCCCTTTTGTTATTAGTATATTTTCTTGTCTTATCTTGTGTGGTGTGCATTTTTTGAGCAGCTTCTTTCCTTGTTGTACCAGCGGCCCGCACTCAGCACAGCGGCCCGCACAGCCTCCCGCACTCACCACCGCCACGCACAGCCGACCGCACTCACCACCGCCACGCACAGCCGCCCGCACTCACCACCGCCACGCACAGCCGCCCGCACTCACCAACGCCACGCACAGCCGCCCGCACTCACCAACGCCACGCACAGCCGCCCGCACTCATCACAGCCACGCTCAGCCACCCGCACTCACCAGAGCCACGCACAGCCGCCCGCACTCAGCACCGCCACGCACAGCCGCCCGCACTCACCACAGCCACGCTCAGCCACCCACACTCACCACCGCCACGCACAGCCGCCCGCACTCACCAACGCCACGCACAGCCGCCCGCACTCACCAACGCCACGCACAGCCGCCCGCACTCACCACAGCCACGCTCAGCCGCCCGCACTCAGCACCGCCACGCACAGCCGCCCGCACTCAGCACCGCCACGCACAGCCGCCCGCACTCAGCACCGCCACGCACAGCCGCCCGCACTCAGCACCGCCACGCACAGCCGCCCGCACTCAGCACCGCCACGCACAGCCGCCCGCACTCAGCACCGCCACGCACAGCCGCCCGCACTCAGCAACCCCACGCACAGCCGCCCGCACTCAGCACCGCCACGCACGGCCGCCCGCACTCAGCACGGCCGCCCGCACTCAGCACGGCCGCCCGCACTCAGCACGGCCGCCCGCACTCAGCACGGCCGCCCGCACTCAGCACGGCCGCCCGCACTCAGCTCACACAGCCCAGTCTACCACCCTGGAGTTGGCGGAAGACATGGGCATAGGCATAGGAACCCGCGGATGCTGGCCGTAATTAAGGAGGAATGGGGTCTGACCAGTGGAGTCAGCTACGGCCTTGTTTATTGCAAACTCCACCCACGGTAGCAAGGATGCCCAATCATCCTGCCTGGCTGAAACAAAATGTCGCAGATATGTGACCAGAGTCTGGTTGGACCTCTCTACCAACCCATTCGTCTCGTGATGATATGCTGAAAAGAGATTCAACTCAATGCTGAGTAGACGACAAAGCTCTCTCCAGAACCGAGACGCAAACTGGGGACCCCGGTCACTGACAATTTTGTCTGGCATACCGTGTAGGCAAATATATGTTTAATAAACAATGCTGCCAGAGCCTGTGCAGAAGGTAGCCGTGGAAGAGGCACTAAGTGCACCATTTTGGAAAAATGATAGGTTATCACCCAAATAATGGTGCAGCTACGAGACTTGGGTAAGCCCACCACAAAATCCATCCCGACCATTTCCCAGGGCCTGTACGCCACCAGCAGGGGGTAAAGCAACCCAGCTGGCCGTTGTCAAGGGGACTTGTTCTTGGTGCAGGAGACACCCGCCCAAACATAGTCTCTGACGTCATGGGCCATATGCGGCCACCAGTACGTCCTCGCCAGCAGCTCAGATGTCCTTTTGTTCCCAAAATGTCCACCCACCCTGGACAAGTGAGCCCAAGGGAGAACCTCTGGACACAAATTTGAAGGTACAAAAGTCTTACCCGGGGGCACAGACTCTAGCGAAACCGGAGCCACGGTTCTCAGGCTCTCAGAAGGGACAATAAGCCTAGGCTCCTCTTCCTCCTCCTCAGATGATACAACGGAGCGAGAGAGAGCGTCGGCACGAATGTTCTCCCCGGAGAGAAAATGGAGGGTGAAATGGAACCGGGAGAAGAACAGGGACCATCTGGCCTGGCGAGAATTTAGCAGCTGGGCTGTCTGTAAATAGACCAAATTTTGTGGTCTGTGAAAACTTGGAAGGGAAAGCGAGCCCCCTCCAAAGGTGTCTCCACTCAGAGAAAGCCAACTTCATTGCTAGCAACTCCCTGTCCCCGATGGAATAATTCCTCTCCGCTGGTGTGAAGGTCTTGGAAAAGAAGAAGCAAGGATGCTTCCGACCTTGAGCATACTTTTGGAAGAGGACTGCTCCAGCACCAAAGCATGAGGCAACAACCTCCATTATAAACGGCTTATCAACATCGGGGCGATGTAGGATGGGAGCGCTAGCAAAATGAGACTTAATAGAAGTGAAGGCCTTGGAGACCTCCTCAGACCACAATTTGGGAGTTGCTGCCTACTTGCTGAGTGCTACCAAGGGAGCTACCAAAGTTGAGAAATGAGGGATGAACTGGCGATAATAGTTAATGAACTCCATAAAGCGCTGCACCACTTTAAGAGAATGGGGTTCTTGCCAGTCCATCACAGCCTGTAGTTTGGCAGGATCCATAGCCAATCCCTGGGCGGAGATGATATAGCCCAGGAAAGGTAAGGACTCCTGCTCAAACACACATTTCTCTAACTTGGCGTAGAGGGAATTTGCCCGTAAGAGGTCGAAGACTCCGCAAACATCTCTCCGGTGGAAGTCAACATCTGGAGAGTAGATGAGAATATCATCCAGATAGACTACGACCGAGGTGGAGAGCATATCCCGGAAGATATCATTTACAAAGTCTTGGAAAACAGCTGGAGCATTACAGAGCCCAAAGGGCATCACTAGGTATTCATAGTGCACATCCCTGGTGTTAAAAGCCGTCTTTCATTCATCCCCCTCACGGATGTGAATCAAGTTGTAAGTACCCCGCAGATCTAGTTTAATAAATACCCTTGCTCCCCGAAGCCTATCAAAGAGCTCAGATATCAGGGGCAGAGGATACTTATTCTTAACGGTGATGGCGTTAAGACCCCTGTAGTCTATGCATGCACGTAGTTCCCCGTTCTTCTTCTGCAAGAAGAAGAACCCAGCCCCTGCAGGTGACACTGACTTCCTAATGAATCCTCTTGCCAGATTCTCCTGGATGTACTGTGACATTACCTCTGTCTCCGGGAGAGATAACGGATAGACTCGACCCCGGGGAGGCTCAGCACCAGGCAAGAGGTCAATAGGACAGTCATAGGGGCGGTGAGGCGGAAGGATCTCTGCAGCCCTATTGGAGAACACGTCCGCATAGAGCCATTATTGCTTGGGGAGAGAGGATAGATCTGTGGGTACCTCCGTAGTAGCAACCTGAACCCATTCCCTCTGACATCTACCCCCACAAGATTCACCCCATCCCAAAATTCTGCCTGTGGACCACTCAATATGAGGATGGTGGTACCGTAGCCAAGGTATCCTTAACAGGACCTCATCAATTCCCTCAGGAATGACGAGCAGAGATATAATCTCCTGATGAGATGGCGACATGGACAAAGTAAAAGGGATGGTCTGGTGTGTTATCTGTGAGGGCAGTGTCGACGCATTCACCACTCGTACGGTTACTGGTTGAGCAAGCATCAGGGGTATTGCGTGACGTTGGGCAAAGGCACAAGACATAAAATTGCCCTCCTCCCCAGAATCCACGCAGAGCTCTACCGAATAAGTGGATGAGAAGATTGTAATAGTCCTTTTAAAGGACAATTTGGAGGCAAACGTCGCCGTGTCTAGTGTACCTCCACCTACTACCACTAGGGTTGAGCGAAACGGATCGGACAAATTGAAAAATCGCCAACTTTCTGCAAAGTCGGGTTTCGTGAAACCCGACCCGATCCCACTGTGGGATCGGACATGAGGTCGGCGATCTTCGCGCCAAAGTCGGGTTTCGTATGACGCTTTCAGCGCCATTTCTCAGCCAATGAAGGAGGACGTAGAATTTGGGCAGCGTGATGACATAGGTCTCGGTCCCAACCATCTTAGAGAAGGGCATGACAGTGATTGGCTTGCTTTCTGCGGCATCACAGGGGCTATAAAGGGGCGTGCATGCCGCCCGCCATCTTACTTCTGCCGATCTGAGCATAGGGAGAGGTTGCTGCAGCTTCGTCAGAAGCAGGGATATTGTTAGGGAGGAAAGATTAACCCCCAAACCGCTTGTGCTGTAGCGATTTCCACTGTCCAACACCACCTTTTCTTTGCAGGGACAGTGGAGGCTAGTTTTTCGCGCTTCGGCTCTGTAGCTTATAAGGCTCCCTGATAGCTGCATTGCTGTTTGTACGCCGCTGTGCAAACCAACTGCTTTTTTAAAAGCAAAAATCCTGTTGCTCCTTTCTGCACAGTTCTATTGTTTATTTGTCCACAATTTTGTGTGCAGCAGTCCTTTTTATTGCTGCCATACTTGTCCTGAGATCATTGTAGGGAGATTGTTATTGTAGTACGGTCCCTTTTTTTTTATATATATATATCTTCCAGCCACGTTCTGCCACTTACATTGTGTAGTGTAATACAGCGGGCCTGATTTTTGCAGCAGTCTCCCACCCAAAAAAGGGAGATTTAAATTGCCCCTAAGTGGATCTGCGTCAGTTCTGTTTGTCGTATATCTGCCAGCCACTTTCTGCCACTTACATTGTGTAGTGTAATACAGTGGGCCTGGTTTTTTGCAACACTCTCCCACATAATAAAGGGAGATTTAAATTGCCACTAAGTGGATCTGTGTCAGTTCTGTTTGTCGTATATCTGCCAGCTACTTTCTGCCACTTACATTGTGTAGTGTAATACAGTGGGCCTGTTTTTTTGCAGCAGTCTCCCACATAATAAAGGGAGATTTAAATTGCCACTAAGTGGATCTACGTCAGTTCTGTTTGTCATATATCTGCCTGCCACTTTCTGCCACTTACATTGTGTATTCTAATACAGCGGGCCTGGTTTTTTGCAGCAGTCTCCCACATAATAAAGGGAGATTTGAATTTCCCCTAAGTGGATCTGCATCAGTTCTATTTGTCGTATATCTGCCGGCCACTTTCTGCCACTTACATTGTGTAGTGTAATACAGTGGGCCTGGTTTTTGCAGCAGTCTCCCACATAATAAAGGGAGATTTAAATTGCCACTAAGTGGATCTGCGTCAGTTCTGTTTGTCGTATATCTGCCTGCCACTTTCTGCCACTTACATTGTGTAGTGTAATACAGCGGGCCTGATTTTTGCAGCAGTCTCCCACATAACAAAAGGGAGATTTAAATTGCCACTAAGTGGATCTGCGTCAGTTCTGTTTGTCGTATATCTGCCAGACACGTTCTGCCACTTACATTGTGTAGTGTAATACAGTGGGCCTGGTTTTTTGCAGCAGTCTCCCACATAATAAAGGGAGGTTTAAATTGCCACTAAGTGGATCTGCGTCAGTTCTGTTTGTCGTATATCTGCCAGCTACTTTCTGCCACTTACATTGTGTAGTGTAATACAGTGGGCCTGTTTTTTTGCAGCAGTCTCCCACATAATAAAGGGAGATTTAAATTGCCACTAAGTGGATCTACGTCAGTTCTGTTTGTCATATATCTGCCTGCCACTTTCTGCCACTTACATTGTGTATTCTAATACAGCGGGCCTGGTTTTTTGCAGCAGTCTCCCACATAATAAAGGGAGATTTGAATTTCCCCTAAGTGGATCTGCATCAGTTCTATTTGTCGTATATCTGCCGGCCACTTTCTGCCACTTACATTGTGTAGTGTAATACAGTGGGCCTGGTTTTTGCAGCAGTCTCCCACATAATAAAGGGAGATTTAAATTGCCACTAAGTGGATCTGCGTCAGTTCTGTTTGTCGTATATCTGCCTGCCACTTTCTGCCACTTACATTGTGTAGTGTAATACAGCGGGCCTGATTTTTGCAGCAGTCTCCCACATAACAAAAGGGAGATTTAAATTGCCACTAAGTGGATCTGCGTCAGTTCTGTTTGTCGTATATCTGCCAGCCACGTTCTGCCACTTACATTGTGTAGTGTAATACAGTGGGCCTGGTTTTTTGCAGCAGTCTCCCACATAATAAAGGGAGGTTTAAATTGCCACTAAGTGGATCTGCGTCAGTTCTGTTTGTCGTATATCTGCCTGCCACTTACATTGTGTAGTGTAATACAGTGGGCCTGGTTTTTTGCAGCAGTCCCCCACATAATAAAGGGAGATTTAAATTTCCACTAAGTGGATCTGCGTCAGTTCTGTTTGTCGTATATCTGCCTGCCACTTTCTGCCACTTACATTGTGTAGTGTAATACAGCGGGCCTGGTTTTTTGCAGCAGTCTCCCACATAATAATGGGAGATTTAAATTGCCTCTAAGTGGATCTGCATCAGTTCTGTTTGTCGTATATCTGCCAGCCACTTTCTGCCACTTACATTGTGTAGTGTAATACAGGGGGCCTGGTTTTTTGCAGCAGTCTCCCACATAATAAAGGGAGATTTAAATTGCCACTAAGTGGATCCGCATCAGTTCTGTTTGTCGTATATCTGCCTGCCACTTTATGCCTCTTACATTGTGTAGTGTAATACAGTGGGCCTGATTTTTGCAGCAGTCTCCCACATAAAAAAGGGAGATTTAAATTCGCAACAAGTTTATATACACCTTCTACCTTGTTTTATAGTACCATATAACGGTTGTTAGTTTGGTTACATTTTCCCAAAAATGAGGAAGTCTGGTGGAAGAGGCCGTGGGCGGTCATTGCCAGCTGGTAATGATGGTGGTGGTGTTGGTGGTGGTGGAGCATCTGGTGGTAGTGGGAAAAGCAAAATAGCACCTAAGGCTCAAGTTGTTCATACAGCATCATCGTCTGGCTACACAAGGCCTCGAAGGCTCCCTTATCTGGGAGTAGGAAAACCGCTTTTAAAGCCGGAGCAGCAGGAAGAAGTTTTGGCTTTCATTGCTGACTCAGCATCTAGCTCTTTCGCCTCCTCTTCCGAAAGTTCGAAATATAAAAGCAGCGAGTCATCAGTGGATGCTCCCGGTCAGGAACAAGTCGTTTCCTTGTGTCCTTTACCTAAAGCAAAAGTGAAGGATGTGGCAGGCAACACTACAGTTTACTCCATTGAGCTTTTTACACATACCGTGCCAGGGTTAGAAAGGGAAATAGTTAACTGCCCATTACAAGATGAATCGGACATGGAGTGCACAGATGCACAGCCACAGCTAGATTATTATGCTGTTCCATTGACTCAGATCACTACATTGCCCTCGCAGTGTACTGAGACAGAATCTGACCCTGATGAGACTATGGTGCCCCGTCCCGAACGCTATAGCACCTTACACAGTGACACAGAGAACAGTGCACAGGACATTGAAGAGAAGGTGATAGATGACCCAGTTGTTGACCCAGATTGGCAGCGATTGGGGAACAGGGTGCCGCTGGCAGTAGCACTGAAGCGGAGGAGGATGATCCGCAGCAGGCATCAACATCGCAACAGCTTTCATCTGGCAGGCCCGTATCAGGCCCAAAACGTGTGTCTAAAACAAAAACAGTTTTAGGACAGTGTGGCCATCCGGTGAAAGTAGTACAGCGTGCAATGCCTGAAAAGGTATTCGATAGTAGGAAGAGTGCAGTGTGGCAATTTTTTTAACCAAGATCCGAATAATCAGTGCAAAGTTATCTGTAAGAAATGCTCAAAGACCTTTAGCAGAGGGAAGAATCCCCTAAATTTAAATGCAACGTGCATGTGTAGACATTTAACCAGCATGCACTTGCAAGCCTGGACTAACTACCAAACATCCCGTAACGTTGGTGCACCCGCTCAGAATGAAGGTAGTCAGCAACGCTACATTGCTTCCCTCACTGTAAGCCCACTGTTTAGGACACCACCTGCAGCAAATGTGGAGGTATCGTCCAAGGCAAGGCCAAGGCAGTCAGGGAATCACCAGGTTCTTGGGAGGAAACACTGCATGTAGGCCAACATCAAGAATACCATCACCAACCCTCTCTCAATCTGCCATGTCCACCACCACCCCCGCTAGTTCCACCATTTGCAGCTCTCCAGTCCAGCTCACCCTACAAGAGACTCTCGTTAGGAAAAGGAAGTACTCATCCTCTCATTCAGGTACACAGGGTTTGAACGCCCACATTGCTAGACTAATCTCGTTAGAGATGATGCCCTACCGGTTGGTTGAAAGCGAAGCTTTCAAAGCCCTGATGGCCTTCACAGTACCACGCTATGACCTACCCAGTCGACACTTCTTTGCGAGAAAAGCCATCCCAGCCCACCACCAGCATGTTAAAGACCGCATTGTCCATGCACTCAGTCAATCAGTCAGTAGAAAGGTGCACCTCACAACAGATGCATGGACCAGTAGGCATGGCCAGGGACGTTACGTGTCCATCACGGCACACTGGGTTAATGTGGTTGATGCAGGGTCCAAAGGGGACAGCCATAGTGGGACAGTTCTGCCTAGCCCACGGTCTAGGAAACTGTTGGCAGTAGGCGTTCGACACCCCTCCTCCTCCTCCTCCAGAAGCAAAAGGTCGTCCACAGAGCGCAGTTGCCCTACCACTCCATCCGCAGCTGCCAGTGTTATGACCCCAATGGCGAGGGTCTCAGAGAAATAGGTAAGTCTGCGAAGTACAAAAATCCAGCTCATAGGGCAGTGGTAACTGGGTTGACCATATATCTACTCCTAACGCCAACACTAGAAGTAGCCGGGGAACATGCCTACGTTGGTCGCTAGATGTCTCGCGCCAGCCGGAGAACTAACTACCCCTAGAAGAGGAAAACAAAGACCTCTCTTGCCTCCAGAGAAAGGACCCCAAAAGCAGGATACAAGCCCCCCACAAATAATAACGGTGAGGTAAGAGGAAATGACAAACATAGAAATGAACTAGGTTTAGCAAAGAGAGGCCCGCTTACTAATAGCAGAATGTAGTAAGATAACTTATATGGTCAACAAAAACCCTATCAAACATCCACGCTGGAAATTCAAGAACCCCCGAACCGTCTAACGGCCCGGGGGGAGAACACCAGCTCCCTAGAGCTTCCAGCAAGGACAGGATACAGATTAAGTACAAGCTGGACAAAAATGCAAACAAAAACAAATAGCAAAAAGCAAGAAAGCAGACTTAGCTTAATCTAGCAGGAACCAGGATCAGTAGCCAAGAGCACAGCAGATTAGCTCTGATTACAACGTTGCCAGGCATTGAACTGAAGGTCCAGGGAGCTTATATAGCAACACCCCTGAACTAACGGCCCAGGTGAGCATACAAGGGATGACTGACATACCCAGAGTCAAATCACTAGTAACCACTAGAGGGAGCCAAAAAGCAAATTCACAACAGTACCCCCCCCTCTTAGTGAGGGGTCACCGAACCCTCACCAAGACCACCAGGGCGATCAGGATGAGCGGCGTGAAAGGCCCGAACTAAATCGGCCACATGCACATCAGAGGCGACCACCCAGGAATTATCCTCCTGACCATAGCCCTTCCACTTGACCAGGTACTGAAGCCTCCGCCTGGAGAGACGAGAATCTAAGATCTTCTCCACCACGTACTCCAACTCGCCCTCAACCAACACCGGAGCAGGAGGCTCAGCAGAAGGAACCACAGGCACAACGTACCGCCGCAACAAGGACCTATGAAATACGTTGTGAATGGCAAACGACACCGGAAGATCCAGGCGAAAGGACAAAGGATTAAGGATTTCCAATATCTTGTACGGACCAATGAAGCGAGGCTTAAATTTGGGAGAGGAGACCTTCATAGGAACAAATCGAGAAGACAGCCATACCAAATCCCCAACACGAAGTCGGGGACCCACACCGCGGCGGCGGTTGGCAAAACGCTGAGCCTTCTCCTGTGACAACTTCAAGTTGTCTACCACATGATTCCAGATCTGCTGCAACCTATCTACCACAGAATCCACCCCAGGACAGTCAGAAGGCTCCACATGTCCCGAGGAAAAACGAGGATGGAAACCAGAATTGCAGAAAAATGGCGAAACCAAGGTGGCGGAACTAGCCCGATTATTAAGGGCAAATTCAGCCAACGGCAAGAAGGTCACCCAATCATCCTGATCAGAAGAGACAAAACACCTCAAATAAGCCTCCAGAGTCTGATTAGTTCGCTCCGTTTGTCCATTAGTCTGTGGATGAAAAGCGGACGAAAACGACAAATCAATGCCCATCCTACCACAAAAGGATCGCCAGAACCTGGAAACAAACTGGGATCCTCTGTCCGACACAATATTCTCAGGAATGCCGTGTAAACGGACCACGTTCTGGAAGAACACAGGAACTAGATCGGAAGAGGAAGGCAGCTTAGGCAAAGGAACCAAATGGACCATCTTGGAGAAACGATCACATATCACCCAGATGACAGACATGCCCCGAGACACCGGAAGATCAGAAATGAAATCCATAGAGATGTGTGTCCAAGGTCTCTTCAGGACAGGCAAGGGCAAGAGCAACCCGCTGGCACGAGAACAGCAAGGCTTAGCTCGAGCACAAGTCCCACAGGACTGCACAAAAGACCGCACATCCCTTGACAAGGACGGCCACCAAAAGGACCTGGCCACCAGATCCCTGGTGCCAAAAATTCCCGGGTGCCCTGCCAACACCGAGGAATGAACCTCGGAAATGACTCTACTGGTCCACCTAGCAGGCACAAACAATCTGTCAGGTGGACAAGAGTCAGGTCTACCAGCCTGAAATCTCTGCAACACACGTCGCAGATCCGGAGAAATAGCTGACAAGATAACTCCTTCCTTAAGAATACCCACAGGTTCAGCGACTCCAGGAGCATCGGGCACAAAGCTCCTAGACAGAGCATCGGCCTTCACATTCTTCGAACCTGGTAAATACGAGACCACAAAGTCAAAACGGGAGAAAAACAATGACCAGCGGGCCTGTCTAGGATTCAGGCGTTTAGCAGACTCGAGATACATCAGATTTTTGTGATCAGTCAAAACCACCACACGATGCTTAGCACCCTCGAGCCAATGACGCCACTCCTCAAATGCCCACTTCATGGCCAACAACTCCCGATTGCCCACATCATAATTTCGCTCTGCAGGCGAAAACTTCCTAGAGAAAAAGGCACAAGGTCTCATAGTAGAGCAACCAGTGTTGTGAATTTGCGTTTTGCTCCCTCTAGTGGTCATTAGTGATTTGACACTGGAGCTTCTGTCTTCTCCTATATGCTCACCTGGGCCGTTAGTTCAGGGGCGTTGCTATATAAGCTCTCTGGACCTTCAGTTCAATGCCTGGCATCGTTGAAATCAGAGCTAATCTGTTGTGCTCTTGTGTACTGATCCTGGTTCCTGCTTGTTAAAGCTAAGTCTCTTCCTTGCTTTTTGTTTCTGTTTTGTTTTGTATTTTTTGTCCAGCTTGTTCCTATCTGTATCCTGACCTTTGCTGGAAGCTCTAGGGGGCTGGTGTTCTCCCCCCGGACCGTTAGACGGTTCGGGGGTTCTTGAATCTCCAGCGTGGATTTTTATAGGGTTCATGTTGACCAAATAAGTTATCTTGCTTAATTCTGCTATTAGTAAGCTGGCCTCTCTTTGCTGAACCTGGTTCATTTCTGTGTTTGTCATTTCCTCTTACCTCACCGTTATTATTTGTGGGGGGCTTGTATCTTGCTTTGGGGTCCCTTTCTCTGGAGGCAAGAGAGGTCTTTGTTTTCTTCTCCTAGGGGTAGTTAGATTCTCCGGCTGGCGCGAGTCATCTAGCGATCACCGTAGGCATGATCCCCGGCTACTTCTAGTGTTGGTGTTAGGAGTAGATATTTGGTCAACCCAGTTACCACTGCCCTATGAGCTGGATTTTTGTATCTCGCAGACTTACACGTACCTCTGAGACCCTGTCCACTGGGGTCATAACAAACCAGGACCTCTCTGAGACAAAACGGCCCCTGCCCCAATCTCCGAAGCATCCACCTCAACCTGAAAGGGCAGTGAGACATCAGGCTGGCACAAAACAGGCGCCGAAGTAAACCGGCGTTTCAACTCCTGGAAAGCCTCCACGGCAGCAGGAGCCCAGTTAGCTACATCAGAGCCTTTCTTGGTCATATCCGTCAAAGGTTTAACAACGCTAGAAAAATTAGCGATAAAACGACGGTAAAAGTTAGCAAAACCCAAGAACTTCTGAAGACTCTTAACTGACGAGGGCTGAGTCCAATCATGAATAGCTCGGACCTTGACTGGGTCCATCTCCACAGCAGAAGGGGAAAAAATGAACCCTAAAAAGGGAACCTTCTGTACACCAAAGAGACACTTTGAGCCTTTAACAAACAAAGAATTTTCACGCAAAATCTTGAAAACCATCCTGATCTGTTCTACATGCGAGTCCCAATCATCAGAAAAAAACAGAATATCGTCCAGATAAACGATCAAAAATTTATCCAGATACTTCCGGAAAATGTCATGCATAAAGGACTGAAAAACTGAAGGCGCATTAGAGAGCCCAAAAGGCATCACCAAGTACTCAAAATGACCTTCGGGCGTATTGAATGCGGTTTTCCATTCATCTCCTTGCTTAATGCGCACAAGGTTGTACGCACCACGAAGATCTATCTTGGTGAACCACTTGGCACCTTTAATCCGGGCAAACAAGTCTGACAACAGCGGCAAAGGATACTGAAATTTGACAGTGATCTTATTTAAGAGCCGATAGTCAATACAAGGCCTCAAAGATCCGTCCTTTTTGGCCACAAAAAAGAATCCCGCACCAAGAGGGGAAGAAGAAGGATGGATATGCCCCTTCTCCAGAGACTCTCTAATATATGAACGCATAGCGGTATGTTCAGGTACCGACAGGTTAAATAATCTTCCCTTAGGAAACTTACTGCCTGGAATCAACTCTATTGCGCAGTCACACTCCCTATGAGGAGGCAGTGCACTGGACCTGGACTCGCTGAAAACATCCTGATAATCAGACAAATACTCCGGAACTTCCGAAGGCGTAGAAGAAGCAATAGACACGGGCAGGGAATCCCCATGATTTCCACGGCATCCCCAACTTGACACTGACATGGCCTTCCAATCCAAGACTGGATTATGGGTCTGCAACCATGGCAACCCCAAAACAACCAAATCATGCATTTTATGCAAAACAAGAAAACGTATAACCTCCCGATGTTCAGGAGTCATACACATGGTAACCTGTGTCCAAAACTGCGGTTTATTTTCTGCCAACGGCGTAGCATCAATACCCCTAAGAGGGATAGGATTTTCTAATGGCTCAAGAACAAAACCACAGCGCTTGGCAAATGACAGATCCATAAGACTCAGGGCAGCACCTGAATCTACAAACGCCATGGCAGGATAAGATGACAGTGAACAAATCAAAGTTACAGATAGAATAAAGGCCCCGTCTCACTAAGCGATTTACCAACGATCACGACCAGCGATATGACCTGGCCGTGATCGTTGGTAAGTCGCTGTGTGGTCGCTGGGGAGCTGTCACACAGACAGCTCTCCCCAGCGACCAACGATCAGGGGAACGACTTCGGCATCGTTGAAACTGTCTTCAACGATGCCGAAGTCCCCCTGCAGCACCCGGGTAACCAGGGTAAACATCGGGTTACTAAGCGCAGGGCCGCGCTTAGTAACCCGATGTTTACCCTGGTTACCAAAAAAAACAAACACTACATACTCGCCTTTCGGTGTCCAGGTCCCTTGCCGTCTGCTTCCTGCTCTGACTGAGCCGCCGTACACTGAGAGCAGAGCGCAGCGGTGACGTCACTGCTGTGCTCTCACTTCTCACTGTACGGCCGGCAGTCAGTGAGAGCAGGAAGCAGACGGCAAGGGACACCGAAAGGCGAGTATGTACTGTTTGTTTTTTTTGGTAACCAGGGTAAACATCGGGTTACTAAGCGCGGCCCTGCGCTTAGTAACCCGATGTTTACCCTGGTTACCAGTGAAGACATCGCTGGATCGGTGTCACACACACCGATTCAGCGATGTCAGCGGGGCCTCAACGACCAAAAAAAGGTCCAGGCCATTCTGACACGACCAGCGATCTCGCAGCAGGGGCCTGATCGCTGGTACGTGTCACACATAGCGAGATCGCTATGGAGGTCGCTGTTGCGTCACAAAACTTGTGACTCAGCAGCGATCTCGCTAGCGATCTCGCTATGTGAGACGGGGCCTTAAATTTAGGTTGCAAATTACCAACGGTGACAGGACTAACAACCTTAGTTAGACGTTTAGAGCATGCTGAGATAACATGTGTAGAATCACCACAGTAGTAAGAATTTTCCGCTCATTTCTAGTCAGGATTCTATCACATTGCATTAAATCAGGTGTTTGTTCAGACAGCACCATAGGTGAATTTGCGGTTTTTCTATCACATTGCCTTAAATCAGGTGCCTGTTCAGACAACACCATAAGGGAATTTGCGGTTTTGCGCTCCCGCAACCGCCGGTCAATTTGAATAGCCAGGGCCATGGAATCATTTAGACCTGTGGGAATAGGGAAACCCACCATCACATTCTTAATGGCTTCAGAAAGGCCATTTCTAAAATTTGCGGCCAGTGCACACTCGTTCCACTGAGTCAGCACGGACCATTTCCGAAATTTTTGGCAATACACTTCAGCCTCGTCCTGGCCCTGAGACATAGCCAGCAAGGCTTTTTCTGCCTGAATCTCAAGATTGGGTTCCTCATAAAGTAAACCGAGCGCCAGAAAAAACGCATCAATATCCGCCAATGCCGGATCTCCTGGCGCCAGCGAGAAGGCCCAATCCTGAGGGTCGCCCCGTAAAAAAGAAATAACAATTTTCACTTGCTGAGCAGAGTCTCCAGATGAACAGGGTCTCAGGGACAAAAATAATTTACAATTATTCCTGAAATTTCTAAACTTAAATCGGTCTCCGAAAAACAATTCAGGAATCGGTATCTTAGGTTCTGACATAGGATTTCTGGTAACATAATCTTGTATGCCCTGCACACGAGCAGCAAGCTGGTCCACACTTGTAATCAAGGTCTGGACATTCATGTCTGCAGCAAGCTTGAGCCACTCAGAGGTAAAGGGGAAAAGAAAAAAAAATGAGAGAGAGAAAAAAAAAACCTCAGAATTTTCTTTCTTATAATCCCGCTTCTGCAATGCATTTAACATTTAATACTGGCCTGGCAAACTGTTATTACCCCAATGGCGAGGGTCTCAGAGAAATAGGTAAGTCTGCGAAGTACAAAAATCCAGCTCATAGGGCAGTGGTAACTGGGTTGACCATATATCTACTCCTAACGCCAACACTAGAAGTAGCCGGGGAACATGCCTACGTTGGTCGCTAGATGTCTCGCGCCAGCCGGAGAACTAACTACCCCTAGAAGAGGAAAACAAAGACCTCTCTTGCCTCCAGAGAAAGGACCCCAAAAGCAGGATACAAGCCCCCCACAAATAATAACGGTGAGGTAAGAGGAAATGACAAACATAGAAATGAACTAGGTTTAGCAAAGAGAGGCCCGCTTACTAATAGCAGAATGTAGTAAGATAACTTATATGGTCAACAAAAACCCTATCAAACATCCACGCTGGAAATTCAAGAACCCCCGAACCGTCTAACGGCCCAGGGGGAGAACACCAGCTCCCTAGAGCTTCCAGCAAGGACAGGATACAGATTAAGTACAAGCTGGACAAAAATGCAAACAAAAACAAATAGCAAAAAGCAAGAAAGCAGACTTAGCTTAATCTAGCAGGAACCAGGATCAGTAGCCAAGAGCACAGCAGATTAGCTCTGATTACAACGTTGCCAGGCATTGAACTGAAGGTCCAGGGAGCTTATATAGCAACACCCCTGAACTAACGGCCCAGGTGAGCATACAAGGGATGACTGACATACCCAGAGTCAAATCACTAGTAACCACTAGAGGGAGCCAAAAAGCAAATTCACAACATGCCAGTGTTGCACACGAGGTGTCCCATTATGGAACAGCTAGTGGTAAGCGTCAGCAGGCTGTGTTGGAAATGAAGTGTTTGGGCGACAACAGACACACAGCGGAAGTACTGGCAGAGTACTTGCAGCAAGAAACTCAGTCATGGCTGGGCAGTGTACATCTTGTGGCAGGCAAGGTAGTCAGTGATAACGGAAGGAATTTTATGGCTGCCATAGCCCTTTCAGAACAGAAACACATACCTTGCCTGGCTCACACCCTGAACCTGGTGGTGCACAGCTTCCTGAAAAGTTATCCTGGGTTACCAGCCCTGCTCCTGAAGGTGCGAAGACTTTGCTCGCACATGCGTCGGTCGCCCGTACACTCCAGCCGTATGCAGAACCATCAGCGATCGCTGAAGCTTCCCCAGCACCGCCTAATAATCGACGTTGCAACAAGGTGGAACTCCACACTGCACATGGTTCAGAGGCTGTGCGAACAGAGGCGTGCTGTAATCTATTTGTGGGAGGATACACATACACGGGCAGGCAGTTGGATGGCAGACATGGAGTTGTCAGGTGTGTAGTGGTTGAAGCTACAAGACCTCTGTCAAGTCCTTCAGTGTTTTGAGGAATGCACACGGCTGGTAAGTGCAGACGACGCCGTCATAAGCATGAGCATCCCACTAATGCGTCTGCTGATGCAAAGTTTGACGCACATTAAGGAGCAGGCATCTGCAGCCGAGGAGAAGGGAAGCCTTGATGACAGTCAGCCATTGTCTGCTCAGGGAACTCTCCTGGACGAGGTGGCGGATGAAGAGGAGGAGGAGGAGGATGATGGGGATGAATATTTATGGGAGGAGGATGCTTCTCAGGGGGCAATAGGAACTGGTGGCATTGCAAGGTCAGGTACAGGGTTTTTGCGGGAGACAAGTGATGTTGATTTGCAAGAAAGTGCTCTTCAGCCCAGCGCAAGCAGTGAATTGACACCTGGAACATTGGTCCACATGGCTGATTATGCCTTGCATATCCTAAAAAGGGACCCCCGCATTATAAAAATGATGACCTATGACGATTACTGGTTGGCCTGCCTCCTGGATCCACGCTACAAAGGGAAATTACAAAATATCATGCCACATGAGAACCTTAAGCAAATATTGGTTACCAAACAAGCAACTCTTGTAGACCGTTTGGTTCAGGCGTTCCCAGCACACAGCAGCGGTGATGGTTCTCACATGAGCTGTAGGGGGCAACATGGCAGAGGTATTAGAGGTGCAGAAATCAGAAGTGGCGTTGGACAGAGGGGTTTTATGACCAGATTGTGGAGTGATTTCGCAATGACCGCAGACACGACAGGTACTGCTGCATCGATTCAAAGTGACAGGAGACAACATTTGTCCAGTATGGTTACGAACTATTTTTCCTCCCTTATCGATGTTCTCCCTCACACGTCATTCCCCTTTGATTACTGGGCATCTAAAATAGACACCTGGCCTGAATTGGCAGAATATGCATTACAGGAGCTCGCTTGCCCAGCTGCTAGTGTGCTATCAGAAAGAGTCTTCAGTGCTGCTGGTTCAATACTGACCGAAAAAAGGACTCGTCTGGCTACCCAAAATGTAGATGATCTAACCTTCATTAAAATGAACCAATCATGGATTTCTAATTATTTTGCCCCACCTTCACCTGCTGACAGGTAGCTTGCCTGAAAAATGTCTTGCTTTTGGCCTCCTCTTACTGACTGCTCCAATTCCTCCATTGGCAGCGGCTGAATGTCCACCATAGGCCTTTTTTTTACCTCCCTAAATGGGCTGACTCCCCCACACAGGGACGTGGTCACCACCTGGCGCAAGCACCCGTGCGAGTGCCGTTTGCCTGGACAGGTGGGTGTGCCCACTCTTGGGCGAAGGCACTGGCACAGGGTCCCTCATAGTACAATGAAGTGTCTCTGATGGTGGTGGTGCACAACCAACCTCAGACACACCGTCGTAATATGAGGGGCCCTGTGCCAGTACCGCCGCCCACGAGAGAGTGTTTCCCCCCAGGTCGAACAGTGCTCTACCACTTGCAATACTTACCTCTCCCTGCTCCACCACAGTGTAGTCTGTGCTGATAAATCCTTCAATGGCACTGCCAATACAAATTTGTTGAAATGATAGATGATAGTTAAAATATACAGGGGCCCTGGCCTCCATTTAGACCATTTAATACTTTGCGTCAACTACCACTGTTCTTCTACTCAGCAGAAGAGCCCACCCCTGTGCATAGCTATGCCACCTGTTTATTTTTGAAAATTGTTTTGGCAGACATTTACCTCACTTTATTATTTTGGCCTACTAACTGTGTCAGACACTCCTTACAGTTGTCCTCCACTGAACAAAGCTATGCCGCCAGTTTACTGCTGTTACCAATTTTGAACTGCATTTAGCCTATTACTTTTTTGGGCCTACTAACTGTGTCTGCCACTCCTTACAATTGTCCTCCGCTGAACAATACTATGCCACCTGTGTACCCCTGTAAACAATTTTAAACTGCATTGAGCCTTTTTTATTTTAGGCCTACTAAGTCTGTCTGCGCCACTCCTTACCGTTGACCTCCACTGAACAAACCTATGCCGCCTATGTACCCCTGTAACCAATTTTAAACTGCATTGAGCGTACTTTTTTATTTTAGGCCTACTAAGTCTGTCTGTGCCACTCCTTACAGTTGACCTCCACTGAACAAACCTATGCCGCCTGTGTACCCCTGTAACCAAGTTTAAACTGCATTTGCCCTACTTGTTTGGTTGGGCCTACTAACTGTGTCTGCCGCTGCTTGCTTTTCTCCTCCACTGAACAAAGCTGAGCTTCAATTTTCAGCCTATATCAGATATTAAGCTGCATTTGGCCTACTTGTTTGGTTGGGTGTCATGATTCCCAATGGCAGGGAAACATCAGAACACAAAAATAACGGACGAGCTCTGGGTGATGGAATCTCGAGCTGACCGTGAGCTAAATCTACCACACAACTAATAGTAGCCAGGGAGCATACCTACGACTTCCTAGATGCCACGCGCCAGCCGGAGGACTAACTACGCCTGGTAGAGGAAGGAACAGACCTGGCTTACCTCTAGGGAAATACCCCAAAAGATGATAGCAGCCCCCCACATGTAATAACGGTGAGTTAAGAGGAAAAGACATACACAGTATGAAAGTAGATTTAGCAAAGAGAGGTCCACTTACTAGATAGCAGAAGGATACAAAAGAGGACTTCACGGTCAACTGAAAACCCTTTCAAAAAACCATCCTGAAATTACTTTAAGACTCCTGTGTCAACTCATGACACAGGAATGGCAATTTCAGCCCGCAAGAGCTTCCAGCTACAGAGATTAACAAAAACTGCAAACTGGACAAAAGATACAAAACAAAAGGACAAAGTCCACTTAGCTGGTCAGCAGACTAGTAGCAGGAACATGCAACCGAAGGCTCTGGTTACAATGATGACCGGCAAGGAAATGACTGGAGAGAAAGGCTAAATAGGAAACTCCCAAACACTGATGGGAGCAGGTGAACTGAGACAGCAAAGCACACACAAGTCACCAGTACCACCAGCAACCACCAGGGGAGCCCAAAAAGCGGATTCACAACAGTACCCCCCCCTTAAGGAGGGGGCACCGAACCCTCACGAGAACCGCCAGGGCGATCTGGATGAGCCCTATGAAAGGCACGAACCAAATCCGAGGCATGAACATCAGAGGCAGTTACCCAAGAATTATCTTCCTGACCATAGCCCTTCCATTTAACCAGATATTGAAGTCTCCGTCTGGAAATACGGGAATCCAAGATCTTCTCTACAACGTACTCCAATTCACCCTCCACCAGCACAGGAGCAGGAGGTTCAGTAGAAGGAACCACCGGTACCTCATATCTCCGCAACAACGACCGATGGAATACATTATGGATAGCGAAAGATGCCGGGAGGTACAAACGAAAGGACACAGGGTTAAGTATCTCCAAAATCCTATAAGGACCGATGAACCGAGGCTTAAACTTAGGAGAAGAAACCCTCATAGGGACAAAACGGGAAGACAACCACACCAAGTCCCCAACACGAAGGCGAGGACCAACACGACGACGGCGGTTAGCAAACTGCTGAGTCCTCTCCTGGGACAACTTCAAATTGTCCACCACCTGTCCCCAAATCTGATGCAACCGATCCACCACCGCATCCACTCCAGGACAATCCGAAGATTCCACCTGACCAGATGAAAAACGAGGATGAAACCCTGAATTGCAAAAGAAAGGAGAAACCAAAGTGGTAGAACTAGCCCGATTATTAAGAGCAAATTCCGCCAACGGCAAAAAGGCAACCCAGTCATCCTGATCCGCAGACACAAAACACCTCAAATAAGTCTCCAAAGTTTGATTAGTTCGCTCCATCTGGCCATTAGTCTGAGGATGGAATGCAGACGAAAAAGACAAATCAATGCCCAACCTGGCACAGAATGCCCGCCAAAATCTAGACACGAACTGGGTTCCCCTGTCAGAAACGATGTTTTCCGGAATACCATGCAAGCGAACCACATTTTGAAAAAATACAGGGACCAACTCAGATGAGGAAGGCAACTTAGGCAATGGTACCAAATTAACCATTTTAGAAAAACGGTCACACACCACCCAGATGACAGACATCTTCTGAGAAACAGGGAGATCAGAAATAAAGTCCATAGAGATGTGCGTCCAAGGCCTCTTCGGAACAGGCAAGGGCAACAACAACCCACTAGCCCTAGAACAACAAGGCTTGGCCCGAGCACACACATCACAAGACTGCACAAAAACACGCACATCCCGAGACAGGGAAGGCCACCAGAAGGATCTAGCCACCAAATCTCTGGTACCAAAAATTCCAGGATGACCTGCCAGTGAAGAAGAATGAACTTCCGAGATGACTCTACTGGTCCAATCATCAGGAACAAACAGTCTACCAGGCGCACAACGATCAGGTCTATCCGCCTGAAATTCTTGCAAAGCACGTCGCAGATCTGGGGAGACAGCAGACAAAACCACACCATCCTTAAGGACACCAGCAGGTTCAGAATCCCCAGGAGAGTCAGGCTCAAAACTCCTAGAAAGAGCATCTGCCTTAACATTTTTAGAACCCGGTAAGTATGACACCACAAAATTAAACCGAGAAAAAAACAACGACCATCAGGGGAGCCCAAAAAGCGGATTCACAACAGTTGGGCCTACTAACGGTGTGTGCCGCTGCTTGCTTTTCTCCTCCACTGAACAAAGCTGAGCTTCAATTTTCAGGCTTTCAGCCTATATGAACTATGAAACTGCATTTGGCCTACTTGTTTGGTTGGGCCTACTAACAGTGTCTGCCGCTGCTTGCTTTTCTCCTCCACTGAACAAAGCTGAGCTTCAATTTTCAGCCTATATCAGATATTAAACTGCATTTGGCCTACTTGTTTGGATGGGCCTACTAACGGTGTCTGCCGCTGCTTGCTTTTCTCCACTGAACAAAGCTGAGCTTCAATTTTCAGGCTTTCAGCCTTTATGAACTATGAAACTGCATTTGGCCTACTTGTTTGGTAGGGCTTACTAACGGTGTCTGCCGCTCCTTGCTTTTCTCCTCCACTGAACAAAGCTGAGCTTCAATTTTCAGGCTTTCAGCCTATGTGAACTATGAAACTGCATTTGGCCTACTTGTTTGGTTGGGCCTACTAACGGTGTCTGCCGCTCCTTGCTTTTCTCCTCCACTGAACAAAGTTGAGCTTCAATTTTCAGGCTTTCAGCCTATATGAACTATGAAACTGCATTTGGCCTACTTGTTTGTTTGGGCCTACTAACGGTGTCTGCCGCTGCTTGTTGTTCTCCTCCACTGAACAAAGCTGAGCTCCAATTTTCAGGCTTTCAGCCTATATCAGATATGAAACTGCATTTGGCCTACTTGTTTGGTTGGGCCTACTAATGGTGTCTGCCGCTGCTTGTTGTTCTCCTCCACTGAACAAAGCAGTGCCGCCTGTTTACTCCTGTTACCAATTTTGAACTTCATTTGGCCCACTTTATTACTTGGGCCTACTAACTGTGTCTGCCACTCATTACAATTTTCCTTGTTATGATCCCAATGGCAGGGGACCTCAAAGATTACAGCAAAGTCTGCAAAACATAAATACCAGCTCATAGGGAAGTGGTAACTAGGCTGACCATATACCTGATCCTAACGCAAACACTAACAGCAGCCGGGGAACGTGCCTACGTTGATTCTAGACGTCTCGCGCCAGCCAGATAACTAACTACCCCTATCAGGGAAAATAAGACCTCTCTTGCCTCCAGAGAAAAGACCCCAAAGTAATACAAGCCCCCAACAAATAATAACGGTGAGGTAAGAAGAAAAGACAAACGTAAGAATGAACTAGATTTAGCAAAGAGGCCCACTGACTAATAGCAGAATATAGTAAGAAGACTTATATGGTCAGCAAAAAACCCTGCAAAATATCCACGCTGAATATCCAAGAACCCCCAAACCGACTGACGGTGTGGGGGGAGAATATCAGCCCCCCTAGAGCTTCCAGCAATAACAGGAATCACATATTGTACAAGCTGGACAAAAAATATGAACAATGCAAATGATCAAGAGTACGAAAGCAGAACTTAGCTTATCTTGCAAAGAACCAGGACCTGAAGACAGGAGCAAACAGAAGTGAACTGATTACAACGATGCCAGGCACTGGACTGAGAATCCAGGAAGTTTAAATAGCAACACCCCAGGCCTAACGAAGCAGGTGAGCACCAACCTGGTAAAAGACAATCCAAGTGCCAAATCACTAGTGACCACAAGAGGGAGCCAAAAAGTATAGTTCACAACATTTCCTCCACTGAACAAAGCAATGCCGCCTGTTTAGTCCTGTTACCAATTTTGAACATTTAGCCTACTTTATTCTTTGGGCCTATATCTGTGTTTCCTCGTCATCCTGCCCATTGCCCAGCCACTGCTAGATGAGTCTGCTGGTACATTGACCCAGACCACTACATTCCTCTTGCACTCTACACAGCCAGTATCTGACCCTGCTGAAAGTCTGGTTCCCCTTCCCGCATAGTATACCACCTTACATGGGGACAAAGAGGAAGGTGCAGATGAAAGTGCAAGTTCCTTCAGGTGGGGGGGCATACTCGGCGACATCACTGGCACAGGGCCCCTCATAGTACACAAAAGTGTCTCTGCCGGTGGGAGGCGCCCCCGCCGTCAAACAGACCGCTGTACTTTGAGGGGCCCTGTGCCAGTGCCAATGCGAACGAGTGGGCCCCCTCTGCTTGCTCAGGATCACAGCACTTGCAAAGTTTAAATGCTTACCTCTCCCTGCTCCACCGCCGTGACGTAGTCCGTGTTTCCTGGGCCCACGGAAAACTTGAGCCAGCCCTACCCCCCCACAACTTTAGCCAAATGACCCCCAATTTTCAATGCCTAACTATTATTATAAGGCAAATTAAGATTGACAAGCTTAAGTAACAAGAATTGATGTTTTTGGCATTAAAATGAGCACTGTAGGTGTTTTCCTGTCCTCCACTCACTGCTAACTTTGCTTCCCCATTGACTTGCATTGGGTTTCGTGTTTCAGTTGGATCCCCGACTTTTCACAATAATTGGCCGATTTCACCCGACCCGACTTTTGACAAAGTCGGGTTTCGCAAAACCCGACTCGATCCTAAAAAAGTAAAAGTCACTCAACTCTAACTACCACTAGATGCTGACGTTTCCCCGACCGCTGAGAACATCTGGTGGCAAGATGTTCAGACTGCTGGCAAACATGACAGACCTTGAGTGCACGAGCGGTCCGGGACTTAGATCCCGCTCGTGACACTTCCATGTCCTCATGTGACTCAGGGGCCTGGACCGGAAATTCCAAAGGTTTGGCGAAGGTGGGAGCCAGCCAAAACCTCTGCCTACACTGGGCTTGCTCTAACCTCCGCTCGTTAAAGCGGAGGTCAATACGAGTGGACACAGCTATTATCTCCTCCAGTGTGGCGGGAATCTCCTTAGTGGCCAAAGCATCTTTCACATGGTCAGCCAGCCCCCTCCAAAATATAGGGATAAGGGCTTTATCCGACCACTCCAGCTCAGATGCTAAGGTGCGCAAGTGGACGGCAAAATGGCTGACCAAGGACGAGCCCTGAGTCAATGCCAATGTTATGCTTCCGCCTTCCTTGCCTCATACTCACCTCACTGCTGCGCCCCTGCGCATCCCTGCTTGCTTCCGGTCTTCTCTCCCTGCGCGCTCAGCTCCCGCACCTCCTCGGGTGCGCGCGCGCTCTGGGTTCCTCGGCGCACGCGCACACGTCTTTCCTTGAAGCCTGGCAGTGTTTTCTGTTGTGAATTCCGTTCTCGGTCTCCCTCCTGTGGTCATGAATGGTACTTTGGTTGGTTCTGCTCTTGGACTCCCTCTGGTGGCTTCGAGCGGAACTGCTGGTCACTGAGGTTGGCTTTATCAGCTGCTCTCGTTTATTGCTATGCTGCTTCCCTATTTAACTCCACTCAGATCGTTACTTCATGCCAGCTGTCATTGTTTCAGTATTGGTTCAGATCTCTCTTGGACTTCTCTGAGGAGCTGTCTACTCCAGCAGAAGCTAAGTCTTTGCTAGTTCATTTGTTGTTACTGCTAATTTCTAGTCCAGCTTGCTATCATGATATTCCCTTGCTAGCTGGAAGCTCTGGGGGTGCAGAGTGGCACCTCCACACCGTGAGTCGGTGTGGGGAGTCTTTTTGCTTACTCTGCGTGGCTTTTTTTGTAGTTTTTTGTGCTGACCGCATAGTTCCCTTTTCTTTCCTCTGACTATTTAGTTAAGTCTGGCCTCCTTTGCTAAAACCTGTTTCATTCCTGTGTTTGTGACTTTCCTCTTAACTCACAGTCAATATATGTGGGGGTCTGCCTTTACCTTTGGGGAATTTCTCTGAGGCAAGGTAAGGTTTCTATTTCTATCTTTAGGTGTAGTTAGCTCTTAGGCTGTGAAGAGGCGTCTAGGGAGAGTTAGGTACGCTCCACGGCTATTTCTAGTTTGTGTGATAGGAGTAGGGTTTGCGGTCAGCAGAGTTCCCACTTACCCAGAGCTAGTCCCGATTTTAAATTTACTCATCAGGTCATTCTGGGTGCTCCTAACCACCAGGTCCATAACAGTACAGCTGGCCATAAAGTGTTAATGCATCTCAAAAGAGGGATAAGAGAAGTTCTGAACCCATTTTTTTTTCTTTGCAGTGTGTTTTGTCTCTCTTTTCCCCTTAACCTCTGGGTGGTTCAGGACTCAGGTGTAGATATGGATATTCAAGGTCTGTCCTCTTGTGTGGATCATCTCACTGCAAGGGTACAAAGCATTCAAGATTATGTAGTTCAGAATCCGATGTTAGAACCTAGAATTCCAATTCCTGATTTGTTTTCTGGGGATAGATCTAAGTTTCTGAATTTCAAAAATAATTGTAAACGGTTTCTTGCTTTGAAACCCCGCTCCTCTGGTGACCCCATTCAGCAAGTAAAAATTATTATTTCTTTGTTGCGTGGCGACCCTCAAGACTGGGCATTCTCCCTTGCGCCAGGAGATCCTGCATTGCTTAATGTAGATGCGTTTTTTCTGGCGCTTGGATTGCTTTATGACGAACCGAATTCAGTGGATCAGGCAGAGAAAATCTTGCTAGGTTTGTGTCAGGGTCAGGATGAAGCGGAGATATATTGTCAGAAGTTTAGAAAATGGTCTGTGCTTACTCAATGGAATGAGTGTGCCCTGGCAGCAATTTTTAGAAAGGGTCTTTCTGAAGCCCTTAAGGATGTTATGGTGGGATTCCCCACGCCTGCTGGTCTGAATGAATCAATGTCCTTGGCCATCCAAATTAATCGGCGTTTGCGCGAGCGCAAAATTGTGCACCATTTGGCGGTGTCCTCCGAGCAGAGGCCTGAGCTTATGCAATGTGATAGAACTTTGACCAGAACTGAACGGCAAGAACACAGACGTCAGAATAGGCTGTGTTTTTACTGTGGTGACCCCACTCATGTTATCTCTGATTGTCCTAAGCGCACCAAGCGGTTCGCTAGGTCTGTCACCATTGGTACTGTACAGCCTAAATTTCTTTTGTCTGTTACTCTGATTTGCTCTTTGTCATCCTACTCTGTTATGGCATTTGTGGATTCAGGCGCTGCCCTGAATTTGATGGACTTGGAGTTTGCCAGGCGCTGTGGATTTTTCTTGGAGCCTTTGCAGTATCCTATTCCATTAAGGGGAATTGATGCCACGCCGTTGGCCAAGAATAAACCTCAGTACTGGACTCAGTTGACCATGTGCATGGCTCCTGCACATCAGGAAGATATTCGCTTTTTGGTGTTGCATAATTTGCATGATATGGTCGTGTTGGGTTTGCCATGGCTACAGGTTCATAATCCAGTATTGGATTGGAAATCGATTTCTGTGTCTAGTTGGGGTTGTCAAGGGGTACATGTTGATGTTCCGTTGGTGTCAATTTCTGCTTCCACTCCTTCTGAAGTCCCTGAGTTTCTGTCGGATTACCAGGATGTATTTGATGAGCCCAAATCCAGTGTCCTACCCCCTCATAGGGATTGTGATTGTGCTATAAATTTGATTCCTGGTAGTAAGTTTCCTAAGGGCCGACTTTTTAATTTATCTGTGCCAGAGCACGCCGCTATGCGGAGTTATATAAAGGAGTCCTTGGAGAAAGGGCATATTCGCCCGTCTTCATCACCGTTGGGAGCAGGGTTCTTTTTTGTGGCCAAGAAGGATGGTTCTCTGAGACCCTATATAGATTACCGCCTTCTCAATAAAATCACGGTCAAATTTCAGTACCCTTTGCCTCTGCTGTCTGATTTGTTTGCTCGGATTAAGGGGGCTAGTTGGTTCACCAAGATAGATCTTCGAGGGGCATATAACCTTGTGCGTATTAAACAGGGTGATGAATGGAAAACAGCATTTAATACGCCCGAGGGCCATTTTGAGTACCTGGTAATGCCATTCGGGCTTTCAAATGCTCCATCTGTGTTTCAGTCCTTTATGCATGACATCTTCCGAAAGTATCTGGATAGATTCATGATTGTATATTTGGATGATATTTTGGTCTTTTCGGATGATTGGGAGTCTCATGTGAAACAGGTCAGAATGGTATTCCAGGTCCTTTGTGCTAATTCCTTGTTTGTGAAGGGGTCTAAATGTCTCTTCGGAGTTCAGAAGGTTTCCTTTTTGGGCTTCATTTTTTCCCCTTCTACTATCGAGATGGATCCTGTTAAAGTCCAAGCTATTTATGATTGGACTCGGCCTACATCTGTGAAGAGCCTTCAGAAATTTCTGGGCTTTGCCAATTTTTACCGTCGCTTCATCGCTAATTTTTCTAGTGTTGTTAAACCATTGACTGATTTGACCAAGAAGGATGCTGATGTGGTGAATTGGTCCTCTGCGGCCGTTGAGGCTTTTCAGGAGTTGAAACGTCATTTCTCTTCGGCTCCTGTGTTGTGTCAGCCAGATGTTTCGCTCCCTTTTCAGGTCGAGGTTGATGCGTCTGAAATTGGAGCAGGGGCTGTTTTGTCTCAGAGAAGTTCTGATTGCTCTGTAATGAAGCCATGCGCTTTCTTTTCGAGAAAGTTTTCGCCTGCTGAGCGTAATTATGATGTTGGCAATCGGGAGTTTTTGGCTATGAAGTGGGCATTCGAGGAGTGGCGACATTGGCTTGAAGGAGCCAAGCATCGCGTGGTGGTCTTGACAGATCACAAGAATCTGACTTATCTCGAGTCTGCCAAGTTGTTGAATCCTAGACAGGCTCGTTGGTCACTGTTTTTCTCCCGTTTCAATTTTGTGGTTTCGTACCTTCCGGGTTCTAAGAATGTGAAGGCTGATGCCCTTTCAAGGAGTTTTGTGCCTGATTCTCCTGGGGTTCCTGAGCCGGCTGGTATTCTCAGAGAGGGGGTAGTTCTGTCTGCCATCTCCCCTGATTTGCGGCAGGTGCTGCAGGAGTTCCAGGCTGATAGACCTGACCGTTGTCCAGCGGAGAAACTGTTTGTCCCTGATAGATGGACTAATAGAGTTATCTCTGAGGTTCATTGTTTGGTGTTGGCTGGTCATCCTGGGATTTTTGGTACCAGAGATTTGGTGGCTAGGTCCTTTTGGTGGCCTTCCTTGTCGCGGGATGTGCGTTCTTTTGTGCAGTCTTGTGGGACTTGTGCTCGGGCTAAGCCCTGCTGTTCTCGTGCCAGTGGGTTACTTTTGCCCTTGCCGGTCCCGAAAAGGCCTTGGACGCATGTTTCCATGGATTTTATTTCAGATCTTCCTGTTTCTCAAAGGATGTCGGTCATCTGGGTGGTTTGTGATCGCTTCTCTAAAATGGTCCATTTGGTACCCTTGCCTAAATTGCCTTCTTCCTCTGATTTGGTTCCATTATTTTTCCAACATGTGGTTCGTTTGCATGGCATTCCGGAGAACATCGTGTCTGACAGAGGTTCCCAGTTTGTTTCAAGGTTTTGGCGGTCCTTTTGTGCTAAGATGGGCATTGATTTGTCTTTTTCTTCGGCTTTCCATCCTCAGACAAATGGCCAAACCGAACGAACCAACCAGACTTTGGAAACTTTTCTGAGATGCTTTGTTTCTGCTGATCAGGATGATTGGGTGACCTTCTTGCTATTAGCTGAGTTCACCCTTAATAATCGGGCCAGTTCGGCTACTTTGGTTTCGCCTTTTTTTTGTAATTTTGGTTTTCATCCTCGTTTTTCTTCAGGGCAGGTTGAGCCTTCTGACTGTCCTGGTGTGGATTCTGTGGTGGACAGATTGCAGCAAATTTGGACTCACGTAGTGGACAATCTGACGTTGTCCCAGGAAAAGGCTCAACGTTTCGCTAACCGCCGTCGCCGTGTTGGTCCCCGACTTCGTGTTGGGGATTTGGTTTGGTTATCATCTCGTTATGTTCCTATGAAGGTTTCTTCTCCTAAGTTTAAGCCTCGTTTCATTGGTCCTTATAAGATTTCTGAAATTCTTAATCCTGTATCATTTCGTTTGGCCCTTCCTGCTTCTTTTGCCATCCATAATGTGTTCCATATGTCGTTGCTGCAGAGATATGTGGCACCTATGGTTCCCTCCGTTGATCCTCCTGCTCCGGTGTTGGTCGAGGGGGAGTTGGAGTATGTGGTGGAGAAGATTTTGGATTCTCGTATTTCGAGACGAAAACTTCAGTACTTGGTCAAATGGAAGGGCTATGGTCAGGAGGATAATTCCTGGGTTGTTGCCTCTGATGTCCATGCTGCCGATTTAGTTCGTGCCTTTCATTTGGCTTGTCCTGATCGGCCTGGGGGCTCTGGTGAGGGTTCGGTGACCCCTCCTCAAGGGGGGGTACTGTTGTGAATTCCGTTCTCGAACTCCCTCCTGTGGTCATGAATGGTACTTCGTTGAGTTCTGTCCGTGGACTCCCTCTGGTGGCTGTGAGTGGAGCTGCTGGTTCTGAGATTCCTTCTCCAGCTGCCCTCGTTTGGGGCTAGGCTGATTCTCTATTTAACTCCACTCAGATCGTTACTCCATGCCAGCTGTCAATGTTCTAGTACTGGTTCAGATCTCTCCTGGATCTTTCTGAGGACCTGTCTACTCCAGCACAAGCTAAGTTCCTGCTTGTTCATTTGTTACATATGGTTTTTCTTGCTAAGTTCTAGTCCAGCTTGCTATCATGAAACTACCTGGCTAGCTGAAAGCTCTGGGGGTGCAGAGCGGGCACCACCGCATCGTGAGTCGGTGCGGGGGTATTTTTTGCACACTCTGCGTGGTTTTTGTAGCTTTTTGTGTTGACCGCAAAGATCCCTTTTCTATCCTCAATCTGTTTAGTTAGACTGGCCTCTCTTTGCTAAAACCTATTTCATCCTGTGTTTGTGATTTCCTCTTATCTCACAGTCAATACTTGTGGGGGGGGCTGCTTTTACCTTTGGGGAAATTTCTCTGAGGCAAGTAAGGCTTTGTTTCCTTTCTTTAGGGGTAGTTAGCTCTTAGGCTGTGAAGAGGCGTCTAGGCAGAGTCAGGCACGCTCCACGGCTGTTTCTAGTTGTGTTGATAGGAGTAGGGTTTGCGGTCAGCAGAGTTCCCATTTCCCCAGAGCTCATCCTGATTCCGTGTTTAACTGTCAGTTCATTCCTGGTGCACCTAACCACCAGGTCCATAACAGTAGTGTCAACGTCACTTTGCCTCCAATCCATTGTCCTGTTGTGTTGCGGTCGGGTTAGCTGACTCTATGGTGCCTGCAGTTTAGGTGCTTCCTATGTGGGCTGCGGGATCTGGCAATCAAGGCTGGTTCCCTAGTGCGAATAGGACAAGCTCCCCCTGTAGGACTGTGGGTTTTGGTAACTGCGGCCGGCTCGCGGCCTTGCAACTTTTGTTTATCCTGTGGACCTTCTGCTGCCTGAGTTCCAGCACCATTAGCTGGTTCTTTGGAAGTCAATCTTGAATAGGTCCCCCTGGGATCCAGTACTGTCAGCTGGTTCCAGGCAGAGCCTTTGGCTTAGGTGCCTCCTTCTCGGTATCTGAGTTCTACCAACGTCTGGTGGTCCTTGGTAGTGCTTTCTGGCACGGGTACCTCCTGCTTAGTAACCGGGTTCCAGTACCGTCAGCTAGTCCTCGGTAGTTCCATTGGCTCTTGTTCTTTCTGCTACCCATCCGGGTTCCAGTACCGTCAGCTGGTTCTCGACAGTGCCTTTGGATTAGGTTCCTCCTTCTTGGTATCCGAGTTCCAGCAACGTCTGCTGGTCCTTGGTAGTGCTTTCTGGCACAGGTACCTCCTGCTTAGTAACCGTGTTCCAGTAACGTCAGCTGGTCTTCGGTAGTTCCACTGGCGCTTGTACCTTCTGCTACCCATCCGGGTTCCAGCACCACCAGCTGGTTCTCGGCAGTGCCTTTGGATTAGGTGCCTCCTTCTCAGTATCCAAGTTCCAGCAACATCTGCTGGTCCTGTGTAGTGCTTTCTGGCACAGGTACCTCCTGCTTAGTAACTGGGTTCCAGTACCATCAGCTGGTCCTCGGTAGTTCCATTGGCTCTTGTACCTTCTGATACCCATACGGGTTCCAGTACCATCAGCTGGTTCTCAGCAGTTCCTCAGCCTTCTTGTACCTTCTGTTACATTTCCATGTTCAAGCTTTTTGAAATGGTTTTTGGTAATCACTCTGGATCTCCCTGACGACGACCCTGAAGACGACGACTCTGAAGACCACCCCAAAGAAGACGACGACCCCGAAGACGACGAACCTGATGACCACCCCGAAGACGATAACCCTGAAGACCACCCCAAAGAAGACCAAGAAGATGACCCTGAAGAAGATGGCCAAGAACAAGAGACAAAGGACCAAGAAGCAGAAGAACAAGAAGCTGCAGAACAAAAAGCAGAAGAACATTAAGCAGAAGACTAAAAATCAGAGCAAAAGATATTATCTAAATTATAAGCAGAAGAAGACTAAGCAGTGTATGGGGTGAGTCCGTTCCTCCTCGTGGTGCCCCAGGATAATACCTGCTGCTGCAGGCCAAACTGAACGTAGACAAATCCTGTTGTATATCTTTTGTTACAGGCAGAACGGAAGGTGTAATCTTCAAACTTTTATAGATAACAACTACAGGAATGCCAGTCACAAATAAGAATATGATGAAGAGGAAGAATACGAAGAAGAATAATAGTTGAATAAGAAGAATATGAAGAATGTAAAAAAAAAAAGAATAATAGGAAGAAGGTGAAGAAGAAGATGAATAAGGCGAAGAAGAAGTTGACGAAAAAGATGCTGCTGCTGTGAATGATGGAGAAAGTGTGGGAGAAGTAAAAAAGAAGGTGAATAGCATGGAAGTAGTGAAACATAAATATCTGACAAAATATAAAAAAGCGTAACATAGTCAATATCTTTGTAACTCCGAACGTCTTAAAAAAAAATTAATTCCTGCTATTCCTTTTGATTGGGCTAAACCGTTATGTCTTTAATGTCTCCTCCACCTCCCCCAATACATTCTACATTATTCTTAGTTGTTTTCTTTCATGTAGAATTAACCTACAAGGAAAGAAAGGGTTTATTTTAATTCCGATATTTGTGTCCAATTGACTTGCATTGGTTTCCAGTATCGGCGATATCCGATATTTTTTGGATACAATCCAATCCCGATATTTCCCGATATCGGAAGGTATCGCTCAACACTATTAAGGAATATCTTTTCAGGGTAATAATTTGTATGTAAGGCAAAATAAATTACCCAAATCAAAAATGTTCCTCCATCACTTGGGCTATGTTCTACTGTAGCGTTTTTGATGCCTTTTTCAACTTTACCATTACTGTCAACAAAGACAAATGCATTCACTGGGAAATGTCATTTTACAACCTTATCTGGCCATGTGGTGTGTGACACATCATCAGACACATCCTGTTTCATTTATGAAGGAGGGACTCTGAAAGTCACAAAATCTATTTTTATGGGGCCAGCAGTCGGACCTCACTTTTCTTAGAGAGCCATCAGCCAGTTATGCTTTGTTGTTGTCATTATTAAACAGCGTGTCCCTTATACTGTTATTGCAAATGCAGTGAGTGGCAGAGCTGCCCAAAATTTGGACGCACCTCAACAACCCATTTAACAGATGTCATGGATGACCACATGCAACCAAAGTTCCCAATATTTATTTGGTACTCCCATACTGTTTGCTTATGCATTGAATGCAAGGCCTGTCCTGCACCAAAGTTATATGCACCCCAATAAGCCTTTGAACCCACGTACTGGATGGCCACAGGAAAACCAAGTTCACATTATTCATTTGATACTCCCATACTGTTTGCTTATGCATTGAATACAAGGCCTGCCCTGCACCAAAGTTACACACACCTCAAAAAGCCTTTGAACCCATGTACTGTTTGGTCACAGGAAAACCAAGTTCACATTATTACAATTTCTTTAAGGGTATGTTTCCATGTTCAGGGAACCCAGTGCTTTGGACACAGCAAATACCCAGGTCCGCACAAAGCACCACCCCCTGTTGTACGCGCGGTGATTCTGGATGTGTTCATTGAACACATGCAGAATCACTGCATCATATACATAGACTGTTATTTATCTTGCGGAGTCTGAGCGTCTCAGCAAGATAAATAGACATGCTGCGGTCTATAAAGTCACGCTGCATGTGCGGATACGCTGGGCTGTCGGATGTGGCCGTGCGCACATAATGGAGACAGGATTTCATAAAATCCCCTCCACTATGCTGTAACATCTGGACGCTGTGGATTGGACGCTGCGGCTGTACGCAGCGTCCGATCCGCAGCAAATCCTGATGTAATCCGGCATGTGGAAACATACCATAAGTCATGTAAAGTTTGCCCATGAACTGAACACAAGGCCTGCCCAAAATTTGCACACACTCCAATAACCCAAGGAAGAAATGTGGAGGATGGCCTCCGAAAAATGTTTTCCCAGTTTAAAGGAACGGGTCTCCTATACTTGTAATGCCCATACACTAAGTGTATGGGCTGCCAAACATTTCCCCCTGTGGGGGTACACCTCAACATACTTTGTAAACATTTTTGGAATGGGCATCATAAACACCATTGCAAAAAATTACTTGGCTGTTGCATCACGGAACACGTTCACCCTGGTGATCTAGTGGTAGTGTCGGAATAGATGTGGATGATGGCCTCCGAAAAATGTTTTCCCAATTTAAAGGAGCTGATCTCTTACACTTGTAATGCCCATATACTAAGTGTATGGGCTGCCAAACATTTACCCCTGGGGGGTTACACATCAACCTACTGTCTAAATATATTTTATATGGCCATCATAAACACCCTTGAAAAAACTATAGTGGCTGTTGCATCACGGAACACGTTCACTCTCGTGTTCTAGTGGTGGGGTATGAAGAGACGTGGAGGATGCCCTCCTATAAATCTTTTCCCAATTTAAAGAAGCGGGTCTCCTATACTTTTAATGCCTATACTCTAAGTGTATGGGCTGATAAATATTTCCCCCTGGGGGGTACACATCAACATACTGCGTAAACATTTTTTAAAGGGCATCAAAAACACCTTTTACACAATAAGTTGGCTGTTGCATCACGGACCACAGTCACCATGGTGATCTAGTGGTGGTGGGTGATGAGGATGAGGAGAAGGAGGATAACACCAAATAGCCAAAAATCAGGAAGCGCATACCCAAGTGTGGGTGTGAAGAGGTGCAAGGGAGCACACCTCCCAAAAAAAAGACACTGTATTGGAGGTTATGTTTTGTTGTTATCATTCGGTGGTGTAGAAAAGTCTAGCCCAATCCAGCCCTTGTTCATTTTTGTAAGAGTCAGCCTGTCAGCATTGTCAGTTGACAGGCGGATGCCCTTATCAGTTATAATTCCACCAGTGGCACTAAAAACCCACTCTGACAAAATGCTAGAGGCAGGGCAGGCCAGGACCTCCAAGGCGTAGAGAGACAGTTCATGCCACGTGTCCAGCTTGGATAATCAATAATTAAAAGGCACAGAAGAATCACAGAGGATATTGGTACAGTCAGCAAGGTACGCCGTCAGCATTTTCCCAAACTTTGCACTCCTTATGAGAGTACTCCGCGCCTCTGGGCCAGGGTGATGGGAGGGTCTGAAAAAACTCTCCCAGAACTTTGCCAGTGTTCCCCTGCCTCTGCTGGATTGGAGTGGTGTCTCTCTCGCCTGTTCTCCTTGGTTGTCCAATGATTTGTGACCTCTGCTGCCAACGTTTTCAGATGGGAATTTTTTTAATAATTCCGCAACAATGGCCCTCTGCTACTGCAACATTTTAGTACACCTATCTGCCTCTGGAAAAAGAGATTCAAAGTTCTCCTCGTAGTGTGGGTCTAGAAGTGTCACCAACCAGTAATGAGTGTTACTGAAAATTTTGATAATGCGAGAGTCACGGGAAAGGCATCACAACATAAAGTCAGCCATGTGTGCCAGACTGCTAACAGGCAATACTTGCGTGTCTTCACCGACAGGACGACAGACCATGCTGTCCTTCTCCTCCCTGTCCTCAGGCCATCCACGCTGAACATACGGTATGACATTTGTGCTTGTAGTACCGTCTATAGGGCATGAAAGTAGCTCATTGTCAATCAATCCACGTTGGAATGACATGAGGCTGGGCTGTGTGTAATCACTCTGTATGGTTCCTAGCTCCATCTCATCATGCTCTACCTGCAATGCATCATCTTTTTATTGTGAGCAGAGAGCTTTTCAGAATGCAGAGCAGCGGGATGGTGATGTTAATTATGGCGTCATCAAAGCTCACCATCTTGGTGGAGTACTTAAAAGTTTTGTAGGATGGTACATATGTCTGACATCCATGTCCACTCCTAATGTCTTATGTGTGGAGTGTGAACTGAATACCAACGGCCTTATTGATACTGGTAGTCAACAACTACCCTCTTCTGCTCACAAATCCTTTCCAACATATGCAATGTAGAGTTCTGCGTGGGGACATCATACACCAGTCGGTGAGCCGGAAGCTGCAAACGCTGCTGGAGCATGGCAGGGGTGGCTGAAGCTGTAGCTGACTTTCTAAAATGGACACACAGGCGGCGTACTTTCACAAGCAGATCTGGCAGCTCTGTGTATCTTTTGAGAATGGTTAGGCACATGGGCCAGGCATGGTACATGTGTGAGCTCGCATTGCCTCAGAGCCGTCACCAGGTTCCAGCCATTTTCACACAGGACCATGCCTGGTTGTAGGTTCAGCGGTGTCAGTTAAAGATCTACCTGCTCTTTCAGAGCTATCCACAACTCTTCAGCATTGTGTGGTTTGTCACCTAATCATATTAACTTCAGCACAGCCTGTTGATGCTTGGCTAAGACAGTGCCGCAGAGCTTCCAGCTTGTGACTGATGTGCTCATTTCGGAGATGGAAGATGAATAGGAGGAGGAAGAGGATGTGCAGGAGCTGTAGACTGTGGGGGCAACCTTGACTTGACGTAGGGCCCGCAATCCTCGGCGTCGGGAGGACGTGTTCCATCCCAAGGTCCGACTGAGTCCCGGCTTCCACTAAGTTAACCAAGTGTGCCGTCAGTGAGACGAACCATCCCTGCCCACAAGCACTTGTCCACGTGTCCGTGGTTAGGTGGACTTTCCAAGTAATAGATTTTTTGAGGGCACTAGTAATGTTGTGGGACACATGCTTGTGTAATGCCAGGATGGCACACCAGGAAAAATAGTGGCAGCTGGGGACCTTGGGACGGCCGCCGCCATCAGGTTGCAGAAAGCTTCCGTCTCCATGAGCCTATGGCTACTCTCACACTAGCGTCGTACGACGCACGTTGCAATGCGTCGTTTTGGTGAAAAAATGCATCCTGCAAAATTGCTTGCAGGATGCGTTTTTTCTCCATAGAGTAACATTAGCGACGCATTGCCACACGTCGCAACCGTTGTGCGATGGTTGCGTCGGACCGTCGGCAACAAAAAACTTTGCATGTAACGTTTTTCGGTGCGTCGTGTGCAGCATTTCCGATCGCGCATGTGTGGCCGGAACTCCGCCTCCTCCTCCCCGCAGCTCAGAATGGGGCAGCGGATGCGTTGAAAAACTGCATCCGCTGCCCCTCTTGTGCGGCGCTTCCACAGTATGCGTTGATACGTCGCAACATCGCATTGCGACGTGCATTGTGCGACGCTAGTGTGAAAGTAGCCTAAAAGGCAACATTTCAAGTGTAAGCAGATGAGAAATGTTTGAATTTAGTACTGTGGCCTGTGGAGCGTTGGCTGCGTATTTCCGTTTGCATTCCAATGACTGGGGTATAGACAACTGAAAGCTGTGCAGGGACAAGGAACTGGACGTGCTTGATGATGGTGCTCGTTGAGTGTGGACAATGATAGGTGCAGGGCAGGAGACATCTTCGCCTGCATCATGGACAGGGGATTGGCTTGCACGCACAATAGTGGAAGAAGCAGTGCTGTCACCCGCAGACATTGTTCCTGGAGCCTGGGGTTCGGCAAACAAAGTCTGGTACTTTGCTGCCATGTGCCTGATCATGCTGGTGGTGGTCAGGCTGGTAATTTTGCTACCCCTGCTGATGCAGGCATGGCAGGTGGTGCAAATGGCCTGTTTGGGGTTATCGGCAGTCTTTAAAAAACAACCAGACTCGGGAAAAAGACCCAACAGTTGTACTGCCAACTTCCCTCGTGTTGGTCTTACGAGGAAAGGTGCCCACCTTCTGTCTGTGGCCACCACACTGATTCTTGCTGCCTTCGTCCACCTCTTGTGACATGTTCCCACTGTCGCCTCATGTGACCGTGGCTGTTCAAATATTTCGGCATCTCTATATGCGATCTCATCTTGCCCCGCTTGAAGTGGATGGAGCGAGAGGCCCGAATCTATAAATGGAAAAGTGAACAGCTCTTCGGAGTGTCCAAGTGTGGGATCAGTTGTCTCCGGGCACTCGGCCTGGCGGGAGGAAGGAGGATCAGGGTGAGGAATATCCTGGCCACACTCACGGCTGCTCAGACTTGACCGTGTGGATGACAGGGTGCTGGTGGTGGTGGCAAAGTGACTGGAAGCATCATCCACTATCCAACCAACAACCTTTTGACACTGCCCTGGGTTCAATAGTGGTGTTCTGCGGTCCCCTAGTAATTCGGACAGGAAGGTCGGTCGAGAAGATATTGGTGTTTGTTGTGGCACAATTTCAGCTTGCCCAGGGTCTCAGCCTCTGCATGCATCATCACGTCCACTTCCCCGTCCCTTGCCCATTTTAAATGGACTACAATATTTTCCACGTTCACTACAAATGGCTGAATTTGGAGCGAAATTACAGTTAGGTCCATATATATTTGGACAGAGAAAACATTTTTCTAATTTTGGTTATAGACAATACCACAATGTATTTTAAACAATTCAGATGGAGTTGAAGTTCAGACATTCAGCTTTCATTTGAGGGTATCCACATTAAAATTGGATGAAGGGTTTAGGAGTTTCAGCTCCTTAACATGTGCCACCCTGTTTTTAAAGGGACCAAAAGTAATTGGACAGATTCAATAATTTTAAATAAAATGTTCATTTTTAGTACTTGGTTGAAAACCCTTTGTTGGCAATGACTGCCTGAAGTCTTGAACTAATGGACATCACCAGACTCTGTCCAATTACTTTTGGTCCCTTTAAAAACAGGGTGGCACATGTTAAGGAGCTGAAACTCCTAAACCCATCATCCAATTTTAATGTGGATACCCTCAAATGAAAGCTAAAAGTCTGAACTTCAACTGCATCTGAATTGTTTTGTTTAAAATTCATTGTGGTAATGTCTATAAGCAAAATTAGAAAAATGTTGTCTCTGTCCAAATATATATGGACCTAACTGTATATCTGATCCGTGTGCGTGAAAACCAGTTTAAAACATCTGGACTGTTAGTAACTTTTTTTTTTTTAGCAAACTTTTGCCAATAACTAGGGTAAGACACAGCAAATACAGTTGAATATAGGCCTGAAATGCCACAATTTGTAGCCCACAGATAGATGATGGAGATACCACACTGTTTACTATGTGGCCTGTATTTTTTGTTTTTTTAATGCAAAATAGTGTACAGTATAGAACTAGGGTAACAGACAGCCAAAGCAGTTGAATGTAGGCCTCAAATGCCACAATTTGTAGGCGACAGATGATGCGTCTGATGGAGATACCACACTGTTCAATATGTGGCCTGTATTTTTTGTTCTTTAATGCAAAGTAGTGTATAGAACTAGGGTAACACACAGCAGAAACAGTTGAATGTAGGCCTAAAATGCCATAATTTGTAGCCCACAGATAGATGAGGACTCTGACGGAGATACCACCAGGGCCTAATTTGCCACTAGGCACTTGAGGGCACGTGCCTAGGGCGCCAGGATGCAGGGAGGCACACTTGAGCTAGGTTTTTTTTTTTTTTTTTTTTTAAATAAAAGTCCTGGTTCAAGTGCCTGCCCCCCCTCCTTCCCGCTCCCCTCCCTGAAGATGTCATACTCGCCTTCCTCCAGCGGTGGCTGCAACTCCGTCTCAGCGCTGGCAGCGCGTCCTGTCTTCAGCGGTCACATGGTACCGCTCATTAAGGTGATGAATATGCGCATATTCATCACCTTAATGAGCAGTACCACATGACCGCTGAAGACAGGAAGGAAGACGCTGCAGAGATGCCGGGAAGTTCTGCGCCGCGCGGAAAGAGGTGAGTATGACAGGGGAGAAGGATGGGGGAGCAATGCACGCAGGGTGGGAGGATGGGGGAGCATGCACGCAGGGGAGGAGGATGGGGGAGCCATGCACGCAGGGGAGGAGGATGGGGGAGCCATGCACGCAGGAGAGGAGGATGGGGGAGCCATGCACGCAGGGGAGGAGGATGGGGGAGCCATGCACGCAGGGGAGGAGGATGGGGGAGCCATGCACACAGGGTGGGAGGATGGAGTATAAATATGGAGTATAAATACTGGGCCCTATAGGGGGACACAGTGTGAAAGATGTTATGATCCGGTGACTTTGGAGCCGCATGAACTTTCTCTGGAGTAGGTGGAAACTGTACTGACCGCAAAACCTGAACTAACACTGCAACTAGAAGTAGCCGTGGGGTGTGCCTAACAAACCCTAGACACCTCGACACAGCCGGAGGACTAAATACCCCTATAGATGGAAATAGGAATACTACCTTGCCTCAGAGCAGAACCCCAAAGGATAGGCAGCCCCCCACGAATATTGACTGTGAGTAGGAGAGGAAAGACACACGCAGGCAGAAAACAGGATTCAGCAAAAGAGGCCACTCTAGCTAAATAGGGAAAGATAGGACAGAATACTAAGCGGTCAGTATTAAAACCCTTCCAAAAATATCCACAGCAGAAAATACAAAAAGTTCAGGAGAGGTCAGTGTGAAGAGTATGTACCATAAGAGGGACAGTGTGGGGGTCATATTTTGTGCAGACAATATAGTGAGGGGCAATTTTTTATTCAGGAGCATTATAATGACACTTGTATCTTTAAGGGCGTCATGTGGAGATTTTCTGCAAAAGAGAGAGAAGATGGAAGTCTGCAGAGATGGCTGTGGATGAGAAAACTCATCATGGGATCTGGACAAGATGAAGAAAAGAAGAATGGCTCCAGAGACGATGTCATCTATAAGGTACCTGGATGTAAATGTTATTTGTGATACTAACTCATGTTTTTATTTATGTTAGGAGCATTAAAGGGGATGTCCAGGTTTGTAATAAGTCTGCAGTCATTCTTTGTGACTGCAGACTTCTGAATTCTCACAGTGCGCACTGCACGCTGTCAGAATTCTCTCATGCTGGGGATTTACATTAATGCGGTCACATGCTGACTAGACATGTGTGGCCTCCGTCAATGAAAATGAACTGAGTGAGGCCGGGCACGTCTAGTCGGAATGTGGTCAGAAGTATACAAATCGCATGCTTGTGCTAACATGACCGTCCACCGGCAAGGGAGAATCCTAAAAGTGTGCAGTGCATTTGTTGTGAGAATTCAGAAGCTGCGATGTCAGGATTCAGCTCTGCAGGTTCCAGTAGTCGTCAGATGGACACTTCACTCATATGCGATTTTCATACTTGTGGTCCTGTGTAGTGTTGAGCATTCCGATACCGCAAGTATCGGGTATCGGCCGATATTTGCTGTATCGGAATTCCGATACCGAGATCCGATACTTTTGTGGTATCGGGTATCGGTATCGAAACAACATTAATGTGTAAAATAAAGAATTAAAATAAAAAATATTGCTATACTCACCTCTCCGACGCAGCCTGCACCTTACCGAGGGAACCGGCAGCGTTGTTTGCTTAAAATTCGCGCTTTAACTTCCTTACTTGAAGTCCCGGCTTGTGATTGGTCGCGCGCCGCCCATGTGACCGCGACGCGACCAATCACAGCAAGCCGTGACGTAATTTTAGGTCCTTCAGGATTTTAAAATTACGTTCCGGCGTTGTGATTGGTTGCGTCGCGGTCACATGGGCGACGCGACCAATCACAAGCCGTGATGTCACGGGAGGCAGGAGACGCGCGCATTTTAAAATGCGCGCGTGTCCTGCCTCCCTGCCTCCCGTGACGTCACGGCTTGTGATTGGTCACGTCGCCCATGTGACCGCGACGCAACCAATCACAACGCCGGAACGTAATTTTAAAATCCTGAAGGACCTAAAATTACGTCACGGCTTGCTGTGATTGGTTGCGTCGCGGTCACATGGGCGACGCGACCAATCACAAGCCGTGACGTCACGGGAGGCAGGACACGCGCGCATTTTAAAATGCGCGCGTCTCCTGCCTCCCGTGACGTCACGGCTTGTGATTGGTCGCGTCGCCCATGTGACCGCGACGCAACCAATCACAACGCCGGAACGTAATTTTAAAATCCTGAAGGACCTAAAATTACGTCACGGCTTGCTGTGATTGGTCGCGTCGCGGTCACATGGGCGGCGCGCGACCAATCACAAGCCGGGACTTCAAGTAAGGAAGTTAAAGCGCGAATTTTAAGCAAACAACGCTGCCGGTTCCCTCGCTGAAGTCCAGGCTGCGTCGGAGAGGTGAGTATAGCAATATTTTTTATTTTAATTCTTTATTTTACACATTAATATGGTTCCCAGGGCCTGAAGGAGAGTTTCCTCTCCTTCAGACCCTGGGAACCATCAGGAATACCGTCCGATACATGAGTCCCATTGACTTGTATTGGTATCGGGTATCGGTATCGGATTAGATCCGATACTTTGCCGGTATCGGCCGATACTTTCCGATACCGATACTTTCAAGTATCGGACGGTATCGCTCAACACTAGTCCTGTGACAACGAGCTTCTCTTCCCGCTTCTGTTTTTCACTGAACATTGAGAGCATTAGGGAGAGGAGCTCGTGGGCACATGACTGAGTGTGCAAATCACATATGTCCTTGGAGGAGGGGGGGGGGCACCAAAATGAAGTCTTGCCCCTGGTGCCAGAAAACCTAGATACACCTCTGCCGGTATGCTACTGCGAGCGGCGATTACCGGGTCCTGTGGAGGGATGTCTGTGCAGAGGCAGTGAGGCAGGGACTGAGGGTGTGCACAGAGAGAATGGAGACCCGGAGACTGCCTGTCCCAGTCTACACCGTAGCCTGGAGCCCTCATTATCATAGGAATATGGCAGTTAATAAATTGTTTTTCTAAAGCTTTATAGTGTAGTTTTAGGTCAGAGGGATGGTTAGGGATGAGCTAGCAAGGTGCAAGAACAGGTAGTGATGGCTACTTGCGGACATGTGCGGCAATTGCGGTTTTGCACTTGCAGTGATACAAAAAACACTGCTAGCAGTGTTTTTTTCCATTGCTGCAAGTACCGCATTTGCCGGATCACGGCAAAACCGCAAGTGCCGCACATGTCTGCAAGTCCCATAGGGAATGAATGAGGCCAAACGCAGTGTTGCCATAAGTGATCCATTACTCGGCAGATGCAGAAAAACTGCCGGATCTGCTGCAAAAGGCTACTTTCACATCAGTGATTTATGGCAAAGTCACTGCCGATAGTGTCATACTCACCAATGGGGGAGGCAGCACTAAAAGTGCCTAGGGCAGCAGAAACTCTAAATACGACCCTGGATACCACACTGTTCAATATGTGGCCTGTATTTTTGTTTTTTAACGCAAAATAGTGTATAGAACTAGGTTAACAGACAGCAAAAACAGTTGAATGGAGGCCTCAAATGCCACAATTTGTAAGCCACAGATAGAAGAGGTGTCTGACGAAGATAGCCCACTTTCAAATATCTAGCCTGTATTTTTTTTTTTCCCAGCTAAATTGTGTCAATGAGTAGGCTAACATCAAAAAATAACTCCGGCACACTGAAAAATCCAAATGAATCATGAAGTTTATTGTATCTCATTTATTCCATAACATATTCCGCACACGGTAGCAAGAAACAAGTTGAATCAGGTATCAATTTTAACGTTTCGGCTTGCTATAAGCCTTTATCAAGATATACCTATATCTCATAGGGAAAACATATCGGTGTCCGTGGTGCGGTCAGCAGGCTAAGGCACAACAAACAAAATTGATACCATATTAGGTAACTCATGTAAGCGTAAAATTCTATGGAGGCCTGAAATGGCACAATTTTGAGCGCAATGATATGCGATCTGTGTGGTGGACAAAACCCAGTATAAAATATCTGCCCTGTAGCTAAATATTTTTTTTGGCACCTAAGTATTTTTTGGACAGCAAAATGCTGTCAAGCAATTACATAAGACACTCCAAAAAATTTTAACAGTACCACAAAAATGGCAGAATTTTATGCGCTCTCAGATGTGATGGCTAGGATGGGCAAACCTATTTAAAATAGCTGGATTTTCACGCTGTACTATGAAAAGGATTTGGCTGTATACTGCCGTCCCAACAACCAAATGGAGAAAAAAAACGTGGGCTCTGGATTGCTTTGGAATAAAATAGTCAGGATTAAGATGCAAAAAAAATATTCCTGGCCACTGATACCTGGGGCTATGTATGTACGGTCAATGTAATAGGCAGCAACAGCAGCAAACCGTAATGGAATGGACCCTCTTGATGTATGCAATGAAGTATGAAACATGCAATGCCTGCCTGCTACTGATATCTATATACACTCCCTGCCTACCTAGCACTGCAATCTATATACCCCGTAATTAGTCCTTAGAAGGACTGATGATTAAGCTGGATTTGTGTATTCTATTATGGCATACCCACACTAACTTATAAACCCCCAAATCTGACCCTATCTCACCAGCAAATCTCTCTACACTGTCTGATTCCAGAGGTGACTGTGCTGAGCAGGGCGGCGCCAGGTCTGATATAGACATGATGACGCTGTGCAGCCAGCCAATCACTATAATGCCACAAACAACATGGCTGCGGCATTACAGTGCATGACAGACAATCCCTACATGTTGATTGGCGCTCTAAACAGCGCCAAACATGCAGGGCGGGGACCCGAGCTACCACCGAATAATACCGGAAATGCTTGGCGCTCACCGAGCACCGCAAGTATAGCGATGCTCGGACGAGTAATGAGCATTACCGAGTATGCTCGCTCATCACTAATCCTGTCCTGTGTGAAATCGATCTTCCAGCATCTGACTAGATGCAAAAACTGTGTGGCAGTCTCCGGAGGCCCCATTTGCTACTCCAAATAGTTTATGATAAAACTGTGTTTCAGTGACAAATCAGAAGGCCAGATTTCCACTTAAAAATTGTTAGGCTTAATACTGGAGTGCAGCCACAAGGCCCAATTAGCTTATCCAAATCATTTGTAATAAAACGGTGTTGCAGTGAGGAATCAGAAGGTCTCATCACATAATCCAAATAATTTGGGATAACAGTCTGTTGCAGGCACTGGGCCTCATTTCATAATCCTAATAGTTTAGGATAATAGTCTGGTGCAGGAACCAGACCTCATTTCATAATTAAAATCTCTTGTGCGAATTCTGTGGTCTAGCCACACTATGTAAGCCAATAAATACTCATTATTAATTTAGTCACATGTAACTAACAGGTGGACATGTAACTAACGGGGGACAGGAAACACAAAGAGGTTAAATACCCTCCCCTTCCAGCATCCACCAGTGTTTTTTCTGGACACAGTAGCATGTATAATTACCACTCAAGTTCAGGAACTATTCAATATTAATCTTCAAATAGAGAGGGAAATTAGTGCTGTCGTGGAAGGTTCCTAGAAACCGAATTACCGGTAAGGCTACTTTCACACTAGCGTTAACTGCAATACGTCGCAAATGCGTCGTTTTGCCGAAAATACGCATCCAGCAAAAGTTCTTGCTGGATACGTTTTTTCGTCATAGACTAACATTAGCGACGCATTTGCGACGCATTGCCAAACGTTGCGTCCGTTTTGCGACGCTTGGGCGTGTGGTAGCGGACCGTCGGGAGAAAAAAACGTTACATGTAACGTTCTTTGCTCCTGACGGTCCGCTTTTTCCGACCGCGCATGCGCGGCCGGAACTCCGCCCCCACCTCCCCGCACCTCACAATGGGGCAGCGGATGCGTGGGAAAAATGCATCCGCTGCCCCCGTTGTGCGGCGGAGACCACACTAGCGTCGGGAACGTCGGCCCGACGCACAGCGACGGGTTGTTCCCGACGCTAGTGTGAAAGTAGCCTAAGACTAATTCTATTTTCTCCAGTCACCTTCCACGACAGCAGCATAGGAGTAATGCCAACAATTTAATTTCTTAGGGAGGAACAACAGCCCGCAGAACTCTTTTGCCGAATGTTAAATCCCTGTTGAAGTCTAGTCTGTAGTGCCTGGTGAACGTATGGACCGAAGACCAGGTGGCGGCTCTGCAAATCTGCTCCATAGATGCGTCTCCTCTCTCTGCCCATGATGTCGACACGATCGTGTAGAATGGGCCCTTAGTGATGAAGGAGGAGATAAGTTCTGTGATGAATATGCGAGAGATATGGCTTGCTTGATCCAATTAGCGATTGTATTCTTTGCCGCATTCTTGCCCTTGTTCCTTCCTGCGTGTTGAATGAATAAGTTCCGGTCAATTCTCCAACTCTCTGTCTGCTGGAGGTAATAGAAAACAACCCTTCGGACATCCAGTGTATGGAAGGACTCCTCCTTCCTGTTGGAAGGATTTGGGCAGAATGAGGGCAGCAGTATGTCCTGACCTCTTTGAAAATCTGACGTTACTTTAGGCATGAATCCCGCCGGAGGACTATACTATCTGCCGTTACCGTTAAGTAAGGCTCCTGCATGGATAGGGCCTATAGTTCTCCTATCCATCTAGCGGAAGTAATCACCACTAGAAAGACGGTTTTGAGAGTGAGAATCCTTAAACAAGCTTCTGATAAAGGCTCGAATGGGTCTCGGGTTAAGCTATTAAGCACAAGATTTAGGTCCCACGGGGGAGAGAGCGACTATGAACTCTGGGACTGATTCTAATGGCTGAGATCATGAAGCGTTTTATCCAATGATGACTGGCTAAGTTCTGGTCAAAAAAAGAACTAAGAGCTGAGACCTGAACCTTTAATGTACTAGGTCTAAATCCCATATCAAGGCCCTTCTGAAGGAAGTCTAAGATTTGAGCAATGTTCGGATGTAATGGGTCTGGAGTGTTCGGAGAACACCAAGATGAAAATTTTTTCCAGACTTTGCCATAAATGGCTTTAGTTACAGGTTTCCTGCTTCTCTGTAGTGTTTGAATTACTTCATAAGAAAGACCTCTTGCTCTTAGTATTTCGGCTTCAGTAGCCAATCCGCAAGGTTCAAGCTGTGTAGGTTTGGATGTACCAGTGGACCTTGGTGGAGAAGGTCGTCCTTCTGAGGCAGTAGTAGTGGGCCTTCCTGGGCCATATCCAACAGGGAGCTGTACCAACTCTTTCCTGGCCACATGGGGGAGATCAAAAATGTAGTGACCCCATCGGATCGTATTTTCTGCAGTGTTTTTGCCAGAATCGGGATTGGTGGGAAGGCGTAGGCGAGGTTGAACCTTCAGGGGTGTGCGAAAGCATCTATGCCCCACGCTCTGTCTGCCGTGTTTAGGGAAAAAAATGTTACGACTATTGTGTTCAGGCTGCTGGCGAATAAATCCACATCCGGGATCCCCCATCGTGTTACTACCGCTGTGTTATGGACCGCTGTGATAGATAGGAGGTGTCTTTCCACACAGGAAAAAATCCTTGCAGCTAATGATTTTAATTTTGCAGATTTCGTGCCCCCCTGGTGACGAAGGTATGCTACTGTGGTCATGTTATCAGAGTATATGCGCACATGATGACCTTGGTCTTATCCAAGGTCATCATGTGCGCATATACTCTGATAACATGACCACAGTAGCATACCTTCGTCACCAGGGGGGCACGAAATCTGCAAAATGTTTGGCCTTCAGGCCCTCTTCCACTGCCTTCAGTTCTCTGAAGTTTGATGAGCTGGCTCTGATGTCTGGGGGCCATATGCCCTGAAAGTGAGATTTCTCCACCATGGCTCCCCATCCCCTCTGACTGGCATCTGATGTAAGTATCTTCAGTGGAAGCTGGCCCCAGCTGACCAATTGTTGGAGATTCCGGTGACATAGCCACCATGCCAGAGATAACCTGACATGATTGGGAAGAACTTTTTTGGATAGGGAGTTCTGCTGTCTGTCCCAGGATGATAGTACATGTGTCTGGAGGGCTCTTGTATGGGCTTGGGCCCATGATACCATCTGGATGCAAGATGTTAAGGAACCCAGGATAGACATAGAGTGCCGAAGGGTGGGGGCCCTCAGGGTTCTGTACTCTGAGATCTTCCATACCAGGTTGAGCTGACGCTCTCTGGGCAGGAAGGATTTCCTTATTTCCAAATCCAGTAGGACCCCTAGGAATTTCTTCTTTGTAGACGGGAGAAGGTCTGATTTCTCTAGATTCGGGATCCATCCCAAGGATTCTAGGATTTCTTGAGTCCTTGTCACATCCGTGTTTAGACGGGAGATGGATGGACGACAATGAGAAGGTCCTCCAAGTATGGTATAATGCAAATCCCCTGATGTCGAATGAAAATTACCGCCTCCGCCATGATTTTGGTGAACACTCGAGGTGCTGACGAGATGCCAAACGGGAGGACGTTGAACTGATAATGGCTGATTTGATGACCCTGGGAAATTGCAAACCTGAGGAACTTCCTGAACTTTTGATCAATGGGAACATGATAATAGGCATCTCTCAAATCCACTGTCGCCATCACCCAGTTCTGACCAATAAGGGGAATCGCTGACTTGATCAACTCCATCTTGAATCTCCTGTATGAAATTGCCCGATTCAGGGGTTTCAGGTTGATAATAATCCTGTGCTTCCCTGAAGGTTTTTTAATTAGAAAGAGGTGAGAATAATGGCCCCTGCGTATCTCTTGTTGGGGTACTGGAGAAATCACTCCTGCTTGGAGTAACTCCTGAAGACCCAAAAGAAATGCATCCTGGGGATGGAGATTTTGTAATGGGGTGATCCTCAGGCACCGAGGGGGGAGGACTCAAGCTCTAGTTTTAATCCATCTTGGATGGTACTGAGCACCCACTGGTTTGAGGAGATGGTCCGCCATTGGTGGATAAAGTTCGAGAGTCGACCCCCGACAGACCAGTAGTAGTCAGTTTGTCGGGGGTTTGCTGGTGTTGGGGACAAGGATATTCCTGCCCTTCCCCCTTTGGGATAACTCCAGCGGCCCATTTTGCCCTTCCCTCTGAATTCTCTTTGAGAAGTCTGGTCTTTGGAGGGACGAAAAAAAAAAGGGCTTTTTTGGATTTCTCTGTTCAGGAAGTGCCTTCTTTTTGTCCGTGGCCTTCTCTAATATATCATGAAGGACATGGCTGAACAAATAGTGACCCTGAAATGGAATGGCACAAAACTTTGCCTTAGATGTGATGTAGCCACAGTGCCCTCCTAGCAGAGTTGGAGAGAACTGCGGATTTGGCTGCCACCCGAACTGATTCCGCCGAAGCATTGGCAAGGAATCCTGTGGCTTTCTGGAGAAGGGGAAGGGAATCCAGAATCACATCCCTAGAAGTTCCCTGGGTAAGGTGATCCTCTAGGGTACGGAGCCAGCGAAACCGAGACCTAGCAACACAAGTAGATGCTATGTTTGTTTTTAGGAGGTTAGTGGAGATATTCCAAGATCTCCTTAGCAGGCTTTCGATCTTATGATCCATGGGGTCCCAGAGCTGAGATGAGTCCTCAAATGGGAGGGCTGTCTTTTTCGTCGCTCTAGATACCTGTACATCTACCTTCCGGGTATCCCAGAGAGAGCAATCCCCGTCTAACGGGAAGTGTTTTTTTAATTCAGAGGGAACACTAAGGTCTTTCTCAGGGGACTCCCATTCATGAAGAATGAGGCTCTGAACATTTTCATGCACGGAATACCCCTTTAACTTTCTAGGTTTGAGGCCCCCAAACATTTCGTCCTGCACGGATTGCTTCATCTCCTCCTCCTCCTCCATACTAATTAACTCCTGTATGTCTTCAGAGGAAAAATAATATTTTTTATTATCCTCTTTGGGGGTGGACGAGGAGCCCTCATTCTCCCATATATCCTCTGAGTCTGAAGTACGTAATTCGCCAGAGTCCGAATCAGACTCTACAGCCGCTAATTTCCTCTTTTTGGGGGGAGGGGGCTGCGGTAATAAAGTCTGGGAAAGGGCAGATACTGGGGATTGGACCTCCTGTTTAACCCCTTTCTGACATTAGACGTACTATCCCGTCGAGGTGGGCCCGTATGACCACCGACGGGATAGTACGTCATATGCGATCGGCCGCGCTCACGGGGGGAGCGCGACCGATCGCGGCCGGGTGTCAGCTGACATCCGGCACTATGTGCCAGGAGCGGTCACGGATCGCCCCCGGCACACTGCGATCAAACATGATCGCAGTGTTCTGGCGGTATATTGAAGCATCGCGCAGGGAGGGGGCTCCCTGCGTGCTTCCGAGACCCCCGGAGCAACGCGATGTGATCGCGTTGCTCCGAGGGTCTCTTACCTCCTCGCTGCAGCAGGCCCAGATCCAAAATGGCCGCTGCATCCGGGTCCTGCAGGGAGGTGGCTTCACAGCGCCTGCTCAGAGCAAGCGCTGGTAAACCTGCAGGAGTGCACGTCAGATCGCCGGCCTTCCCCCCCCGGGGCAATGTTATAGTGTAAAAAATAAAAATATTCACGTGTATAATAATAATAAAAAAAAAAATCACAAATATATACATATATATATATATATATACATATATATATACATATACATATACATATATATATACATATACATATATATATACATATATATATATATATATATATATATATATATATATATATATATACACACATATATAGCATCGCCGCGTCCGTACCGGCCCGACCTATAACACTGTCCAACTAGTTAACCCCTTCAGTGACCACCGTAAGAAAAAAAAAATAGAATTATTCTTACCGTTAATTCGGTTTCTAGGAGCCTTCCACGACAGCCACCAGGAGGTTGTCTCCACACCCTAATGGGGGACAGGAAGCACAAGAGGTTAAAAAACCCTCCCACCTCCCATTAACCAGTGACTTACAACTGAACCCATAGCACCGGTTACCTTTTTAGGCTCTCAGAAAAAATATCCAAGAACATCGGGAGGGAATTAATGCTGTCGTGGAAGGCTCCTAGAAACCGAATTAACGGTAAGAATAATTCTATTTTCTCTAGTAGCCTTCCACGACAGCCATCAGGAGGAATGCTAACCAATTCTGTATTTAGGGAGGGACCACGGCCTGAAGATCCTTTCGGCCAAAGGCAAGATCCCGGTAGGACCAGAAGTCCAATCTATAATGTTTGGTAAAAGTGTGCAAGGAAGACCATGTTGCTGCCCTGCAAATCTGCTCTGTTGAAGCACCAGCCCTTTCAGCCCAAGAGACGGAAGTAGATCTGGTAGAATGAGCTTTTAGGCCCGCAGGAATAGCAATATTCTGAGTTAGGTATGCTTCAGTAATGGCCTTCTTTATCCAGTTGGCAATGGTACTCTTCGCTACCTTCTTGCCCTTGTTTCTGCCAGAAAGATGAACGAAGAGATTTTTGTCAATTCTGAACGATTTAGTATATTCTAAGTAGTATAACACTATACGTCGTACATCCAAGGTATGAAATCTGTGTTCTTCCGGATTTGAAGGATTGTGACAGAACGATGGGAGGACTATATCCTGTGATCAATGAAATTCTGACACTACCTTCGGAAGAAAACATGGATCTGGTCGGAACACGATGGAGTCATCTCTTATGGTAAGATAAGGTTCTCTAACTGAAAGGGCTTGTATTTCCCCTACTCGTCTTGCAGTAGAAATTGCAACCAAGAAGGCCATCTTGCAGGACAGAAGCTGCGAGGAACAAGATGATAATGGCTCAAATGGAGGAGCCGTAAGGCCCTTTAGAACTATGTTTAAGTCCCATGATGGTACGAAAATTTGTTTTCTTGGACAATGCCTTGATGCTGCGACCATAAACCTCTTTATCCAACGATGACCTGCAAGGTCTTGATCGAAGACAGAGCTCAAGGCTGACACTTGAACTTTCAAGGTACTTGGCTTCAGCCCCAATTCCAAACCTTTTTGTAAAAAATCTAATATCTGTGAGATATTAGGATGGAAAGGGTCAGGATTATGAGGATGACACCACGAGGAGAATCTATTCCAAATTTTGCCATATATGGCATTGGTGATAGGTTTTCTAGACTTCTGTAAGGTAGAGATTACTGACACTGAAAGATCCTTAGCTCTTAGTACCTGGGCTTCAATAGCCAGGCTGCCAGTTTGAACCTTTGTGGTTCCGGATGATAAAAGGGGCTTTGGCAGAGAAGATCTTCTGATGCTTGAAGAAAGACTGGACCATCCACCTTCAGATCTTTGATGAGGTGGTACCAACTTCTCTTCGGCCATGCCGGAGCTACTCGGATAGTCTGGACCTGATCGTCCCGGATCTTCCGGAGGGTCTTCGCAAGCAACGGTATTGGAGGAAACACGTACGCTAGATGGAACCTCCATGTATGAGCGAAGGCGTCTACTCCCCGAGACCTGTCTTTGGGGTTTAGGGAGAAGTAGTTCTCAACCTGTGCATTCTGGCTTGACGCTAGAAGGTCTATATCGGGAAGTCCCCATTTGTCTGTCAACATTCTGAAAATGTCCGCCTTCAGGCTCCATTCTCCTGGATGCAAGTCGTGACGACTTAGGAGATCCGCATGAATGTTCACTGACCCCCTGAGGTGTATTGCTGATAGTGAGAGGAGATGTTTCTCTGCCCAGCAAAATATTCTGTTTGATATTGCCCTCAATTGGTTGAACTTCGGACTTCCCTGGTGTTTTAGATGCGCAACGGTCGTCATATTGTCCAAGTAAATTCTGACATGTTGACCTATAATGAGACTGCTTGGCCGCCAGAAGGGCCCTCTCCACTGCCATCAATTCTCTGGAGCTGGAGGAACTGGAGCTTTCTCTCTGATTCCAGTGACCCTGGAATGGGATCTGCGAAACAACTGCTCCCCAACCTTTTTGACTGGCATCTGTTGTCACCGTGATCAGTGGAACTTGTACCCAGTCTACTCCTTTTAGCAGGTTTGATTGGATCACCCACCAGGTTAACGAGGCTTTTACCTTCCTTGGAGTGTACACTCTTCTGTTCAGGAAATTTGGATTCCCGTTCCAGTTCCCTAAGATGTGTGCCTGCAGTACTCTTGAGTGGCTCTGAGCCCACTGGACTGATTGTATACAGGCCGTCATCGACCCCAGAAGAGACATTGCAGCCCGTAGAGTCGGAGAACGTTGTTTTTTGAAGTCTGAGACTTTGGAAATCAGATTTACCCGGTGTTCCTCTGGTAGGAAAGATTTCTGATTTTCTGAATCCAAGAGGACTCCGAGAAATTTCCTCACCTTTGATGGGAATAGTTGAGACTTTTTTAGATTGGGTATCCAACCTAAAATTTGTAAGATGTTTAGAGTTTTGGAAATTCTCTGATTGAGAATTTCGGCGGAAGGTCCAATTATTAAAAGATTGTCCAAGTACGGCACTATAGCGATGTCTTGGCTCCTGATATGGGCTACCGCTTCCGCCATGACTCTGGAAAACACCCTTGGGGCCGAGGAGATCCCGAAGGGGAGAACATTGTATTGGAAATGTAAGATTTTTTGATTGAACTGGACCGCAAATCTTAGGTATTTCCTGTGGCGAGGATGCATTGGAATATGGAAATAGGCATCCTTGAGGTCTATTGTTGCCATATATGAATGAGGAGCTATTAGAGGGATGGCTGTTTTTACTGACTCCATCTTGAATTTGCGGTAGGTTATGTACTTGTTGAGAGCTTTTAGATTTATTATAATCCGAGATTGCCCGGAAGGCTTTTTTATCATGAAGATACGGGAATAGTGCCCCTTCCCTTGCTCGTTCACCGGGACCATGGAAATGGCTCTCGAGTCTAGTAAGTCCTGTATTCCAGCCATCATCAACTTTTGAGTCTCCCGAGATGACGGGGAGGTGACTCTTAAGATCCTGGGAGGAGGCGCATCGAACTCTATCAGAAGCCCCTGTTGTATAACACTCACTACCCAGGGGCTGTTGGAGATATTCTGCCAACTGTGAACGAAGTTCGAAAGCCTCCCCCCCACCGGATCGGAGTCATTGCTTTTCTTGTTGTGTTTGTTGGGGAATAAGGATGTTTTTAGGCTTCCCCTTAGCATAACTCCACCTCCCGGTTTTCCCTTTCCCTTTACTCTGGGAGGGCTGGGACTGGGAGGCTAAAAAAAAACGCTTCCTGGGAGGCCTCTGTTCAGGAAGAGTTTTCTTTCTGTCCGTGGCTTTCTCTAAGATGTCATCCAATGAGGGCCCAAACACGTAGTCACCCTTAAAGGGAATGGAACATAGTTATATTTTTCAAGTGACGTCTCCGCTCCACATTTTTAACCAGAGAGCTCTTCTGGCTGAATTTGTCTGGACCAAGGATCTGGCGGCCACCCGGATAGATTCCAGTGAGGCGTCTGCGAGGAACCCAGTCTGTTGTGAACTCTATTTTTGGGCTCCCTCTAGTGGTTACAAGCGGTACTGTGTAGTGTTGTCTTTCTGCAGGTTGGCAGCATCAGCTGGTTCGTTATCCTTGGTTGGTTTCCTATTTAGCTCACCTGGATACTCAGTTCCTTGCCTGCTCTCAATGTATTCAGTGCTCTTCAGATTCCTTGTGACTACCTTGCTCCCAGTCTCTCCAAGACAAGCTAAGTTTTTGTTTGTTTATTTTTTGATTATCAGCATTCATCATGTTTCTTGTCCAGCTTGCTAAAATGTGATTTCCTCGCTTGCTGGTTGCTCTAGGGGACTGAGTTTCTCCCCCCACACCGTTAGTTGGTGCGGGGGTTCTTGAAATCCCAGTGTGGATATTTTGTAAGGGTTTTTTACTGACCGCACAGACCCCTTTTCTATTTTCTGCTATCTAGTATTAGTGGGCCTCATTTGCTGAATCTGCTTTCACCCCTGTGTATGTGCCTTCCTCTTACCTCACCGTTATTATTTGTTGGGGGCTTCTATATCTTTGGGGATTATTTCTCTGGAGGCAAGTGAGGTCTTTCTTTCTCTCTAGGGGTAGTTAGTTCCTCAGGCTGGCTCGAGACGTCTAGGATTTTAGACACGTTCACCGGCTACCTTTAGTGTGTTGGATAGGTTCAGATTTGCGGTCAGTCCAGTTTGCCACCTCTCTAGAGCTTGTCCTATGTTTTGTTACTTAGCTGGAGTATTTTGTGATCCTCAACCACTAAGGATCATAACATCAGTCGCTCTATGAAAAATAGGCAAGGAGTCCAGTACTTCCTCTCTCGGGGTACCCTGAGAGATGTGGTTTTCTAGCTCTTCTATCCAGCGAAAGAGAGAGCGGGCCACACAGGTGGATGCAATATTGAATCTTAGGGCTGAGGTAGAAGTTTCCCAGGATTTTTTGAGAAGGTTCTCAATCTTCCTATCTAAGGGGTCTTTCAACTGGGAAGAATCCTCGAACGGCAGAGCCATCTTTTTTGCCACTCTAGCCACCTGAACATCAATTTTTGGGATGTTCCATTTTATTGAGTCCTCATCAAGAGGAAACCGATGTTTAAAGTCTGGAGGAGTTGTTAGCCGTTTCTCAGGCAATTCCCATTCATTATTAATCATATCTATTATGCTTTTATGAACGGGAAAACCAGTTTGTTTTTCAGTATGTATATCAAATAATTCATCTTGTATAGACTGAGGAACTGATTCCTCTTTTAGCCCCATGGTGTTCCTCACTGCAGACACCAATTCCTCAATGTATTCAGAGGAAAAAAGATATTTCCTAATTTCCGCAGATTTATGGGGTAACACATCCTCCCATTTGACTGAAGAAGACGTATAAGACCCCTCAGACTCTGACTCAGAATACTCCTGGATTTTTCTCTTTTTGGGGAGTGATGGACCAGGTGAGGATGGTGGTGGCGGTGGAGGCGGGGCGAGTGTGGCCAAAGAGGTTTGAACCTCCTGCCTAACCAGGGAGCGAATTTCCTCAATCAATGAGGGGTGTTCCGCTCGAACAATTTTATCTGTACAAGGTTGGCACAACTTTTTCTCCCAATCTAGTGGCATTTTCACATTACAGGTAGCACATTTGCGTTTAGTATTGGTTTTAGGGCCAGGCTTGACTCCCTGAAAAGAGAGAGGAAGCGGTGTAAGAAAGGTATATATAAAACTACCTTTAAATGGGACCCATCTCTGACACACTTACTAGGGCTTGAGGAGCGCTGGGCTCTGCAGCTGCAGGGCAAGATGAATCCATGCTTACAGCAGGCTTACCTGAGACGTCTTCGCAGCTTATATAGAAAATAAGTCTGCACCAGCGCGAGGCAATTCGCCGCCCCTCCCCCTCCGCAGTCCCAGGCAGGCGTGCGAGGATGCAGCGTGCCTCGCACGCCGTTCGGTGATCCATAGCGCTGGACTGTGTCGCTCCTGTACAGGAGCGCCGACCCGGAAGTGGAGTATCACCTAACTTCCGGGTCGCCGAACAGCGTGCGCAGGAGGGTGAGACGCCGGAGAGCTCAGGGAGGCCTCCGGGATGGGCTCACCGGCCAGCTTTGTCCCCGCAAGAGGATGCAGGAGGACCGGGAACGCGGTCCCAGAATCCGGAGGAGACGGGAGGCACAACGTAGGAGGAAGCCCCGGGGGCCCGACCATTAGTGCCCGGCAGAAGAATAGAACAAGGTACACTGCTAGAGCCGGCCGCTGCAGCGCACCAGTAACCTCTCCATGCCCCATGGGGGACAGGAAAGACACTGGTTAATGGGAGGTGGGAGGGGTTTTTAACCTCTTGTGCTTCCTGTCCCCCATTAGGGTGTGGAGACAACCTCCTGGTGGCTGTCGTGGAAGGCTACTAGAGAAAAAGACAATAAACAACGCTTTATTATCATACCGCCAAACAAAAAGTGGAATAACACGCGATCAAAAAAAGACAGATATAAATAACCATGGTACCGCTGAAAACATCATCTTGTCCCGCAAAAAACGAGCTGCCATACAGCGTCAAAGAAAAAAGAAAAAAGTTATAGTCCTCAGAATAAAGTGATGCAAGAATAATTATTTTTTCTATAAAATAGTTTTTATCGTATAAAAGCGCCAAAACATAAAAAAATTATATAAATGAGGTATCGCTGTAATCGTTCTGACCCGAAGAATAAAACTGCTTTATCCATTTTACAAAACGCAGAACGGTATAAACGCCTCCCCCAAAAGAAATTCATGAATAGCGGGTTTTTGGTCATTCTGCCTCACAAAAATCAGAATAAAAAGCGATCAAAAAATGTCACGTGCCCGAAAATGTTACCAATAAAAACGTCAACTCGTCCCGCAAAAAACAAGACCTCACATGACTCTGTGGACGAAAATATGGAAAAATTATAGCTCTCAAAATGTGGTAACGCAAAAAATATTTTTTGCAATAAAAAGCGTCTTTCAGTGTGTGACGGCTGCCAATCATAAAAATCCGCTAAAAAACCCGCTATAAAAGTAAATCAAACCCGCCTTCATCACCCCCTTAGGGAAAAATTAAAAAAATGTATTTATTTCCATTTTCCCATTAGGGTTAGGGCTAGGGTTAAGGTTACAGTAAGGGTTGGGGCTAAAGTTAGGGTTAGGGTTGGGGCTAAAGTTAGGGTTTGGATTACATTTACGGTTGGGAATAGGGTTGGGATTAGGGTTAGGGGTGTGTCAGGGTTAGGGGTGTGGTTAGGGTTACCGTTGGGATTAGGGAACTCTTTGGATTAGGGTTTCAGCTATAATTGGGGGGTTCCCACTGTTTAGGCACATCAGGGGCTCTCCAAACGCGACATGGCGTCCGATCTCAATTCCAGCCAATTCTGCGTTGAAAATGTAAAACAGTGCTCCTTCCCTTCCGAGCTCTCCCGTGCGCCCAAACAGGGGTTTACCCCAACATATGGGGTGTCAGCGTACTCAGGACACATTGGACAACAACTTTTGGCGTCCAGTTTATCCTGTTACCCTTGGGAAAATACAAAACTGGGGGCTAAAAAATAATTTTTGTGGAAAAAAAAAAAAATTATTTTCACGGCTCTGCGTTATAAACTGTAGTCAAACACTTGGGGGTTCAAAGCTCTCACAACACATCAGCGTACTCAGGACATATTGGACAACAACTTTTGGGGTCCAATTTCTTCTCTTACCATTGGGAAAATAAAAAATTGGGGGCGAAAAGATCATTTTTGTGAAAAAATATGATTTTTTATTTTTACGGCTCTGCATTATAAACTGTGAATCACATAATGGGTCAAAGTGCTCACCACACATCTAGATAAGTTCCTTTGGGGGTCTACTTTCCAAAATGGTGTCACTTGTGGAGGGGGGGGGGGGTTCAATGTTTAGGCACATCAGGGGCTCTCCAAACGCAACATGGCGTCCCATCTCAATTCCAGTCAACTTTGCATTGAAAAGTCAAATGGCGCTCCTTCGCTTCCGAGCTCTGCCATGCGCCCAAACAGTGGTTTACCCCCACAAATGGGGTATCGGTGTACTCAGGACAAATTGTACAACAACTTTTGGGGTCCATGTTTTCTCCTGTTACCCTTGGTAAAATAAAAAATTGGAGCTGAAATAAATTTTGTGTGAAAAAAAGTTAAATGTTCATTTTTCTTTAAACATTCCAAAAATTCCTGTGAAACACCTGAAGGGTTAATAAACTTCTTGAATGTGGTTTTGAGCACCTTGAGGGGTGCAGCTTTTAGAATGGTGTCACACTTGGTTATTTTCTATCATATAGACCCCTCAAAAAAAAAAATGGTGTAAAAATGAGAAATTGCTGGTCAACTTTTAACCCTTATAACTCCCTAACAAAAAAAATTTTGGTTCCAAAATTGTGCTGATGTAAAGTAGACATGTGGGAAATGTTTTATAAAAATGATGAAAGTGGCGCTGGTGATATAGGGTATAGAATTACCTGCAGCGAAAAAAGAAACACAACCACCACCAGATTGTGAAAAACAAGTAGTATACGTATAAAATACTTTTTCGCGCTGGTACACCCTATTAAGTAACTACCTAATTGCCAGAATAATGTCAGAATTTGTGGACTGGCAGATGTTATGTCTCCAAAGTACCGTGCTCGTTAGGAGATCAATACTCCAATAAGTGCGGTGCAGTCTGCGTCCTATTAAAACCACAGCATAAGCCACATTGCAGAAGAGTCCAGTTACCAATTAAAATCAACAATGTTAAAATGGTCAGTACCTTGAGAAGTAAGAAAAGGTCCACTTTTCCTCTGAAGAAGTTTCCCGCTGTATTAAACAGCACATGTAGAACCTGGTTGGAGGCGTGATGCCGGAGAGCTACCCCGGCCGGTAGTAGCTCAATCCGGGTATTCAATTCCAAGTAGCAGACGGAAAAACTCCGTCCTGGTCTGACGCCGCTGCACTGTGCAAGGTGTACGAGCGGCGCGTCTAGGACCTGTGTGACGTCGGTGCTCAGGTGACCAACCCACGTGATAGTGAAGCTCCGTACGGATCGCTATGGGGACCAAAACTAGGCTAGCGAAAAAGTATTTTATACGTATACTACATGTGGGAAATGTTACTTATTAAGTATTTTGTATGACCTATCTCTGTGATTTAATTGCATAAAAATTCAAAGTTGGAAAATTGCAAAATTTTCTAAATTTTTGCCAAATTTCCATTTTTTTCACAAATAAACGCAGGTAATATCAAAGAAATTTTACCACTATCATGAAGTACAATATGTCACGAGAAACCAATGTCAGAATCACCGGGATCCGTTGAAGCGTTCCAGAGTTATAACCTCATAAAGGGACAGTGGTCAGAATTGTAAAAATTGGCCTGGTCATTAATGTGCAAACCACCCTTGGGGGTAAAGGCGTTAATAAGAGTCTTGATACTTTGGAACTGGAACGGTTGTTCGGTGCCTATCATCTCGTCAGTGCAGGATTGGCAAAGCTTCTTGTTTGAGAAAGGAAGACTGGTAGCACTTACACCACACTTGCGGTCTTCTGCCGCCTTCCTGAATGTTTTATCCTTAGGGCCAGCGGCCTTGTCTCCCTAAAAAAAGAGAGAGAAGGTAACTAAGCCTATTTGCCACCTAGAAGTAAGGGACCTTCATCCGCTACTCACAGTAGGAGGGAGGAAGCTGGGCTCAGCAGAGGCAGAGAAGGGGGTTCTGTCGCCGTCCATGGTCTGTCTGTCTGTCCTTACAGTCACACAGAAACAAACAGTGGGCCTTACCTGGTGGCATTCCCTAACCAGGGTTAAGTAACCGGAGGTCTCAGCGTCATCTTGCTTCATGCTCCTCCTCTCCCAGGTCGACCCGCGGAGGGGGAAACCAACTGGGAACGCCCCATGTGGCAGCGGAATCCGTTGGACCAGCGGCGATGCTGGGCACGCGTGCATTCCATGCTGGAATGCACAGGAAGTAAACCGGAAGTTCAGTTATACGGCACTTCCGGTGCGCGTGTACACTGAATCCAGCACCATGGAGGAGAGGAGGAAGCCGGGGAGCTGCAAGAGGACCCCGGCTGCACGTCACCGCCCCGCTTTACCCCCTGAGGGGGCATGGGTGGGACAGGAAGGAGGCTCCCAAGTCGCATGCACGCATGGAGACAGGAGCAGCAATGGAGGAAGGAGAGCAGAGCACCCGATCCTCGCTGCCCGGCTGTGAGTAAATCTGGGTACTCCAGTTGCCGGCCATGCAGCACCCAGCAGGACCTCTTCATGCCCCATGGGGGACAGGAAAAACACTGGTGGATGCAGGAAGGGGAGGGTATTTAACCTTTGTGTTTCTTGTCCCCCATTAGGGTGGGGAAACATCCTCCTATGCTGCTGTTGTGGAAGGTGACTGGAGAAACAGCTGGTTAAAAGGGGGGGAAACGGTACATACAAGTGGGAAAAAGTGAGGTCGTGGTGGAAGGGGGAATAGGTTTGGTGTTCGACGTGTATGTTAGTTAGGAGCTAATGAAAGCTCAAGTGAACAAACACTGTCTCGTCGGATCCAAACATCTGTTACTAGACGGGCTACTCGACTACCTTTTTTTGGCAGCCACACAGTGATCCACCTTGTAGATGAAGCCCAGAAAGAGCACATGCTCCTGTGGATGGCAAGCTATACATCAAGCGGCCTCTCTTCCTCCTCCATCTTAACATCACACACACACACACACACACACACACACACACAACAATCATCAGAGGTGGCACCCCAATCACCCTTGTTCCCCCCTGCGTCACAAATTTTCAAACGCCCAACTGATTGTGGAGATCATTGATGGGCCATTCTGCACAGCTGTTCACACATATTATGCCATGGGCATCAGAGGCCTGCTTCAAAGATTCACAGAATCCAGGAGGAAAGCATTTGCACCGATGCCCAAAATTGTAATCATTTTAGATTCAGGGGCCAGACAAAGTAGGGTCCGAGCAGAATCCAGACGCATGTCACCAGATGTTAAACAACGGGGGTGGAGGTGATCCTGATGAGACTCAGATATCAGGGGTGCACATGGACTGTACTGTGGTTTCAGGACAGCAAGAGGAGGAAGGTAACTTTCAGGTTGAGGAGTGTGAGAACAGAGAGGATAATGATGAGGTTGTAGATCCCACTTGGTGTGAACCCATAGGTACGCAGCTAAGTAGCTCAGCAGAGGTAGTTACGTTGTGGCTTCCTGCACAGACACCAAGTAATGCAAACACAACAAGCATGGCATCCTCAGCCAAAACTCTGGCTGTGGCCAGCACGGTTATAAGTGTACAGTTCGCAGGGGCAGCAAGGGTTGCCTAGCATGGGCCTTTTTTGAGAACTCAAAATGATGACCCAACTCAGGTTACCTGGGAAATTTGCAAAAAAAAAAAAAAAAAAACAAACAAAAAAAAAATCCACACAACATCTCAGTAGATGCAATAATTGCAATATTTTCACAACTACATGCACGATCAACAAATTAGTCTGGGAATTTCACTGCGCTAAAATGCTGACTAGCGGGCCTCGTCAACCACTAGCTGTCCCATGAACCACATTTGCTGCATCTTTCTCCTCCGTCACTGTTGCCAAGTGTTCTCACACAGGTCTCCCTTTGCAGAAAATCCACTGGTTTACCCACAACAGTCGGGGTGAGTTAGAGCCAGTCAGCTGTTCGGAAGTGGACATGACTGCTCTTTTTGTGTCGCCTAGTAGAACACATTTCTCAGTCCACCATAACATCGCCACCTCACTCACAGTCCAGCAGTTTGTCTTGTACTCCACCCTCAGCCCAGCAGCCAGGCCTCGATCCTGCAATTGTGGTCACGTAAAATGTTTTCTCCTACACATGCCAAAGCTAAGAGTTTGCACTCCATCTCCAGTCTGTTGTCCACGGAAATCCTTCCTTTCCGCTTGGTGGATACAGACTGTTTTCAGAATGTTTCAAGTTTATAGCTGTTGTAGTCCCTCAGTACCAGTTGCCATTACTGTTCAAATGAATAAGCCTTGGAGATTGCAGTCACATCTCAGCAGTTGTGGACAGCTATCTAGGTCAAGCTAGAGCAATGGCTGTCTCCACTGAATCTGGAGCCAGGGAAGACCATGTGCGATAATGGGGCAACATCACACACATGCCTTGCATGGCTCACACCCTTAACCTGGTGGAACAGCAATTTCTCCACCACTATCCCGACCTGGATGTGCGGTCGCTGTGTGCTCACTTCCGACTATCGCACCCTGCAGGTTATCGACTTGCACCGCTACAGAGGCCTTTCAGCCAACAGGTTAAACCTTTGATTTGCGATGCTCCGACACTGTGGAATTCCACTCCTGCACATGTTTCTGTGACAAGCTCTGGTGCAGTATGTCCTTTTGCAAAACCAGGGCCAGCGCAGTCTGGATGTGGATCAAATCAGGGTTGTGGAGGGGGCACAGATGGAGGACCTCCACCATTCTGCACAGTTTTGAAATGGCTACTAAGATGGTTAGCGTTGACAATGCAGTCATCAGCATCATTATTCCAGTCATCTAAATGCTGGGGCACACTTTGAATAGTCTGTTTGAGGAGGTGGTAGTGGTCCACGATTAAGCTGAGGATGCTGCTGAAGGGATAACAATATCTCAAACTTAAGTATCGTTGTCGGACAGGAGGGTGCCATGGTAGGGTGGATTATAAAGATAGTGGGGGCTCATGGTACCAGACAAACTATTAGTGAAGGGGCAGAGGAACAAATGGAGGAGGATGAGGTGATGGACACGCAACAGTAAGGAGATGAATAGGATAATGACTCCCCTTGTTATTTGTGGTTGGTGGGAGAGGATGGAGGCAGCAAACTTGAGTGATGCCCCTCCAACACACCATGGACTTGGACCTCATTGAAGCACCCGACACGAGCACCTTCTTGCTGCAATATCAACTAACAGTTGCTGCCCATCTTAGGGTTAGAAATAGTGCTGATTACTGGGTTTAAACTCTATTAGACCCACGCTACAAGAGTAAAATTTAGCCAGATGCTTCACTTCCCCCTCCCCTCCAGAAAGGGATGCACGCTGGGGTATCAAAACACACTTCTAGACAAACTTAAGAGCGGTTTTCCCCAAGACAGCAGTGAGGCACACAGTGTGCATCACAGTTCTAAACTTCTAACAACGCAAACATCAAGGAGTCATCGCAAAAACATTACCATCAGTTTAAGTGCCATAAGCAATTTCTGTGAGTTGTTTTACCCATTTTTCATAGACTAGGTCATGCATCAAGCAGAACGGATTAAGAGTCTAACATGTTGTGAACGACTGAAGAGGATGGCATAGGAGTGTATCGAGCTCAATATCAATGCCATAAGGGGAAGTTTGGACCATTTGTCAAAAAAAAAAACCACAAGTGGCCTGAGCTCACTTGTCACACCTTGAAGGTTATCATGCCCGACAGCCAGCGTTCTCTCAGAAAGAGTCTTCAGTGGATGGATAATTGCATCCAGCTGTGCCCTGAAAGTGTAGACAACCTGTCATGAAAATGAGAAAGTCATGGCTCTCTGATGACTTTCACACCCCACTTTCAGACTGAGCAATGATGTAGTTAAGTGTGCTCTATTGATCTTTTGTTATTGCAGGCTGATGTTACTAACAATTTTTTGAAACATGGAGTCTGAGTTCGGTCTCCATCTGGTGGGCTGCCTGTAGTGGAAGGGGTGTCAGCTAGTTCTACTCTAGGTAATTTGATACCATTTTAGGGGTGTGGGGCAATTTATTTTTTATATTGCTTGGACTCCACGTTGGGTCTCCTGCATGTGTGCTACCTGTAGCAGTAGGGTTCCCAGGCCAGCACTTTGTCAGCTACCTGTGTACCATCTTAACCCCCGGACCTTTTCTTGATTTTGAGATCTTTTTTTTTTTTTTTTTTGCTCCCCTTCATCTCAGACTTTATTTTTCCATGTTATTTTGAACAACACCATTTTACCATGTCGTGCACTAAAAAAAAACAGGAAAAAAAATTCCAAGTGTGGTGAAATTGCAGCCCCACACTTGTTTTGTTTGGCTTTTTTTCTAGCTTCACTAAATGCTAGTACTGACCTGCCAATATGATTCTTAAGATCATTACGAGTTCATAGACACCAAACATGTCTAGGTTCTTTTTTTTTTTAATCTAAGTGGTGAAAAAAAGAGGTTTCCAATCTTTGTTACATTAAAAAAAAAAAAAAAAAAAGCGTCATTTTCCGATATCCATAGCATCACCATTTTTCAAGATCTCGGGTTGGTTGAGGGCTTATTTTTGCATGCCGAGCTGATGTTTAACCCTGAAGGTTGTTTGCATGTTAATGACGGGTCAATTTTTACAATTCTGACCACTGTCCCTTTATTAGGCAATAACTCCAGAATGCTTCAAGAGATCTTAGTGATTCTGAGACTGTTTTCTCGTGACATGTTGTACTTCACGTAGTGGTAGATTTCTTCAATATAACTTGTGTTTGTGTAAGAAAAGGAAATTTGGAAAATTTTGCAGTTTTCAAACTTTTAAATTTTGATGCCCTTAATACAGAAATATGTCACAAAATAGTTATGAAACAACATTTCCCACATGTCTACTTTACATCAGCACAATCTTGGAACCAAAATTTCTCATCAAAAAGTTAAGAGTTAAAGGGAACCTGTCACCCCCACCAGCATCAGGGGCTTATCTACAGCATTCTGTAATGATGTATCCTGAAGATAAGAAAAAGGTTAGATTATACTCACCCAGGGGCGGTCCCGGGCCTCTCATTCTCTTACGAAGTCGTCCTCTTGTCTTCACGCTGCGGCTCTGGCGCAGGTGTACTTTGTCTGCCCTGTTGAGGGCAGAGCAAAGTACTGCAATGCTCAGGCGCCGGGATAGGTCAAAGAGACCCGGAGCCTACGCACTGCAGTACTTTAAGAAAAAAAAAAAAAATTGGAGCTCCATACACATGATTTAGGTTAAAAAAAAAAAAAAAGTGTACATTATATTACAAATTCTATTGCACAATTTATCACAATATAACACAATAGAACAAACAAGAGACCCTAGTAAAAAACTAGGTCCCAGGCATGAAAGTAAATTGTATAAACCATCACAATGGTACTAGTATAAACCACTGCAAATCATAATGGCTATAAATCTTTGACACCCAATACAAGTACTGTTCATATAGAATCAGTATTAACCTAAGTATTGGATGTCCTTAAAATAGTGCGTTCCCCTTAGGCTGTCACAGTGACCAGTACCCCCACAGAGGAGAAAGACAATTGCAGTGCATCTAGTAGCCAAATAGCTTACCCATGGTGAATGTAGCACAATGCCAAGGGACCGGATCCACCCCGACGCACGTTTCGCGTAGGCTTTATCAAAAGAGAATGCAATCCTTTATATACAGGCCAGGTGTTGCATTGGTAAATGGTGTCCTTGCATATTCCTTTTGTAAACACAGGCAGCACTTTTTTTGCGGTTTACTTTTTCTTCCAGTTGGCGGGACCGCCCCTGGGAACTGCTGACCTGGTACGATACGAGCACCTTCAGTTCTGAAAGTACTGGGGCCCGCTCCTTCCCAAATGCCAAGTATAAAGGGCCTTAACTACTACCTCCTGGAACTGAAAGTATGATGTATTGGTGTGGCGCGCACATTTTGACAGCAGGTAAGTGTTGAGCATTGCAATTTGTACGATGTGCATGGACAGCTTTTTGTACCACACCTTGGCCTCTCTCAAAGCAATGTACAGTTGGAGGTGCAGATTGGAGAGATCAACACCCCCACCCCCATGTTTCTGTTGTACCCCATTACAGTCTGGTTTGGTGACCTGTGTAGTGCTATGTTGTACAGTGCTGAGGGCGCTGCCATCACCACATATGGTGGGCATGAGAAGGACATCCCTCTTGTCCTTGACCGCCAGCAGGTAGGCTCTACTACACCCCTTCTGAGCATCTACCCAAGTAGCGTTTTCAGGAGGCCTCTCATTTTTGCAGACAGCACCGCAGGCTGTGGTACCTCATGCACAGAGGTATTTGAAGCGTGGAATACTGGTATAAAAGTTGTCGATGTAGAGGTGATACTTTTATCCAGCAGTGGGTGCACCAAATCCCACTCATGAGGAGGGGGGGGGGTTGAGGGGAGACACTCAGGGGGCTCAGTCCTGGTCCTTCCCTTCTTATACTCTAAAGGTACCGTCACATTAAGCGACGCTGCAGCGATAGCGACAACGATGCCGATCGCTGCAGCGTCGCTGTTTGATCGCTGGAGAGCTGTCATACAGACCGCTCTCCAGCGACCAACGATGCCGAGGTCCCCGGGTAACCAGGGTAAACATCGGGTTGCTAAGCGCAGGGCCGCGCTTAGTAACCTGATGTTTACCCTGGTTACCAGCGTAAAAGTAAAAAAAACAAACAGTACATACTCACCCAGCGTCATACCTCCCCCAGCTTCTGCTTCCTGACACTGACTGAGCTCCGGCCCTAACAGCACAGCGGCTTTCACTTTCACTTTAGGGCCGGCGCTCAGTCAGTGTCAGGAAGCAGACGCTGGGGGAGGTATGACGCTGGGTGAGTATGTACTGTTTGTTTTTTTTACTTTTACGCTGGTAACCAGGGTAAACATCGGGTTACTAAGCGTGGCCCTGCGCTTGGTAACCCGATGTTTACCCTGGTTACCAGTGTAAAACATCGCTGGTATCGTTGCTTTTGGTGTCAAACACAACGATACACGGCGATCGGACGACCAAATAAAGTTCTGGACTTTATTCAGCGACCAGCGACATCACAGCAGGATCCTGATCGCTGCTGCGTGTCAAACTAAACGATATCGCTAGCGAGGACGATGCAACGTCACGGATCGCTAGCGATATCGTTTAGTGTGACGGTACCTTTAAGCTGTTGGTGTACCCTGAGGTACTCACACAGCTTATAGAATTTGATTCTGTACCTGGCCCTCTTGCTGGGCAGGTTCTGATGGAATCTGAGACTTCCCTTAAAATGGACCAATGACTCATCCACGCTGATGTCGCTTTGGGGCACGTACACTTCAAACTTTTTTTTGAAGTATTCGATGACCGGCCGAGGTTTGAACAGATGGTCAAGGGGGGAAGGGGGGTCATCTCGTGTGGGACACTGCATTATCCGTACAATGCAGGAGTTTGTGGATTGCCTCAAAACATGTCCAGGCCATGGCCATTTGGAACACTGGAGTGTTGTATAAAATATCAATCTAATATTGCTGAAGTTCTGGCTTCTTCAGGATCCCCATATGAGGGACCAGGCCCCAGAATTGTATCATTTCAACTGTGTCTACAGGAGACCAGTTAGAAAGTGATGAACCCAGGGTTTTGCGCCAAAAATTTGAGCGTACAAATTAGTTTGCTCCACCATGAGGTTAATAAAGTCCTCAGAGAAAAAGACTTTTGAAAAAGTATATTTGTGAGGCTGAAGGTGACAAACTTTATTCCCGATTCTGCTGCAAAAATCAAGAATCAGTGGCTTATAATTTTTTTTTTTTTCTTGGGGGGGTCCATATGGGGTGGTCCGAAGAGGGGTGCGCTGGTTCATCTTCAGGAGTGGGTGCCACTTCATCTTGTCCTGGGACATCTATGTGGCAGTTCTGCAGGACCCGAAGAGGATGAAGAATGAGAAGTAGAGAAACACCAAGGTTACTTACCGGTGGCCGGTTTTTCCAGAGCCCATGACAGCACACCTGAGAGAGGAATCCGCCCAGTCAGGACAGGAAACCTACTGAAATAAAAGGGCGGTACCTCTCCCTCGCTTCAGTTGGTTTTCAGAGCATGAGAGGCCCCCTTGGTTAGTTCACATGGCAATCTACCACCACATTACAATAACAAAAAAACACCCAGCTAAAAGGGTGAAAAAGAAGGGAGGGAATATACAGGTGCTGTCATGGGCTCCGGAAAAAAAGGCTACCGGTAAGTATCCTTGGTGGTTTCCCGTCTCCCATGACAGCACACCTGAGAGATTTTTGGAGAAAGGAACACCTTAGGGAGGGACCACCGCTTGCAGCACCCTTCTACCAAAGGTAAGGTCAGACGAGGAGGATCGATCCAGTCGGTAGTGTTTAAAGAAGTTAGACGGTGAGGACCAAGTAGCGGCCTTACAAATCTGATCAAATCGATACCTCTGCTTTTTCTGCCCAGGAAGTAGCCACAGCTCTGGTGGAGTGAGCCTTGATGCCTTCAGGGATCGGGGCACCACGTGCAGCATAGGATAAGGTAATAGCCTCCCTAATCCACCTAGCAATAGTACCCTTGGATACCCCATATCCCTTCCTGCTACCCTGGAAAGCTACAAATAGGGACTGATCCTTCCTCCACTGACTGATCAAGGATATGTAATGTAAAATGGACCTTCTTACATCCAGCGTATGAAACTTTTCTTCCCCTGGGTTCCTAGGATTATCACAAAAAGAGGGTAATACAATCTCCTGACTCCTATGGAATTTAAGTACCACTTTCAGTAGATATCCCGGATCTGGTCTCAGAACCACCCTGTCCTTAAATATTTGTGTGTAAGGAGGGGAAATAGACAGGGCTTGTAAGTCACTCACCCTACGGGCTGATGTCAACGCTACCAGAAACACTGTTTTAAGAGTGAGGAGTTTTACCGATGATTCCTGTAAAGGCTCAAATGGACTCCTAGTTAGAGCTTCTAAAACCAGATTCAAATCCCAAAAGTTGTCCCGAAAAATCTAGAAACTTCTTCCATGTTCTACCATAAATTCTTGACAGGACCGGTTTTCTACTTTTCAACAAGGTGGAGACTAGCCCTGGTGAAAACCCCCACTGACTAATGCCCTCTCAAATTCCAGGCTGCAAGATGGAAGCCCTTCACCTGAGAGTGGCATATTGGACCCTGGGTAAGCAGGTCCGGAATTTCTGGTAGAATCCATGGATCAGTTACTGACATCTGTCTTAGGAGGGAAAACCAAGGCCTTTTCGGCCAAAATGGAGCAATCAGAATTACCCTCGCCTGCTCCATTCTGATCTTTCTTACGACTGCTGGAATCAGCGCTATCGGTGGAAATATATACACTATATTCCAAATTACATTTTTATCAGATTTTCCTAAATGGTCGGTGCAAATGACAGTCAGTCTAATAAAAGTCATCACCCGTTAGATTATACATCGAATTTTATTGAAGAAACCTCCCAATGATAACAGTATAATCTCCAAAATGAATAAAAACTCAAAATGCACTGTTCCAAATTATTATGCACAGTAGAATTTCTAAACATTTGATATGTTTTAAAGAACTGAAAATGCTCATTTGTGGAATTTGCAGCATTAGGAGGTCACATTCACTGAACAACTCTATTTAACGCCAAAACATCCCAACAGGCCAAGTTACATGTTAACATAGGACCCTTCTTTGATGTCACCTTCACAATTCTTGCATCCATTGAACTTGTGAGTTTTTGGATTGTTTCTGCTTGTATTTCTTTGCATGAAGTTGGAATAGCCTCCCAGAGCTGCTGTTTGGATGTGAACTGCCTCCCACCCTCATAGATCTTTTGCTTGATGATCCTCTAAAGGTTCTCTATAGGGTTGAGGTCAGGGGAAGATGGTGGCCACACCATGAGTTTTATCTCCTTTTCTGCCCATAGCAGCCAATGACTCAGAGGTTTTCTTTGCAGCATGAGATGGGGCATTGTCAGCATGAAGATGATTTTGCTCCTGAAGGCACGTTTCTGCTTTTTAGACCATAGAAGAAAGTTGTCAGTCAGAAACTCTATATACTTTGCAGAGGTCATTTTCACACCTTCAGGAACCTGAAAGGGCCTTACCAGCTGTTTCCCATGATTCTGGCAAAAACATGACTCCACCTCCTCGCTGATGTTGCAGCCTTGTTGGGACATGGTGGCCATCCACCACTCCATCCATCTGGACCATCCAGGGTTGCTCAACACTTATCAGTAAACAAGACTGTTTGGAAATTAGTCTTCATGTTTGTGTGTGCCCAATACAACCATTTCTGCTTGTGAACACTGTTTAAGGGTGGCCGAATATTAGGTTTATGCACCACAGCAAGCTTTTGAAGGAGCCTATACCTTGAGGTTCGATGGACTCCAGAGGCACCAGCAGCTTCAAATATCTGTTTGCTGCTTTGTAATGGCTTTTTAGCAGCTGCTCTCTTAATCCGATGAACTTGCCTGGCAGAAATCTTCCTCATTATGCCTTTATCAGCACAAACACATTTGTGCTCAGATACAGCCACAAATCTCTTAACAGTACGATGATCACGCTTATGTTTTTGGAAAATTTCTAATGTTTTCATCCCTTCACCAAGGCATTGCACTATTTGATGCTTTTCAGCAGCAGAGAGATCCTTTTTCTTTCCCATGTTACTTGAAAACTGTGACCTGCTTAATAATGTGGAACATCATTTTTAAGTAGTTTTCCTTTAATTAGAATCACCTGGAAAACCAATTATCACATGTGTTTAAGATTGATTTCAGTGATCCATTGAGCCCTGAGACACAATACCATCCACGAGTTTATTTGAAAAACAATTAAATCTTTATGACACTTAAATCCAATTTGCATAATAATTTGGAACACAGTGTAAGCGAGACTGAAATTCCATTGAATTTGAAGAGCATCTACCGCAAATGGTTTCTCTCTCGGGTCTAACGAGCAGAAACTCTCCACTTTTCTGTTATGAAGAGTGGCAAATAAATCTATTACAGGTATGCCACAGGCCTGCACTATCTGTTGAAACACCCGGGGATTCAATGACCATTCTCCCTGTTTTAGTATTTTGCGACTTAGGTAGTCCGCCTTCGTATTTTCGACCCCCTTTATGTGAAGAGCAGAGAGGGATAGTAGGTGATGCTCTGCTAGCTGTAGGAGGACAGACGCTGATTTCATAAGGGAAAGGGATCTCGTTCCCCCCTGGTGGTTGATATAAGCCACCACTGCATAGTTGTCCGACATGACTCTGGTATGGTGACCCTGAAGGATAGGGTGGAAATGTTTTATGGCTCTCTCTACAGCCCATAATTCTCTTACATTGGACGCCTGAAGTGATTCTGTCGGGACCAGGATCCCTGAACCGAGAGGATTCCTAAATGAGCACCCCATCCTGTACCGCTTGCATCTGTGGTGACATGCTCTATTGGAGTTATTCACTGGACCCCCCCCCCCCCCCCCCCCGACGCCAAATGAGCTCTTACTGTCCACCATTTTAGGGAATCTGTTACGCCCACCGAAAGGCGTAGCTTCCCCTCTAAATGCCCCTTTTAACCACTTTTGTGCTAACAGGACCTCCCACTGTAACTGTCTTAGATGAAATTGCGCCCATTTCACCGCGGGTATACAGGATGTCAGAGAACCTAAGAGGGTCATCGCCTTTCTTAGTGTCATTACAGGGTGTTGAATTGCCAACTCCACGAGATTTCGTATTTTAACCAATTTGGTTTCTGGTAGGAGACAAAGTTGACGCCTGGAGTCCAGAACGGACTGAACTAACTCCGGCGTCAACCTTGATTTGGTGAAATTTATTTTCCAACCCAACACCTCTAGCGTTGCTGTCACTTCTATTTGTGCTAGACAATACTGCCGAATTTCCTATTATAAGGAAGTCGTCTAGACACGGAACTATAACCACGTCCGAGAACGGAGGAAGGACATGACTTCTGACATTAGCTTGGTGAATATTCTTGGCGCTATGGACAGGCCGAATGGGAGGGCAGCGTATTGATAGTGCCCGAGTCTTCCTTGGACATAAACCACTACTCTTAGAAATTTTTGATAGTCCCGATGGATTGGGACGTGGTAGTAGGCGTCCTTTAAGTCTATAGCTGCCATGAAGCAATTTGGGAACAAAAGCTTTATTGCTGTATTTACCGACTCCATTTTGAAGGAGCAATTTACTACCGACTGATTGAGATTTCTTAAGTTGACAATAGTTCTTAGTAATCCATCCAGTTTTCGTATTAAAAAAAAAATAGAGGGGAATAAAGTCATAGTTACTCACCGTTAACGGTGTTTCTCGGAGCCCATGACAGCACTACGGAGAGAGGGGATCCGCCCTTCAGGGACAGGAAACCTACAGATAAAAGGGCGGTACCTCTCCCTCGCATCAGTTGGTTTACAGAGCATCAGAGGACCTCCAGGTTAGTTACAACAGAGAGAACATTATATTTATAACATTTCTTAAAAGAGGAACCCCGTGCCTAAACTATAGTATATACATCATATAAATTATATTTTAGAAAAAGTGCTCACCGCACTCGTGATGGGAGGGAATAAGCAGGTGCTGTCATGGGCTCCGAGAAACACCGTTAACGGTGAGTAACTATGACTTTCTCGGTCTCCCATGACAGCACTACGGAGAGAATTGCAGAGATTAAGCTTAGGGAGGGACCACCGCCTCAAGGACCCTTCGTCCGAAGGTTAAGTCAGATACAGAGGCTAGATTTAGTCTATAGTGCCTAAAAAAGGTTGATGGTGATGACCAGGTGGCCGCCTTACAGATTTGCTCTATTGATACCTCCGACCTCTCAGCCCATGAGGTAGCTACTGCTCTTGTGGAATGCGCTTTTATACCATCCGGGATTGTATTCCCCGAAGATGAATATGCCAAGGCTATTGCCTCCTTAATCCATCTGGCTAAGGTCCCCTTGGACGCCCGGAATCCTTTTCTGGGACCCTGAAAACAGATAAACAAAGAGCCTTCCTTCCTATACTCCCTAGTGGAATCTAGGTATTGGACTAGGCATCTTCTAACATCTAGATTATGGAAGTTTAGCTCTTTCTTGTTTCGGGTCTGGACAAAAGGATGGTAGGGATACCTCCTGTGACCTGTGAAATTTTGATGCCATCTTTGGCAAGTAGGCTGGGTCGGGTCTAAGAATGACTCTATCATCCAAGATTTTAGTGAAAGGTGGATTAGAGGAGAGGGCTTGGATGTCACTTATTCGGCGCGCAGATGTTAGAGCTACTAAGAGAATAGTTTTAAGTGATAATGTTTTTATGGAAATCGTTTGTATGGGTTCAAATGGAGGGCCCGTTAATGCTGAAAGGACTAAATTTAGGTCCCATGAGGGTGTTTTTTGAATAACTAAGGGTTTTGATCTTGTAACCGCCTTAATAAATCTTATTACCCATGGGTTAGCAGCAATGTTTTGGTTATATAAGGCTCCTAAAGCTGCTATTTGTACCTTAAGGGTACTGACTGCCAGCCCCTGCTCCAGACCTTTTTGTAGGAACTCCAGAATTTTAGGAATTGAAGGCCTGTCCTGGATCTTTACCTTGGAGACAGATAGGAATTTCCTCCACGTCTTCCCATAAATTTTAGTGGTGATGGGCTTTCTACTTTTTAGGAGTGTAGCCACTAAGTTATCTGAAAAACCTCTTTCTCTTAATAGTCCCCGCTCAAAAGCCAGGCTGTCAAATGGAGGTTCGACTCCTGTGGGTGGAAGATTGGACCTTGATGTAGAAGGTCTGGCATATCCGGTAGAACCCACGGGTCTGATATCGATAGTATCCTTAGCCAGGAAAACCATGCTCTTTTTGGCCAGAATGGGGCAATCAGGATCATTTTTGTTTTGTCCTCTCTGACTTTCCGAATGACTGCTGGAATCAGAATGGTTGGCGGAAAGGCGTATGTCAGTTTGTGTGTCCATGGAATCAGAAAAGCATCCAGAGCCTGGGGATTCCCTTCTGGGCTTAGAGAACAAAATTTGCCTACTTTTTTGTTTTTGCAATTGGCGAACAGGTCTATTGTTGGTGTCCCCCACATTTTTGTGATCTGATTGTAGATGGATTGGTTTAGGGACCACTCGCCTTGTTTTAACTGAGTCCGGCTCAGGTAATCTGCCCTTTCGTTGTTTGAACCCTGGATGTGTAGTGCCGAGAGGGATAGTAAGTTTTCTTCCGCCAGTTTGATAATTTTGGCTGAAGAACTCATCAGTGAACGAGACCTTGTTCCCCCCTGGTGGTTTATATAGGCTACAGTCACTTTGTTGTCCGAAAGAACTCGGACATGGTGTCCCTGAATATCGGCTAGGAAAAAAAGAAGAGCCTGATATACCGCCCAAAGTTCTTTTTGGTTTGAGGATGCCAATAGTATTTGATCTGACCAATTTCCCTGGGCTATTTTGTCCCCCAGGTGGGCCCCCCACCCTTTGGGGCTCGCATCGGTTGTTATTATCCGAGAGATGTTTGGTACCCAAGGGACTCCCTTTGACAGGTTTTGGTCTTTTCCCCACCAGAGAAGGGAATGAATAACTGACGAATCTAGGGTGAGCCGGCTTTCCAATTTGTTTTTTAGTAACAATTGCCATTCCAGGATGTGCCACTGAAGCTCTCTTGTATGAAATTGCGCAAAGGGTATCGCTGGTAGGCATGAGGACAGAGAGCCCAGAAGCGACATTGCCCTCCTTAGAGTCATTGAGGGATTGTGTAACGTTCGCGCTATCATGGACAATATGTTGTCTTTTTTGGGACCCGGAAGCCGGCATTCTTGGACCCGAGAGTCCAATGTCAGTCCTAGGAACTCTTGTACTTGACAGGGTTCCAATTTTGATTTTTTTATGTTTATAAGCCATCCCAAGTCCGTCAGGATGGTCATCACTTGGTCTCTCTTTTCTCTGCAACTTTGTGCTGAGTTGCTTGCGATAAGAAAGTCGTCCAGGTAAGGGACTATTAGTATATCTTGTTCCCTCACGTGGGCCATCATTTCCGCTATTATTTTCGTAAATATACGTGGGGCTATTGAAATCCCGAATGGAAGAGCTTTGTATTGAAAAAACCTTATTTGGCCCTTTATGGAGACTGCCATCCTGAGGAATTTTTGGGATTGATTGTGGATGGGCACATGATAGTATGCGTCGGTTAGATCTATTACGACCATGTAGCAGTTCGGGAAGAGAATCTTTATAGTGGACCTTATCGTCTCCATTTTGAATTTGTAATTTACGACGTATTTGTTTAGGTTTTTTAGATTTATGATTGTCCGAAAGGACCCGTCGGGCTTTGGTACTTAAAATAGAGGGGAGAAAAACCCTTCCCCTACCTCCTGAGGAGATATTTCCCGAATCACCGATTTTTGTAGTAGGGTCATGATTTCCTCTTCTAATGCAGTCTGTTCTGCAGCCGAAGATCTTGTTTTTGTTATCACATAGTTCCGGGGAGGGAAAGACACAAAATCTATTTTTAGGCCATACCGTATGAGATTTAGGATCCAGATGTTGTTGGAAATTTTTTCCCAGGCGGGAAGGAACGATGTTAGTCTTCCTCCCACCGGAGGATAAATGTCATTTGGAGAACTTTTTGTCACGGGAGGTGTTGCCAAAGAGGTAACCCCTATCCCTTCTCCTTCCTTCTTCCCACTTATTCTGCTCTCTGGGGGGTCTACGACGAAAAAATCTGCGGCTCCGAAAAGACTGTTTAAAAGGAGTTGGACCCAGATTTGGAAACCCCTTCTTCTTATCCCCCGCCTTTTGGAGGATGTCATCCAGGGTTTCTCCGAATAAAAAATTGCCCTCACATGGGATAGAACATAACTTTAATTTTGTCTGTAGATCTCCCGGCCAGGTCTTTAGCCACAAGGTTCTTCTGGCAGCGTTGGAAAGAGCAGCGGCCTTAGATGTTAGGCGTACAGAGTCCGCCGAGGAGTCTGCCAGGAACGCTGCTGCTGCTCTCATTGCAGGGAACGAATCCAGCAATTGTTTTCTGGGTAACCCGTCTTTGATCTGACTTTCCAGCTGGTCGATCCACACCATAAGGGATCTGGAGGTGCAAGTAGCTGCAACAGCAGGTCTCAGGCTACCCCCAGCTGATTCCCACGCTCCCTTGAGGAAAGTATCCGCTTTTTTATCTAACGGGTCTTTTAGGGTACCCATGTCCTCGAATGGCAGCGCAAATTTTTTCGAGGCTTTGGCTACTGCAACATCTAGTTTTGGTGCCTTATCCCAGAAAGATGAAGCCTCATCCTCGAAGGGATATTTTCTTTTAAGGGAGGGTACCGAGGAATTTCTTCTGTCCGGTTTCTCCCACTCTTTTTTAATTAATGTCTGGACATTAGGATTTAGGGGAAAGGTTCTTCTCTTTTTTTGTCCCAGACCTCCAAACATCACATCTTGGGCCGTTTTGTCGGGTTTGGGTTCCTCCACCCCCATGGTAGCCCTAACTGCTCTCACTAAGGAATCTACTTCCTCTAGTGGGAAGCAATGTCGGCCCGACTCTTCCTCGGACGAGGAAAGGAGAGATTTTGAATCGTCCGAGTCAGCATTTTCGGACGACGATCGGCCTGAGTGGGAATGTACTGATTCCTTCACCTTCTTCACCTCTTTTTTGGAGGATAGAAGGGCATTCTGAACCTCAGATCTGATCACATTTTTAAGTTCAGAAGCGAAGTCGGGGGTCTCCTCACATAGTAAGCGTTGGATGCATGACTTGCAAAGCTTTTTCTCCCAGGTTACTGGTAAAGCTTTGTTACAGGTAGGGCAGACCCTATTTTTCCTTTTCTCCGTGCTCTTCTTACCCTAGTAAGGGAGAAGAGGGAGCCCCACTATAAATATGTACATTCACGAAGATCACTCACCACCTGGATGTGAAGGCAGGTACCGGTTCTGGAAGGGGACTCGGGCCTGGTAAGGAAGGTCCTTGAGACGGAGTATCAGTCTTTGCAGCGGATCTGCTGCGCCGTGTGGAACGGCTGCTAGATCCACTCCTGGTGCTCTTTGCGTGTCGCTGCTGTCCAGGCTGCAGCTCCTGCGTGTCGCTGTCCTCCATGGTTACAGGGAGAAAGTGCGACACCCATGTGTGCATAATCTCCCTTTTTGTAACCGGCGCCAATCCCTCGGCGTCTGCCGCACTTCCGGTTCCTGCTCCCAGGGAGAAGATTTTACTGCGCATGCGCGCGCGATGACCCGGAAGTCCTTGCCGCATTTCCGGTGCGGCGGCCATCTTTGTACACCCGGAGCGTGCAGCGGTCGGCACAGGAGCTCCGGGTGATCAGCGCCCCTTTTTCCTATGGAGTCTGGCAGCGTTCTCCCCTCGCTCACCCTGAAGGACCCCTCGGTCCCAGCGGTGGCGGCTTCGGGAGCCGGACAAGCCGCGGCAGGAGCCTCCTCGCTGCCGGAACTCGACCGCCCGGTCCCGGTCTCGGTCCATCGGTCTTCATGTCAGGTACCGTCCGATAGAGAGGTTCCCTGTCAGGGACAGGAAACCAACTGATGCGAGGGAGAGGTACCGCCCTTTTATCTGTAGGTTTCCTGTCCCTGAAGGGCGGATCCCCTCTCTCCGTAGTGCTGTCATGGGAGACCGAGAAAAACCTTTTCCTTCCTCTTCCCCAGGGACTTCTACCAGAACCCGTTTTTAACACCTGTTCCAATACCTCTGCTTCCAAGGCAAGCTGTTCTTCCAGGGATTTTCTTTGGGATGTCAAAACAAAAGTCTGTCGCACTGGATAAACACCTTTAGCCATAGTCATTAGTTAGGATCTTTTCCCTCGGTACTTTAGACTTCAGTTGCTCCTCTATCTGTTGTAGCCAGACTATAAGGGAGCGTGCAACACAAGTTCCCGCAATCGTCGGTTTTAAACCCCCTGCGGTTGCTCCCAGGTGTCTTAGGAACCCGTCCGCCTTTTTTGTCTAAGGGGTCCCTTAATACGCCAGAGTCTTCTAAGGGAAGGGATGACTTTTTAGACGACCTAACTACCGCACCATCAATTTTAGGAACCTTATCCCACGTCTCCGAATCTTTCTCCTCAAAAGGGGTAACGTCTTTTAGAAGCCGAGGGCAGATTACCCAATTTCTCTGGCTTCTTCCACTCCTTTTCTATAACGGGCTTTTACTTTAGAATTAACTGGGAATGTACGCTTTTTCTCCTCCAAACATAATGTCCTCCATGGATTTGGCCGCTTCCTCATCTTTTAGGCCCATTGAAGCTCTGATGGCTTTTATTAATTTATCCGTGTTCAGTCAGAAAGCACTGACGGCCCCCAACATCGCTATCTGAAGAGGAGCCAGAGGATATGGAAGAGGGGGAAGGGAGATAACGGTTCCTCCTGAAATTCCTCTTCTGAACAGGAGAGACCTCAGAATCTGAAATAAGTTCTGGGTTTTTACAGAGCCTTCTACTTCTGCTCTAATTATGGCCCTAAGACTAGAGGCAAAGTCAGGGGTCTCTTCCTGGATAGTCTTTTGGATGCAATCCACACAAAGACTTTTCTGCCACTGGACTGCCAATGGAACTCTACAGAGGGCACATGCCTTGTTCTTTGACTTGGTACTAGTCTTCCTCGGCGCCTGCCAAGTAAACAGAAAGTGTAGCCCATTACTACCAGTGTGACATTCACGTAGATCACTCACCACCCGCTGACCATGAAGGGTACCGGATTCTGAGGCTGAATAGGAGCACGGACAATGTCCCTCCTAGAAGCTGAAGAGTCCTGTGACGTCCGGCCAGGACGACTGCCGCTCCTTCCACTCCAGCGGCTGCTTCTTACCATGTTGGTGAGCAGGTGCATCACCTGATAAGGGCTCTTGCTGCTCCATACGATCCTCCATATTTGGAGAGCTATATAGAATTGAGCGATACTCTATGTACACTTCACCCTTAAAAAAAAAAAAAAAAAGGTGATCCGTAGTGCTCACCGCCTCTTCCGGTATGCATCTCCCCTCTCCTGTATCCCACCGGGAAGTCTGTATTACCGCCGGCGTCCAAGCCATGGGTGCCGCCATCTTGGATCCGGCACGCAGCTCTGACGTCACACAGGCACGCCCATTCACAGCGTGCCTTGCGCGCAACGCCAGCCGCGTGCCTGGAAGTCACCGAAGACCGACAGCAGAGGGGGAGAGAGCAGTGTGGCAGTCACAGAAGGGCCTCAGGACCCCAGAATGTGCTGGCCCGACGCCCGCACGGGATCTGCGAACGGTGCTTCCAGCATCCTGAAGGCCGGCATACAGGCGCCCTGCCTGCCCTTCTAGTGCTGGGACAGGAGTGGAAATCTTCAAGCAAAATACCGCTGTGATTCAGTACAATGGCTCCCATCAGGACAGGAAACCCAACTGAAGCGAGGGAGAGGTACCGCCCTTTTATTTCAGAAGGTTTCCTGTCCCGACTGGGCGGATCCCTCTCTCAGGTGTGCTGTCATGGGAGATGGGAAAATGTGGGATCCTCTCCCTTGCTATCAGTATCAGAGGCAAGCAAAGCATATGCCTCCTCCATTGAATAGCACTATTGGGACTAATGTGATGGGCAGGACATTTGTGTGTGAATATGGTGCCGTGTGTACTGTATGTGGGGGTGGATAGTGATTTTCAGGCAAGTTTGCACCAAAGAAAGAGCTAACAAAATGCAAATAGGGAGAGAAAAAAAAAAAAAAAAAAAAAAAAGAAGTCAGGCATGAGTTTGATGCAGCTGCAGGATTTGCACATGGGGGGGTTGGGGGTGAGAATGAGTGTTGATTGGTGAACTGCGTCACCAATCAACGCTCGGCAGCTGCTTAATGTGGCACAGAAGCGGCACAAAGTAAGTGAAATGAAGCGAGATCACTTATGGTTGTAGTCTCTTCAGCAGGAATTGTGTCACAGGCTACTGTGGCACCACAAGTCCCAGCACAGGAGGAGGAGATCTGGCAGTGTGACCGCTCTGCAGGAATCCTCAGCTAGTGTGAGCATTCCTGCAGAGCAGTCAGGTCAGAGACAGGTGACAGAGTTGTCATACCACTGCTGTGACCTGTCATTGTGGGATTGATGATCACATTGATCCCACCAATCAGAGGTGGCCCTGGTGTTGCTAGGCACTGGCATAAGATTGGAGCTTGACTGTGGCATTTAACTGGTTAATAGCTGCAGGTGGATCGCGATTTCACCCGTGGCTATTGCGGGTACATGTTAGCTGTTTTGTACAGCTGAAATGTCCCAGGAAAGATGTGGGCTCACTGCTGGAGCCCACATCAAATGGAGGGAGGACTGACAGTGTAAATGTATGCCTGATGTCATAAAGGGGTTAAAATGTTTTTAACAATAGTAGTCTACCTTGCTGATATTTGTGCCACCTTTGTGCGGCTGAGTAGAAAAGCCGTTTGAGCTGTTGCATGAGGTATCAGGGCTCCCAGCAGATCTACACCAGTCCCTCACCCACCTCGTCTTAATTGAAACTTAAATTCAAAGCTGTAAAGGCTGGCTCAGACCCTGATACCTCATGCACGGCCCATGGTTGACTGCTGCTGTGCCATTATCAAGTTTATTCTGTTGGTCATTTGATGCCACTTTTCCTGGTGTTTGCTCCAAATATTTTGACTCCAAATTCTGTCTCCATTTAAAATTTCTCTGGTCACTGGCATCAGCTGATAGGAATACTACTCCTGCTGAATACTCCCCATCAGCCTGAGCTCTAAATTACTGGCATGGGTGCCCCTGTATCTTTGAACCAGCCAGACTCCAGCTGTGAGTTTTGCCTGTTTGGTTATCAAAGCCACAAGGAAACCCATGAATATTTATTTATTTATTTTTTATAGCACAGGCTGCATGTTCAGTTGGTGGGGGAGGGGGAGAGTTAGTGTTTTGTGGACAACCCCTTTAAAGCCTGTTTGAAACATCCAACCTCTTATGAGGTGTTGCCAATACTTCTAATGATGCCCCCCCACTAGTCACTAACAAGTTATTTAAATTGCCCCTTTTTCTGAAGAGGCAATTTGCATATTAAATTTCCCAGAGCAGCATTGCACGGTGAATAAGCCTCCTTACCTTGACAAGCCAGAGCTGGTATGTCACTCTGCATAAGGAGAAACCTTACGCCTTAGTAACAAGTTATAAGCATTTCCACCATTATATGCAAGTCTGGAATCATTTTATGAAATGCCAAGAAGTTCAGTCTGGTACATTTACTTCAATGCAGCATTTTATTAATACATCCAAGAGTGCACAAACAGGTGACATTTTACATTGTGGGGTTTACACATTAGTGATACCAGATTTGTGAAGATGAACAGAACAAGAGTCTAGTAAGAATTTCTCCCATCTGTGACATAGTCTATTGCCTGCTACTAGCCCTCAGATTAAGGTGTTAAATAAGGTGTTGGAACCAAGTATGTAGTAGAAAGTAGTGTTTACTTAATTAGGCGACCTAGCGCTTTTCATTTTCCTCATCTTTGACCAAGTCTTGCCCATCAATTTCTTGCTCCCCATGGCAGCTACCAATTGGTGTGCAATGAAAAGCACCTACCAGCCAATTTAGTGTAGTGTTGTTTATGATGTAGTCCATTATATCATCCATATTGGCCTTTATTTTAGTAATCTTGTCCTTTGTTGTGGCTAATAGGCTGTCAGACATTTCTTTGAAGGAAGAGGCAGAGTTAAAGTTTTGGTAGACATCTGCAGCCATGGCACCAACACCATGAGCCTTATTTCTAATACTTTGTGGAAGACCTTGAACGCTGGAGACCAGAGACAAACATGTAGTCTGCAGGTGTTGAGTGAGATTTCGCGCAACAGTCAGGGTGCGGGATTCAATTTGCTGTAATGAGAAAATGATATTATAATTCTAGTGTACTAGTGATGTCTAGCATAAGTCTATGAAGGAATGTCATTACCTCTGCACCCTCAGTGCCCCCACAAGCTTTCTCTCCTGTGCTTTTGGTCCACTCCACCCACTTGTTGTACATGTTCTCCTGAGCATCATGGATTTTCTGGTTTGCATTATTCATATTTTTTCTTGCATATTCAATCTTAAAATAAAGTGTATATTTACATGGATTAATATATGCATTACATTTTGTTAATTCATTTACAGTGAAATGCATTTACCCTTAATATCAGAAGCCATGATCTTGTATGTAATTGACAGTGTTCTCACAAAAACTGCTTGATCACCAGAAACTGAATTGTAATAAGATTAAGCCAGTGTGTTACCTCAGAAGGCAATAGCTGTGAGTCAATCACAAGGGACTTCTATTTCTCCTCCTTCTAATACTCCCATGGCCAGATGCGGCATGGTAAATTAAAATATTCACAAGTAAGCCACTTTGTTCAATATGTGACAAAAAAAAAACCCAAAAAAACAAAACCACACTGTTAAGGTGAGGACAAGCTGCGATCCATACAAAAATCAATCTATTTAAAAAAAAAATAAAAATTTACAATTACACACTAAGAAAAATGCAAGGGGATTCCAAGCAAAATGTGAGGAAAATAAATACAGAACCACGAGGGGGGGGGGGGGGGATTAAAGTTCAATGACTTCCATAGCTGGGTAACAAGGTGAATCAACCATATAGTAGTGATAAATATTTAAATGCACCCATAAACCCTTATTATGGTGGCAGTAGCAATAAGTAGTTAAATCCTATGGCAGTGAGACCAGAGGATGTCAAAATATACAACATATCTCCACATATTGTAAGTGGCTGGAGCAAAAGGTAATTGCTGTAGTAGCCATGGTGTAATGCTGCCAGCCAGGTATGAAGCTTCTATTATAGGTGAGAGGTAGGGAATGATTACTTGTATAATAAAATTTATTGGATTGCTTCTTGTCCTCACATTTACATGTGTGGGTTTTTTGTTAAAGATGTGGCAAGTGCCAATTATGAACATGGAGCTTTACATTGCACCAGTACATAACAGGGACACATTTACAAGATCTTTTGAAACACTATTGAGGAACTTATTTCCAAGATCCATTGATGAAAATATTCTTTGTGGGACACCACTATCACAAGAGTTGTTTCCCAGACTAAACCTACAAATTTAAAATACTGGGTGTACAGGTCCCACCAGTGAAAGGTCCTCTTGTTCAAGCAACCCCACCAGCCAGAACTGGCTTATGTGTTCCAAGTACGTTCATCTTATTCTATAAAACTTTGACTGCAGTATAGTAGAGGTCTGTATACAATTTTTTTTTTTTTTTTTTTTAAGATTTGATTTCTGTGTACTAACCAGGTTAATAATGTTCTGGAGCTGGGCAATGGCTTCTTTACTTCTGCATTTTGCATCCTTGATCCTGGTTAAAGCTTGTTGATAAGAACGCTTGCGGGCCTTAGTAGTGAGGGATCTCAGGCACATGTAGTAACCAGGCTCATCTTGGGACACCTCAAAACCTTCTGTTTTAGTTGCTTTTATAGGTATGATAAAGAAATTAGTTTCACCCTTTATATTCGACAGCTTGGCAGGCTATGCTTATTTTGGCATCAGGCGTGAAGCAATTTACACAAGGGTAAAAAACAATTTGTGACAAATTTATTCAGTAGGTTAGTGCTTTATTCCATTAGGACGCTTACTCGAGGCATGGTTTCATTCACTGCTCAGTACATATGAGTGGTGGCTATAACCCCACCCCAGCAGACCAACAGCAATACTCAGGGAATACTCGGCTTCCTTCAAGCAGCAAAGCTTTACAACTTTTGAATGCCATTAAGGGATAAAACTCAATCTGCAAGTTCAAGTTTCATAAAAGCACTGTTTTACCATCTAATTGGAGTGGTAGTCTCCAAGCCAATAAGCTGGAGACTTAAATGTTCTCCCTTCTTACAAGGACTATTCAACACCCATTTATAAAAGATAGGAATAACCCTTTAAAGTTAAGTAGTCAGGCTACTATTTGGGATGCCCCAGTATATGCCCACTGCATTTGGTTGACAACTTTCCATTAGTATGCTAGGTTTTGCCTTACCCAGCTCCTCATCTGTTGGTGGCAGGTAGTGTTCCAGAAGGGATTCGGACCTTGTTAGTGCAGAATCCACATGGTTGCTCATGATCTTCACAACACGGCTTCCCAGAATAGTATGAATGCTGCCATTTGCAACAGCCTTAGTCATCTCCACACCATCCTGCACAGCGCCCTTCGTTTTATCCACTACTCCTGTGATACTATGGATTACAGCATCTCTGGCACCAGCAACAGCTCCTGAGGCATTAGCCACAACCTAAGATATACAACATGACACTTGTGTAATCTAAGCTGAAGAAGTGAACTATAAGGGTCACCATCATTGTAGCAGCTTACCTTTTCAGGAGGCTGATACAGAATAGGCAACTTCTCCTCAATCTTGTCCAGTCCAACACAGGCCATAGTGTTTGCCAGAGCAACTGAGGGGAAGAAAGGGACATCTAATGCAATGGTCTGCTGACTTCTATATCCAGAAGAGTTCTTGTGAGCAATACTGGCCTAGTGTCAAACTTATGCTATGAGCAGGGGCTGGCAGGCAAGCATGCCGTAGTAGCCCATACTTCCTGGTTAACCCTTTGAGGTAGCCAGAAGTAGATGTTACAAGGCAAAAGAAACCTGGACTAATGGGAGTTGTAGTGAAATGGCGAATAGAGTCTCATCCACTTCTATCAGTGTGCTACCAAGAGTGGCAGCTGAGGCTCTACTCCACATGTGACTGCAGAAATTTGTTTAGGTTACGTGGTTTGAAAATTGCATAGTCCTCAGAATTGATTGTCTATTCAATGGCGTCAAACACATAGCATAAAGAAGCCCAGTTTAGAATTTTGATTCTCCCCCACCCCATGTGCAAGATACTTCTTGGATCAGAGTGCTAGAAAAAAAATTTCTGTATGTGAGAGATGAACATTCAGATTTGTCATCCATTTTTGGTTATTTTTTTTTTTAAATTTGAAGACCAATGCCTTTACTTTACATGTAGACTGCCAGGGTGGGAACCCACACACACCATTAGCCAACACATTTTACAGTGGAAAAACCCACAAACCTACTTTGAGGCTCAAGTTTCTGCAGGATTGGCATGGCACCAGTGATGGCCACAGACGTGATACTCCTCACACTTTTCTCTGCAATGTCACATACAGACTTCAGGTAGGGATGGTGGTCTTTAGTGGTCACGTAGGTAGAGAACACCATGTCATATGTAGAGCTCACCAGTGGGAGGTTTATCAGCCTTACTGCCACATTCTAAAGGGTAGAAAAAAAAAAAAAAAAAAAACAACTCATGTACACAGATGCTTTTGCAATTCCATTCATAATAAAGTTGTTTCATTAAAATAAACCATTTCATGCATTGGAGTGTGTTTCCAGAGATCGGTCATTTGTGTGATCAGTTGAATTAACCCCTATTTAGCAAAATAAAGTGGTATGCTATAGTGATGACTGATCCAAAGCACCAAACAAAATTACCTAAACAATTGTTAAGGCTACGTTCACATTTGCGTTGTGCGCCGCAGCATCGGCGCCGCAACGCACACCGCAAACAAACGCAGCAAAACGCATGCACAACGCTGCGTTTTGCGCCGCATGCGTCCTTTTTTTCATTGATTTTTGACGCAGCAAAAATGCAACTTGCTGAGTCCTCTGCGCCCGGACACGGGCGCCGCAGGGACGCATGCGGCGCAAAACGCAAGTGCGACGCATGTCCATGCGCCCCCATGTGAAATATAGGGGCGCATGACGCATGCGGCGACGCTGCGGCGCCCGACGCTGCGGCGCATACCGCAAATGTGAACGTAGCCTTAGATACCTCCCCAGTTTTTAGTGTGGCTTCCAAGTCACAAGACCTGACGATGTTGAATCACACAAGGTGTGAACCAGAAGTTACTTATAGCTACACACATTTAGACAGGTTTATAGGAGAACAGAAAAACACTTGGGGAATGCCCTTTCTACAGGTCAGATTCATATTGCCAGTCATTTTTACATTTGTTAAGGAAACTAGTATGACCATTTGACCAGGCCATGGCCCACCCCTTCATCATACACATACTTTAAACAAATGTATATGTATTTTTTTTTAAAAACCCACACAATTTAAATTGTGCTCCTCTTTCCAAATAATTTATATATTAGAAATTCTCAATGTGGAAGGGATAGAAACAGCAATTTAGTTTGTAAAGGTACCTTCACACGAAACGACATCGCTAGCGATCCGTGACGTTGCAGCGTCCTGGCTAGCGATATCGTTTCGTTTGACACGCAGCAGCGATCAGGATCCTGCTGTGATGTCGCTGGTCGCTGAATAAAGTCCAGAACTTTATTTGGTCGTCCGATCGCTGTGTATGGTTGTGTTTGAAAGCAAAAGCAACGATACCAGCGATGTTTTACACTGGTAACCAGGGTAAACATCGGGTTACCAAGTGCAGGGCCGCGCTTAGTAACCCGATATTTACCCTGGTTACCAGCGTAAAAGTAAAAAAAACAAACAGTACATACTCACCTCTGTGCATCCCCTGCCGTCTGCTTCCTGACACTGACTGAGCGCCGGCCCCAAAGTGAAAGTGAAAGCACAGCGGTGACGTCAAACAGCGACGCTGCAGCGATCGGCATCGTTGTCGCTATCGCTGCAGCGTCGCTTCGTGTGAAGGTACCTTAAGAGTGAACACTGCATAAAAGCCCCAGGATACAACAGGAGGTGCACATTTTAAATTGCTGATTTATTCCCCTATAAGTAGGGCTGATATAAAAGCCCATGTTACAGGTTTCTGCTGGTTTAACAAGTGACCAAGTGTCCTAGGACCATCCAGCTCCTGTTCCCTACATAAACCTTGTGACCTCAGCAACAGCTCTGAATATACAGAAATGCAGAAAGAAAGCATGGTAATAAACCATGTTCATCTTCTCTGTGGAGTCTGGCTGTATCTGATAGCAGTGTTCCTGCCCAGCGCTTTAGTCTCATGCTAGCTAATTACACTGCATTGATCTTCCAGATAATCAGTACATGGCAATGTGTGGAATGCCCAGACAAAAAGTCTGGTCCTATAGTAGTGGACCCCAGTTGTGAGTATAGGGTAATACCACCAGATGACTGCGCTGTGATTGAAAAGAAACTTTGGTGCATTCTCCCAGAATGAACAAGCCAGGTCAAATGGGTACTCCCTCTTTGGGGTTAAGAGGCCCTCTGCCCCCCTCCCCCCCCTTAATTTGGGATTCAATTTTCTGTAAGAGGGAGAAATCTTTTTTGCTTTAGTCTGCCAAACATAATGAGGCTGTTTCCTCTAAGTAAAAGCAGCTACGACCGCTCATGCCCCTGGATGAAGATGATTACAGGTACTGTAGGACCCCCACCAAGGACAGAAAGCCAACTGATGCATTTTATTATGTAGGTTTGCTGTCCTTGAAAGGTAGAGCTCCCCTCTAGTGCCATCATGGGGGCATGTACAGATGTTTGAAGTGTTGCCCTCCCCCAGTGGGGAAATTAGTGTAGCATGTTAATTAGTCCTACCTGTATGCCTTATATTAATGGTCTTGTTGCTGGGAAGTGTTATATTCTCTTTATGTTAATGATTTCTTCCAGGGTGTGCAGTGCCTGGAAGAAATCCCTACGTCCTGTCTTCACTCTCAGGCCGACATCACACAATATATAAAAAAACATTTTTTTTTTCAGGTTAATACAGCCGAGATATGCAGAAATGTTCCTGAACAGTGATCCCTATGTCATCCGTGTGCAATGATACGATTTTTTTACGCTTCCAATCTGAGCTAGTAAAGGGAATTCAACTAGTTTCCAGGCTGCCTGGATTCCACCGTCACATGTTGCTGGTACCCTGTGGCTGTAAGCCACCAGATAAACAGGCAAAGAGACTGCAACCTTGTGTCCTCTGATCATTTCTGGCACCACACTATATATGTCAAATATACCGGGAACCCTGGGGACCCAGCTTCACCTGTGGGAAGCTGTACCATCACTCCCCAGAGGACCCCCTTTAAGCAGCATCGGTCACCACTGACCGAAAACCACAGGTGGCATCACGAACACTCTTATTTCTAATAACCCCTTTAAAGACCTTTCCTTTAATTTGGACTCCCGGGGCCATGGACCGGATCACTGCCACCCCTTTATTGACGACCAGACCAGGTACCGAGTGACCCCTACGCCCTGGCGGGCGCTCCATAACTTCAGGCCGAGACACCAAAGCAAGAGGTGGCAGCAAAAAGCGAGAGTGACATTGGTTTCAGATTCAGCCTCATTTGCATAACAGTTCAGACACACATTTTCACCAATAGAGGAACAGACTTGTTATGTAAAGGTTTTGCTGGCTTTTTTTTTTGGAGAGAACTACTTGCCCATAAATAACTTGATGGCAAGATTGTGTGATTTACAATTAAAAATGCATCACTGAAAGGGAACCTGTCAGCAGGATTTTGCTCAGTACCCTACACAGCGTCAGGTTGGCACCGTTATGATTAAAATGATACCTGGGGTGATGAAATCCATTGTATGGTTTAATCTGCATTTGCAGTTTTCAGTTAATGCGAGTCTCGTGCTCTGCAGTGGGCCTTTATGTGGTGCTCTGCTTATAGGCATCTGTATGGGCTTATGACAGCTCACTCATCCTTCAGCAACCTGCTGCCAATTTTACACACTTCCACAAAAAGGAACCACTTGTTGAAGTAGCATCTATTGTGTTAGAGGGGGGAGAAAAAAAAACAAACAAAAAACACACACACACCCACCCCTTTTGTATAGCATTGTACAGGCACTGCAGTCTAGAAATGCCTCTAGGAGGTGATAACACTCAGAGTGAGAATACCAATCCCTTACTGCATACAGAGATGGTGGACAGCTCATTTACCCCTATTACATATGTAACAATCAGCATAATCCTCACTGAGGACACAGGTAAGTCCAGAGAATTAGAGATCTACACCAGACCCAGCCTGAAGAAGCCACAGCAGATCCTGGGACCATGCACCATCATATGGCAGAGCCCCACTACACCTGGGTGCATAGCCTGCACAAGTGGGCATCTCCCACAGGACAAGGGGGCACATGTGTCATGTACACAGTGGGGTACACACGGGTTCTTCCCAACACATGGTGATACTATAGCAGTGACCCTACAGCATAACCCTGTATTTAGACAGCAGACATTAATTGAAGCAGTATAATACTAAAGGGGTAGAGTGACCACTACTTGTACTCCATGCCAAGTAATACGTATATACACCATAGTAACTGACAGCAGCTCCAGCAACACTGCACATTACTATCACCCATTGCATAAGACAATACAAGTAGTTGTTACCTGTTGCTGCTGCACTGTTTCAGCCATGTTGCTAAGTGAAAACCTACAAAAAGCAAAGCACAGTGATGACCGAAGAAGAGACACCGCCCTCCGCTGCCAAACTACCACAGGTGCCGGCTAAAAACCCCAAGCAATCACGTGCTGTCTGAAGGGAGGAATGCCGCTCCTCAGGAGCCTGTGCACTTATATGCAGCTAACCACGCCCACCTGTCTCCGGGCAGGTTCCCTGCTCTCAGCTGACTGGTGACGTCACGCAGTCTCCTGATCGGCTGTGATCGGCGTGCAGCGGTCACACAGGGTATTGCAGCTGTGTGGTGAGAGCAGTCAGCAGGGCCGTGTATGGGCTGAGGTCACGTGTGCATATGGCGGCTATTGCTCCGCACAGTGGCCGTGCTGCCGGTGTAATCTCTCGCTTCTCCCCACACAGCACAGCCCCACACACATTAGACATACCTCCCAACCTTCCAAGAAGACTACTTTCACACTAGCGTCGTTTTGTAGAAAAAACGCATCCTGCAAAAGTGCTTGCAGGATGCGTTTTTTCTCCATTGACTTGCATTAGCGACGCATTGCCACACGTCGCAACCGTCGTGCGACGGTTGCGTCGGACCGTCGCCACCAAAAAACGTTGCTTGTAACGTTTTTTGGTGCGTCGTGCCCGTCTTTTCCGACCGCGCATGCGCGGCCGGAACTCCGCCCCCGCATCCCCGCACCTCACAATGGGGCAGCGGATGCGTTGAAAAACAGCATCCGCTGCCCCCGTTGTGCGGCACATTCACTGCTAGCGTCGGTACGTCGCCACGACGCAATTCATCGTGCGTCATCCGACGCTAGTGTGAAAGTAGCCTTAGGCTGTGTTCACATGTTACGTTTTTATGCAGTTTTTTTCTGCTATCTTGGCAGTAAAGAAGCAACGTCAAAAAACCTCCCAACTTTTAGGCCCTTTTCACATGTCCATATAATACTAGTACTGGGAAAAAAAACGGTACCAGTGTCATCAGTCTGTAATCTTTTTTTTTTCCGGTATGATTTATAGGGAACCTGTAACCAGAAAAAAAAAATACTGTTAACCCCTTTACGACCTTAGGTATAGCCATGAGTCCAAGTTGGCTGGTACTTACCGACCTTGCACATGTAGATACGTCATGGCGATTTATGCATGCGGCAGTGTTCCTGGCACTTTAACCCCCTATATGCTGCGATTGAGCCCCCTCTGCTCTCTGATCAGCTCCCCCTGCGCTGCCTCCTAAAGATCGCAGTAAGGGAGCTGTCACACAGACCGCTCTCTCCAGCGACCAACGATCAGGGGAACGACTTCGGCATCGTTGAAACACCCGGGTAACCAGGGTAAACATCGGGTTACTAAGCGCAGGGCCGCGCTTAGTAACCCGATGTTTACCCTGGTTACCAAAAAAAACAAACAGTACATACTCACCATCTGATGTCTGTCAGGTCCCTTGCCGTCCGCTTCCTGCTCTGACTGAGATCCGGCCGTACAGTGAGAGCAGAGCGCAGCGGTGACGTCACTGCTGCGCTCTGCTCTCACTGTACGGCGGCACTCAGTCAGAGCAGGAAGCGGACGGCAAGGGACCTGACGGACATCAGATGGTGAGTATGTACTGTTTGTTTTTTTTTACATTTACGCTGGTAACCAGGGTAAACATCGGGTTACTAAGCGCGGCCCTGCGCTTAGTAACCCGATGTTTACCCTGGTTACCAGTGAAGACATCGCTGGATCGGTGTCACACACACCGATTCAGCGATGTCAGCGGGACCTCAACGACCAAAAAAAAGGTCCAGGCCATTCCGACACGACCAGCGATCTCGCAGCAGGGGCCGGGTCGCTGGTACGTGTCACACATAGCGAGATCGCTACTGAGGTGGCTGTTGCGTCACAAAACTTGTGACTCAGCAGCGATCTCGCTAGCGATCTCGCTATGTGTGACGGGGCCTTAAGACTCGGTGCACATTTATCCTGTGTAAATCTCTGAAATACGTGATTCAGATGGAATCCCCGGCGGAAGATTCCCTATAATGAGACAGATGGAGACACTGGACGCAGTCTGGGTTGTGAGCCGGTAGTGTCCATCTTTTTAGCGGTGAATAAAACACGGCCAGCCACAGTTTTGTGCACTTCTTAAAAAAGGACACCACTGAACAGTGGTATCTCTGCTGCCTCCCTATATGCCCTGCCCTTAGGAGTTATTTTAGGCAGGGTCTGTCTCCAAGGTTGCAGGATACTCTTGTGCAGTACGCCAGCCCCAGGTCGTTGGAGGCCGCCATGTCCCTTGCCATCTCGGTAGATAGACGCTTGAGGGAGAGACATACACAAAATGTGCCCCCGGTAGTCCTTGCTAGGGAGGGGGACACACCTGAGCAGGCGGATGAACCCATGCATGTGGGAGGAGTTGGTTCCCAAACGGGGTTGCCTGCGGTTCGCCATGGTGTGGGGGCATGTTTTTACTGTGGGCAGACTGGTCATTTCATCGGTGTCTGCCCAGCTCGCGCCAGAATATCTGAACCATCTAAGAAGCCATGTCCCCCTGATCATGTGGAGGGAGGCAATCAGGGAGTGTATATTTCCTTCATTTTTACTCAACCCTCACCACATGTTAACCCTGAGTGTCGAAGTCCCCTCAGGAGGAGGGGTCAGGGGAGGGTGGTGGTTCCCTCTGAGCATTGTGGGGGTGTGAGTGTGGTGACACAGGGAGACGCCTCTGTGCAAGGCAAGTGAAGGAATAGGTATCCTGCTCGGCATCGTAGTGAAAGAACCTGTATAGGGATGATAGTAAGATCAGGGCACATCCTCAGGTGAGTGCAGGAGGTGTCCATTCCCCCGTTCCCTATCTACAGGGCCCACCGTTGTTAAAGTGTCCCCGGTGTATCCTTGTGTGTTTTGCCGTTTGGTGACCATCCACTCGTCGGGTCGTGTCACGCTAGGACAGTCACTTCGTGACAGAATACTTATGACCATGTGATATTTCAGTTTTCTTTTTTAATAAATTTACAAAAATGTCTACATTTCTGTTTTGTTTCAGTCACGATGGGGTGCAGAGTGTACATTAATGAGAAAAAAATGAACTTTTTTGAATTTACCAAATTGCTGCAATGAAACAAAGAGTGAAAAATGTAAAGGGCTCTGAATACTTTCTGTACCCACTGTAGTTTTTGACCATGTATGGGTTATTGATGTACTCAGGAAGAATTGCAGAACAGATTTTGGGTTCCATTTTCTCCTGTTACCCTTGTGAAATTAAAAAAAATGGAGCTAAAAAAAATTTGTGAGATAAATTAGATTTTTTTATTTCCACAGCTCTACGTTATAAACTTCTGTGAAGCACCTAGGGTTCAAGGTGATCACGACACATCTAGATAAGTTTCCTGTGCGGTCTAGTTTTCTAGTTTCCAGAATGGTGTCATTTGTGGGAGTTTTCCACTGTTTAGGCACATGAGTGGCACTCCAAATGTGACACGGCGTCCACCAATTTATCCAGCATATTTTGCATTAAAAAAGTCAAATGGCTCCCCTTCCCTTCCAAACCTTACTGTGCACCCAAACAGTAGCTTTTCTCTATATATTGCATATTGGCATACTCGAGAGAAATTGAACAACAAATTGTATATTATCCTTGTAAAAATGTAAATTTTGGGGCTAAAATACGTTTTGCTGGAAAAATGTAATTTTTTTATTTTCACGGCTCAATGTTCTAAACTTATGTGAAGCACCTGTGGGTTCAAGGTGATCACCACACAACTAGATAATTCCCTGAGGGGTCTAGTTTCCAAAATGATGTCACTTGTGGGTGTTTTCCACTGTTTAGCCACATCAGAAGCTCTCCAAACGTGACATGGCATCTGCTAATTATTCCAGCTTATTTTACATTCAAAAAGTCAAATGGTGCGGCTTCCCTTCCAAGCCCTGCCATGCGCCCAAACAGCGATTTTCTCCCACATATTTTGTATCGCCATTAGTGTTGAGCATTCAGATACTGCAAATATCGGGTATCGGCCGATATTCGCTGTATCGGAATTCCGATACCGAGTTCCGATATTTTTGTGATATCGGAAATCGGAATTGGAAGTTCCCAGTGTATGGTTCCCAGGGTCTGGAGGAGAGGAGACTGTCCTTCAGGCCCTGGGATCCATATTCATGTAAAAAATAAAGAATAAAAATAAAAAATATGGATATACTCACCCCTCCGACGGACCCTGGACCTTAGCGGTGCAACCGGCAGCCTCCGTTCCTAAGAATGCAGTGAGTGTACAGGACCTGCGATGACGTCGCGGTCTTGTGATTGGTCGCGTGACCGCTCATGTGACCACTCGCGTGACCGCTCATGTGACCACTCACGTGACCGCGACGTCATCGAAGGTCCTTCACTCACTGCATTCTTAGGAACGGAGGCTGCCGGTTGCACCGCCAAGGTCCAGGGTTCGTCGGTGGGGTGAGTATATCCATATTTTTTATTTTTATTCTTTATTTTTTACATGAATATGGATCCCAGGGCCTGAAGGAGAGTTTCCTCTCCTTCAGACCCTGGGAACCATCCAGGATACTTTCCGATATTTGTGTCCCATTGACTTGTATTGGTATCGGGTATCGGTATCGGCGATATCCGATATTTTTTGGATATCGGCCGATCCAATCCGATACCGATACTTTTGAATATCGGAAGGTATCGCTCAACACTAATCGCCATGCTCAGGAAAAATTGCACAACAAATTTTAGGGTCTATTTTTTCCTGTTACCCCTGCGAAAGTAAAAAAAAAATTGTGTGTAAAGTAAAATTTGGGGGAAAAAACCTATACGTTGTAGGAATCTGTACTCACTTGGTTGCAGTTGAGGTAGGCACAGGATGCTGTATTGTGAAAATGTCCAAGCAAGTTTACTAAAGTTGAATAAACCGCTCTGGATGCTGGATACTTTCTTCAGCATAGTTTTCAAGGTTTTGTTAAACCTCTCCACCAGTCCAACAGGTTGGGGATGATACACTGAGGCTCTGAGCTGGGAGATTTGCAGGGTCTTGCACAACTCCCTCATGACCTTCGACATGAAGGGGGTCCCTTGGTCTGTCAGTATCTCCTTCAGCAGCCTGGTTCTGGAGAAGATATGGATCAGCTGCTTAGAGATACACTTAGCAGTCATCTCTTAAGGGTACCGCCTCTGGGGAGCGGGTAGCATAATCCAGGACCACCAGTATGTATTCATGTCCTCTTGCCAACTTTACCAGGGGTCCCACCAGGTCCATTGTTATTCGCTCGAATGGCACCTTGATGATGGGCAATGGTACTAGAGGACTGCGGAAGTGAGCTACTGGGGAGGTGAGCTGGCACGTGGGGCCGGAACCACAGTAGTTCAGGATTTCTCTGTAACACCCAAGCCAGTAGAATCTCTGCAGAATGCCCTCCTTGGTCTTATCTGACCAAGGTTACCACCCAACACATGGGAATGAGCCATGTCTAGCACTCTGCATCTATAGGGCCCTGGTACCAATAACTATTCTATCACATCACCTCTTGGCTTGGATCCCCAATCACAGAAAAATGAGGGAACCGACTGTCAGTCCCTGGCTCCTGAGGCACACCATTTAACACATTAACGTTTTCAAAAACCCCTTTAAGAGTTAGGTCTCTGAGTTGGGCAGTTCCAAAGCTTCCCCAGGACACCTCCAGCTGAGGGATGTTGGCCTCAGTGGATGCTGCTTTATCCTCATCGCCAACTAACACATACAATGGAAACTGTTATGACCTGGTGGTTAGGAGCACCTGGAATGACCTGATGGTTAAACTAGAAAACAGGACAAGCTCTGGGGAGTGGGATCTCTGCTGACCGCAAACTCTAATCCTATCGCACACACTAGAAATAGCCGTGGAGCGTACCTAACTCTCCCTAGACGCCTCTTCACAGCCTAAGAGCTAACTACCCCTAAAGATAGAAAATAAAGCCTTACCTTGCCTCAGAGAAATTCCCCAAAGGAAAAGGCAGCCCCCCACAAATATTGACTGTGAGTTAAGAGGAAAGTCACAAACACAGGAATGAAACAGGTTTTCAGCAAAGGAGGCCAGACTTACTAAATAGACTGAGGTTAGGAAAGGAATCTATGCGGTCAGCACAAAAAACTACAAAAAGCCACGCAGAGTGTGCAAAAAGACCCCCGCACCGACTCACGGTGCGGAGGTGCCACTCTGCACCCCAGAGCTACCAGCTAGCAAGGAAATATCATGTTAGCAAGCTGGACTAGAACTTAGCAAGTACTAATAAATATATTCAGTACACAATGAACAACAAATGAACTAGCAGGGACTTAGCTTCTGCTGGAGTAGACAGGTCATCAGAAAGATCCGAGAGAGATCTGAACCAGTACCGATACATTGACAGCTGGCATGAAGTAACGATCTGAGTGGAGTTAAATAGAAAAGCCAGCCTAGCCGCAAACGAGGGCAGCTGAGGAAACAACCTCAGAACCAGCAGTTCCACTCACAGCCACCAGAGGGAGTCCACGGACAGAACTCGCCGAAGTACCATTCATGACCACAGGAGGGAGTTCGAGAACAGAATTCACAACAGGAAACATGTTATCTGCAGCCTGCGATGCGGTTAGTTTGGGAGCAACCTGGCTGCTGTCCGGATAACCAGACGTTCTCCCTTTCCCCCACAAGTCCCAAAATAATATAAAGTCCCGCCCTAGTATAATAGGGTGAAATAGGTCCTTGACCACACCGACCTCATGGGACTCTATGCCACAGTTTGTGTTAACCCCTTCATGACCCAGCCTATTTTGACCTTAATGACCTGGCCATTTTTTGCAATTCTGACCAGTGTCCCTTTATGAGGTAATAACTCAGGAACGCTTCAACGGATCCTAGGGATTCTGAAAATGTTCTTTTGTGACATGTTGGGCTTCATGTTAGCAGTAACTTTAGGTCGATAATTTTTGCATTTATTTGTGAAAAAATCGGAAATTTGACGAAAATTTTGAAAATTTCGCAATTTTCAAATTTTAAATTTTTATTCTGTTAACCCCTTCCCGACCTGTGACGCCACGTAGGCGTCATGAAAGTCGGTGCCAATCCGACCTGTGACGCCTATGTGGCGTCATGGAATGATCGCGTCCCTGCAGATCGGGTGAAAGGGTTAACTCCAATTTCACCCGATCTGCAGGGACAGGGGGAGTGGTACTTCAGCCCAGGGGAGGTGGCTTCACACCCCGTGGCTACGATCGCTCTGATTGGCTGTTGAAAGTGAAACAGCCAATTAGAGCGATTTGTAATATTTCACTATGAAAACTGGTGAAATATTACCGTGGCTGGAAAACCTAATCTGCCCCCCCCACCTCCACCGATCGCCTCCCCAGTCCTCCATCCTGTGCTCCGCTCCCCTCCGTCATCCTGTCCGCTCCCCCGTCCTCCTGTCCGCTCCCACCCCCCGCTCTGATCACCCCCCCGTGCTCCGATCCCCCCCTCATACTTACCGAGCTTCCCGGTGTCCGTCCGTCTTCTCCACGGGTGCCGCCATCATCCAAAATGGCGGGCGCATGCGCAGTGCGCCCACCGAATCTGCCGGCTGGCAGATTCGTTCCAGCTACATTTTGATCACTGTGATAAAACCTATCACAGTGATCAAAATAAAAAAAATAGTAAATGACCCGCCCTTTATCACCCTCATACATAGGGACAATAATAAAATAAAGAAAACATTTTTTTTTTCCACTAGGGTTAGAACTAGGGTTAGAACTAGGGGTAGGGTTAGGGTTAGAGTTAGAGGTAGATTAGGACTAGGGTTAGCGTTAGAATTAGGCTATGTGCACACGGTGCGGATTTGGCTGCGGATCCGCAGCGGATTTGCCGCTGCGGATTCGTAGCAGTGTTCCATCAGGTTTACAGTACCATCCGCTGTGCCCATGGTGCGGAAAATACAGCGCGAAAATGCTGCGTTGCATTTTCCGCGGCATGTTAATTCTTTGTGCGGATTCCGCAGCGTTTTACACCTGTTCCTCAATAGGAATCCGCAGGTGAAATCCGCAAAAAACACTGGAAATCCGCGGTAAATCCGCAGGTAAAACACAGTGCCTTTTACCTGCGGATTTTTCAAAAATGGTGCGGAAAAATCTCACACGAATCCGCAACGTGGGCACATAGCCTTAGGGTTGGAATTAGAGTTAGGGTTGGAATTAGGGCTAGGGTTGGAAATAGGGTTAAGAATAGGCTTATTGTTAGGGTTATGGTTAGGGGTGTGTTGGGGTTAAAGTTGTGGTTAGGGTTGGGGTTAGGGTTGGGATTAGGGTTAGGGTTGTGGTTAGGAGTGTGTTGGGGTTAGGGTTATGATTAGGGTTATGGCTAGAGTTGGGATTAGGGTTAGGGGTGTGTTGGGGTTAGTGTTGGAGTTAGAATTGAGGGGTTTCCACTGTTTAGGCACATCAGGGGTCTCCAAACGCAACATGGCGCCACCATTGATTCCAGCCAATCTTGCGTTCAAAAAGTCAAATGGTGCTCCCTCCCTTCCGAGCCCTGACATGCGCCCAAACAGTGGTTTACCCCCACATATGGGGTACCAGCATACTCAGGACAAACTGGGCAACAACTATTAGGGTCCAATTTCTCCTGTTACCCTTGTGAAAATAAAAAATTGATTGCTAATACATAATTTTTGAGGAAAGAAAAATTATTTTTTATTTTCACGGCTGTGCGTTATAAACTTCTGTGAAGCACTTGGGGGTTCAAAGTGCTCACCACATATCTAGATAAGTTCCTTTGGGGGTCTAGTTTCCAAAATAGGGTCACTTGTGGGGGGTTTCTACTGTTTAGGCACATCAGGGGCTCTGCAAACGCAACGTGACGCCCGCAGACCATTCCATCAAAGTCTGTATTTCAAAACGTCACTACTTCCTTTCCGAGCACGACGTGTGGCCAAGCAGTGGTTTACCCCCACATAAGGGGTATCAGTGTACTCAGGACAAACTGGGCAACAACTACTGGGGTCCAATTTTTCCTGTTACCCTTGTGAAAATAAAAAATTGCTTGCTAAAACATCATTTTTAAGGAAAGAAAAATGATTTTTTATTTTCAAGGCTCTGCGTTGTAAACGTCTGTGAAGCACTTGGGGGTTCAAAGTGCTCACTACACATCTAGATAAGTTCCTTGGGGGGGTCTAGTTTCCAAAATGGGGTCACTTGTGGGGGGTTTCTACTGTTTAGGCACATCAGGGGCTCTGCAAACGCAACGTGACGCCCGCAGAGCATTCCATCAAAGTCTGCATTTCAAAACGTCACTACTTCTCTTCCGAACCCCGACGTGTGCCCAAACAGTGGTTTACCCCCACATATGGGGTATCAGCGTACTCAGGAGAAACTGGACAACAACTTTTGGGGTCCAATTTCTCCTGTTACCCTTGGGAAAATAAAAAATTGTGGGCTAAAAAATCATTTTTGAGAAAATAAAAATTATTTTTTATTTTCATGGCTCTGCGTTATAAACTTCTGTGAAGCACTTGGGGGTTCAAAGTGCTCACCACACATCTAGATTAGTTCCTTGGGAGGTCTAGATTCCAAAATGCGGTCACTTGTGGGGGAGCTCCAATGTTTAGGCACACAGGGGCTCTCCAAACGTGACATGGTGTCCGCTAATGATTGGAGCTAATTTTCCATTCAAAAAGCCAAATGGCGTGCCTTCCCTTCCGAGCCCTGCCGTGCGCCCAAACAGTGGTTTACCCCCACATATGGGGTATCATCATACTCGGGACAAACTGGACAACAACATTTGGTGTCCAATTTCTCCTGTTACCCTTGGGAAAATAAAAAATTCCGGGCTAAAAATCATTTTTGAAGAAAGAAAAATTATTTTTTATTTTCACGGCTCTGCATTATAAACTTCTGTGAAGCACCAGGGGGATTAAAGTGCTCACTATGCATCTAGATAAGTTCCTTGGGGGGGTCTAGTTTCCAAACTGGGGTCACGTGTAGGGGAGCTCCAATGTTTAGGCACTCAGGGGCTCTCCAAACGCGACATGGTGTCCGCTAACGATTGGAGTTAATTTTCCATTCAAAAAGTCAAATGGCATGCCTTCCCTTCCGAGCCTTGCCGTGCACCCAAACAGTGGTTTACCCCCACATATGAGGTATCGGCGTACTCAGGAGAAATTGGCCAACAAATTTTATGATCCATTTTATCCTGTTGCCCATGTGAAAATGAAAAAATTGAGGCTAAAAGAATTTTTGTATGAAAAAATTACTTTTTCATTTTTACGGATCAATTTGTGAAGCACCTGAGGGTTTAAAGTGCTCACAATGCTTCTAGATAAGTTCCTTGGGGGGTCTTGTTTCCAAAATGGGGTCACTTGTGGGGGAGCTCCAATGTTTAGGCACACAGGGGCTCTCCAAACGCGACATGGTGTCCGCTAACGATGGAGATAATTTTTCATTCAAAAAGTCAAATGGCGCTCCTTCCCTTCCGAGCCTTACCATGTGCCCAAACAGTGGTTTACCCCCACATGTGAGGAATTGCTGTACTCAGGAGAAATTGTTAAACAAATTTTAGGATCCATTTTATCCTGTTGCCCATGTGAAAATGAAAAAATTGAGGCTAAAAGAAATTTTGTGTGAAAAAAAAGTCCTTTTTATTTTTACGGATCAATTTGTGAAGCACCTGAGGGTTTAAAGTGCTCACTATGCTTCTAGATAAGTTCCTTGGGGAGTCTAGTTTCCAAAATGGGGTCACTTGTGGGGGAGCTCCAATGTTTAGGCACACAGGGGGCTCTCCAAACGCAACATGGTGCCCGCTAAAGATTGGAGCCAATTTTTCATTCAAAAGTCAAATGGCACTCCTTCCCTTCCGAGCCCTGCCGTGCGCCCAAACAGTGGTTTATCCCCACATATGAGGTATCAGCGTACTCAGGACAAATTGGACAACAATGACCGTAGTTCGGTTTCTCCTTTTACCCTTGGGAAAATAAAAAAATTGTTGCTAAAAGATCATTTTTGTGACTAAAAAGTTAAATGTTCATTTTTTCCTTCCATGTTGCTACTGCTGCTGTGAAACACCTGAAGGGTTAATAAACTTCTTGAATGTGGTTTTGAGCACCTTGAAGGGTGCAATTTTTAGAATGGTGTCACTTTTGGGTATTTTCAGCCATATTGAACCCTCAAACTGACTTCAAATGTGAGGTGATCCCTAAAAAAAATGGTTTTGTAAATTTTGTTGTAAAAATGAGAAATCACTGGTCAAATTTTAACCCTTGTAACTTCCTAGCAAAAAAAAATTTTGTTTCCAAAATTGTGCTGATGTAAAGTAGACATGTGGGAAATGTTATTTATTAACTATTTTGTGTCACATAACTCTCTGGTTTAACAGAATAAAAATTCAAAATGTGAAAATTGCAAAATTTTCAAAATTTTCACCAAATTTCCATTTTTTTCACAAATAAACTCAGAAATTATCGACCTAAATTTACCACTAACATGAAGCCCAATATGTCACGAAAAAACACTCTCAGAACCGCTAGGATCCGTTGAAGCGTTCCTGAGTTATTACCTCATAAAGGGACACTGGTCAGAATTGCAAAAAACGGCCAGGTCATTAAGGTCAAAATAGGCTGGGTCATGAAGGGGTTAAACCAGAGAGTTATGTGACACAATATAGTTGATAAATTACATTTCCCACATGTCTACTTTACATCAGCACAATTTTGAAACTATTTTTTTTTTTTGCTAGGAAGTTATAAGGGTTAAAATTTGACCAGCGATTTCTCATTTTTACAAAAAAATTTACAAAACCATTTTTTTTAGGGAACACCTCACATTTGAAGTCAGTTTGAGGGGTCTGTATGGCTGAAAATACCCAAAAGTGACACCATTCTAAAAACTGCACCCCTCAAGGTGCTCAAAACCACATTCAAGAAGTTTATTAACACTTCAGGTGTTTCACAGCAGCAGAAGCAACATGGAAAGAAAAAATGAACATTTAACTTTTCAGTCACAAAAATGATCTTTTAGCAACAATTTTTATATATTCCCAAGGGTAAAAGGAAAAACTGGACCCCGAAAGTTGTTGTCCAATTTGTCCTGAGTACGCTGAAACCCCATATGTGGGGGGGAACCACTGTTTGAGCGCACGGCAGGGCTCGGAAGGGAAGGAGCGCCATTTGACTTTTTGAATGAAAAATTGGCTCCAATCTTTAGCGGACACTATGTCGCATTTGGAGAGCCCCGGTGTGCCTAAACATTGGAGCTTCCCCACAAGTGACCCCATTTTGGAAACTAGACCCCCCAAGGAACTCATCTAGATGCATAGTGAGCACTTTAAACCCTCAGTTGCTTCACAACTTGATCCATAAAAATGAAAAAGTACTTTTTTTTCACAAAAAAGTTTTTTTAGCCTCAATTTTTTCATTTTCACACGGGCAACAGGATAAAATGGATCCTAAAATTTGTTGGGCAATTTCTCCTGAGAACGCCGATACCTCATATGCGGGGGTAAACCACTGTTTGGGCTCACGGCAGGGCTCGGAAGAGAAAGAGCGCCATTTGACTTTTTGAATGGAAAATTAGCTCCAATCGTTAGAGGACACCATATCGCGTTTGGAGAGCCCCTGATGTGCCTAAACATTGGAGCTCCCCCACAAGTGACCCCATTTTGGAAACAAGACCTCCCAAGGAACTAATCTAGATGTATGGTGAGCACTTTGAACCCCCAAGTGCTTCACAGAAGTTTATAACGCAGAGCCGTGAAAATAAAAAAATAATTTTTCTTTCCTCAAAAATGATTTTTTAGCCCGCAATTTTTTATTTTCGCAAGGGTAACAGGAGAAATTGGATCACAAAAGTTATCCAGTTTGTCCTGAGTATGCTTAATCCCCATATGTTGGGGTAAACCACTGTTTGGGCACACGTGGGGGCTCGGAAGGGAAGTAGTGACGTTTTGAAATGCAGACTTTGATGGAATGGTCTGCGGCCATCACGTTGCATTTGCAGAGCCCCTGATGTGCCTAAACTGTAGAAACCCCTCACAAGTGACCCCATTTCTGAAACTAGACCCCCCAATGAACTTATCTAGATGTGTGGTGAGCACTTTGAACCCCCAAGTGCTTCACAGAAGTTTATAATGCACAGCCGAGAAAATAAAAAATCATTTTTCTTTCCTCAAAAATGATTTTTTAGCCCGCAATTTTTTATTTTCACAAGGGTAACGGGAGAAATTGGACCCCAAAAGTTGTTACCAAGTTTGTCCTGAGTATGCTGGTACCCTATCTGTGGGGGTAACCCACTTTTTGGGCACACGTCGGGGCTCGGAAGGGAGGGAGCACCATTTGACTTTTTCAACGCCAGATTGGCTGGAATCAATGGTGGCGCCATGTCGAGTTTGGAGACCCCCTGATGTGCCTAAACAGTGGAAACCCCTCAATTCTAACTCCAACACTAACCCCAACACACCCCTAACCCTAATCCCAACCCTAACCACAACCCTAACCCCAACACACCCCTAACCCTAATCCCAACCATAACCTTAATCACAAGCCTAACCCTAACCCCAACACACCCTTAACCCTAATCTTAACCCTAATTCCAATCCTAACCCTAATTCCAACCCTAACTCTAATTCCAACCCTAACCCTAAGGCTATGTGCCCACGTTGCAGATATGTGTGTGGATTTTTCCGCGCCGTTTTTGAAAAATCCACAGGTAAAACGCACTGCATTTTACCTGCGGATTTACCGCGGATCTCCAGTGTTTTTTGTGTGGATTTCTCCTGCAAATTCCTATAAGGAACAGGTGTAAAACGCTGCGGAATCCGCTCAAAGAATTGACATGCTGCGGAAAATACAGAGTGATATTTTCCGCACCATGGCCACAGCAGATTTGGTTTTCCATAGGTTTACGTGGTACTGTAAACGTGATGGAAAACTGCTACGAATCCGCAGAGGCCAATCCACTGTGGATCCACAGCCAAATCTGCACCGTGTGCACATAGCCTAATTCTAACCCTAACCCTAATCCTAATTCTAACCCTAACCCTAATTGCAACCCTAACCCTATTTCTAACCCTAACCCTAATTGCAATCCTCACCCTAATTCTAACCCTAACCCTAGTGGAAAAATAAAGATAAATATATTTTCTTTATTTCATTATGTTCCCTACCTATGGGGGTGATAAAGGGGGGGTTTATTTACTGTTTTTTTTATTTTGATCACTGTGACAGGATCTATCACAGTGATCAAAATGAATGAACGAATCTGCCGGCCGGCAGATTTGGTGGGTGTACTGCGCATGCGCCCGTCATTTTGGAAGATGGCGGCGCCCATCCTAGAAGCCGCACGGACACCGGGAGGTACAGGGGGGTGGGATCGGACAGTGGGGGGCACCGGACAGGACAGAGAGGAGATGATTATGGCGGGGGACATAACGGAGGGGAGGAAAGACTGGCAGCAGCGGCAGATCACCGCCGTCAGTCGGTGGCGGGGGCAGATCGGGGTCTCCAGCCATGGCCGATGATATTGCAGTCTCGGACATGGCTGGATTGTAATATTTTACTTAAGAAGTTTTTTTATTGAAGGGTATAATGTTCATATCCACAAACTATGCAATACAATAATCAATGTTTTGGTATACAATGTAACATCTCTTGGGCATTATATAAGTAAAACATGTAAAATTAGTATTTCACAGTTGAAAAGAAAAGGACCTTCATTTTTAACTTATTTTGTTTCCAACATTTTTTAACACCAAAATAAAGATAATAGAACAAACAAATAACTGTACATTCTTAGAATTACTTTAATCTCCTGATAACAATTGTTAAGTGTATTGTCGCTTCAGTCACACCCTAACCTGATCTCCATACCGAATCGGGGGATCTCCTGCCAATATCCTATTAATATACCATGGGGACTGCTCAAAGCAAGCTATAAGATGGGTTCTCATCTCCTCAGAGAACAAATCAATAAAACTCTCCCAAGTATCAAAAAAACGGGACACCATGTAATTTTCCCCCAGCTGCGCCTCTATCCATTCCATACGAAACACATGTTTTAATTTATTTAAGAACATAGTCAGCGTAGGAGGTTCCGCCGTTATCCATTGTTGTAAGATACAGGATTGTAATATTTTACCAAGTTTCATTGGTGAAATATTACAAATTGCTCTGATTGGCTGTTTCACTTTCAACAGCCAATCAGAGCGATCGTAGCCACGGGGGGGCAAAGCCACCTCCCCTGGGCTGAAGTACCACTCCCCCTGTTCCTGTAGGTCGGGTGAAATTTGAGTTAACCCTTTCACCCGACCTGCAGGAATGCGATCCCTCTATGACGCCACATAGGCATCACAGGTCGGATTGGCACCGACTTTCATGACGTCTACGTGGCGTCACGGGTCGGGAAGGGGTTAATGACCACTTGAGCCACAGGATAGTCCTTAGCTTCGCCATGGATACAGTGGACACCCACCCTTTTTCCAGGACTCATGCCGATGGGGAATGGTAGCACTCACTGGGGTTACCAAACTTCCTGAGTCCAGCAGACCAGTCACGTGTACCCCATTTACTGTTACGGGACATGCTTGCGGCCCCTCCCCTGTCTGATGCATGGCACTGCAGGCAGGGTATGCAAAATATGCCGTCCTGTGCTGCAGTCCATTGGCTCGCTATATGGCCAGGGGTATGACACCTCCAACAAATTACACTATGGGAAGGAACCTTGGGCACTAACTCCGGTACTCTTGGCCACCCCCTAGATGTGCCTCTATCGCCCCTCTTTTGGGTGTCAGCCCCGCTTTGGGAACCCCAGTACCTGGAGGCTCTGCACCCTTGCTTCCCCACGGTACCCTCGACTGCCCGGTACCTCTCCACCAGGCTCAATAGGTCATCAGCATTACAGGGATCTCCCTGGGCAACCAAGGATTGCGCCAGCCTTGGCAGGGAGTGCATTAACCTGTCCATAACCTGTCCATAACGACTCTCTCCACCATCTGTGAGGGTAAGGAAGATTCAGGTTGCAAGCACTCTTGGACCAAGTGTAGAAGGTCAAAGATTTGGGACCGGGGAGGTTTGTCACTGCGATAGGCTCACTGGTGCGCTATCTGCACCCTGACAGTCAGAGTCACTCCTAAGCGTGCCAAGATCTCAGCTTTCAACTTTGCATTCTCTTTAGCGTCCTGCAATGCCAGGTCATAGTAGGCCTTCTGCAGTTCACCTGTTAAATATGGTGAGGAGAAAATGGTGTGCACTCTGGTCTAAGATATGAGGTGCAGGTGGAACGGACTGTAATAGCCCCAGAACGTAGTAGTAGAAATTCACCGCACACTCTTTAGTCAATTTGCAAACGTAGCAAATTGGAGCATATAACAAACCCAGGGGCATGTAATTGTGAAGCCCAAAGTTGCAACCATGAGGTACAGTGCTGCAGGGATATGACCGGTTACCTGTTAGTGGCGTGGCAGAAGGGGCTGTACAGCGGCGCTCGCGCGCCCTGCTGAGTGTGCGGCTGTCTGGCATGACCTGCAGTCGTGTTGTGGTGTTTTAAATGTAGCGTCCGGGATGCCCCTGGGTTTCTTATATGCTCCTCTCTATAGCTGCCCACTATACTTGCTGAATAACAAGCACCAGCAGGCTACTGGATATATCACTACAGCACTATAGTTCATGACTGCGACCTTGAGCCTCTTAGTGACATGCTTCATTATACTTGGGTGCTCCTATCTATAGCCCCCCATTACAATAAATACAGACAGAGGGCTGCTATTTTATAAAAGTCTTTCCCCACTCCATTTCTGAGATTTCCACAGGGGACTATGGCCACTAACATCTTTATTCTAATGCCTTTACCCTTACTTTAACTATTCCATTGTTTATTACAGTTTCTTGTACCTATATACCAAGGGTCCCTCTCTACATCCTCCATCTTCTACTCTTGCACCAAAACCAAGGTAATACGTGCCTGTCTTATTTTATTGTTATTGTGTTACAACATGCATTAATATACAATTACTGGTTGCACCCCCTTCAATGCATATTCCCATTTGGCAACTGTTAATATTTGTGTCATTTGACTCATTTTGGTACTTTATGTTCCTCTATATAAATTGTGTATATTGTATATAGTTTTCAGTGTCTTATACTTTATTTTCTCGTTTTATAGTAACCCCATGACTAAGACCCAGGAGGGTCGAAACGTTGGGTTCTGAATCTGAATATATTATTTTTCTATTTGTGGCCTTTATACACTTATTTTTTAAACCCACTTTGGAATAAATTGTGAAAAACACATTTGCAAATTGACTAAAGAGTGTGCAGTGAATTTCTACCACCTGTTAAATATGGCGCCAGAACCTCCGCCCACTGCTCCGGAGGCAATTTCTCCCATTCTGCCACCCTCTCAAAAACAGTTAGGAGCGCCTTAACATCATCCCCCAGGGTCATTTTTTTCAACGCTCTTCTTACCATCATCCGGATGTTGGCGTCATCAGCCAGACCTGGGGTTGGGGCGCTCATCCTGCCCTGCATGGCCATTGCCAGAAGCTGCATCTGCTGCCATAGCTCCTGCTGGCTCTGCTGGATCTGCTTTAATAACAGCCTGTTGGTCTTTTGCTGCTGCTGCTGCGACTGGACAAAGTGTTTCACCAGGTTCTCCATTTTGTCTGGCAATAATTGCTGGCTTGCAACAGACTTAACCCAGGACATTCAGTAGTGGCAGTCACACTGCCTCTTGGGATTTGGGCCCGCATTCTCCACCATTTGTAGGAATCTGTACTCACTTGGTTGCAGTTGAGGTAGGCACAGGATGCAGTATTGTGAAAATGTCCAAGCAAGTTTATTAAAGTTTCATAAACCGCTCTGTATACTCAAAACAAATGAACAGCCTTTTCTGGCACAAGGTGAAAAGCAAACAGGAACAAATACACAGTCCATATATTAATGCGGGTCCACCCGCTCTGGTCAGTGCCTTTATCCAAACCACGCCCCTGGGGTGGGGATATGCTCATAAAACCCGGCCCTGGAGCGGCCCAAACAACTCTCTCAGCACTAGATGTGCTGGATCATACTTCTTAGTGCACATCACCACAGCTAATAGCCACGATGGCACATATCTCCCTTCCAGGACTCATCCGGCGGCCATCTTACAATGTTAATTTTTTTCCACATTACAAAAATTCCTGAAGGATTAATAAACTTCTTGAATGTGGTTTTGAGCACCTTGAGGGGTGCAGTTTTTAGAATGGTGTCACTTTTTGGTATTTTCTGTCATTTAGACCCATCAAAGTCACTTCAAATGTGATGTGGTGACTAAAAAATGGTTTTGGACATTTTGTAGGAAAATGAGAAATTGCTGGTCAACTTTTCACCCTTATAACTTAACAAAAAATAATAATTTCAAAAATTGTACTCATGTAAAGTAGACATGTGGGAAATGTTATTTATTAAATATTTTGTTTGACATAACTCTCTGCTATAATGGCATGAAAATTAAAAGTTTGATAGTTGAAACATTTTTGCCAAATTTCTATTTTTTTCACAAATAAACGCAGGTCAAATCGAAGTATCGATTCGATACTTCAGGTCAAATCGATTCGTAGGTCAAATCAATTCACTATCATGAAGTGTAATATGTCACAAAAAAAACATTCTCAGAATAAGTGGAATCCATTGAAGTTTTCCAGAGTTATTAACTCATACAGAGACACTGGTCAGAATTGTAAAATTTGGCCTGATAATGAAGGTGGAAACAGGCTTGGGTGTTAAAGGGGTTAACCTGTAGAAATGAGCAAACTTGTTAGGAAAACGTTCGCCAATCTCAAATTTGGCATGAATGTAGCTCATTAGGATTCGTGTTCGGATTCCTGAGCACTTTTCCTCAAAGTTGGCAAAATTTGGTTACAGTTCGGTAAATCATTGCGTTTCCACTAATGATTTTGTTAGGAGTTTTGCTAGAATAATGGTGCTGTATGATGAACAGTAGGGACATGTTTTATGAGAGGAGGTGGTGGGTAGACGTCAGAGGTGCGCAGTGTAATTATTTTTTAAAAATTAACTTAATGTGTGTAGATTCCGACAGCCAATCAGGGCGCAGAAACCATCAACAACGTCCAGACACAAGGGCATCTGTCATTGGCTGCTGAAGTCACATGTCCCTGGCAATATAAAAAGTGGACATGTTATGTTGCTGACGCCATTTTGTCAGTATAACAGCACAGAGAAGTTGCTCCTGCTGAAAGTTGTCATATAGTTAGATAGGATCCTGACCCATGTGAAATCGATCTTCCAGCATCTAACTAGCTTGTGCTAATAGTATTGTGCAGGCAGGAATCCATATTTCCTAATTAAAATCTTTTGGGCTAATATTGTTGTACAGGCACACTATGAAAAGAAATACTGATTGTCAACCTCTTTACTCCCAAGGGTGGTTTGCACGTTAATGACCGGGCCAATTTTTACAATTCTGACCACTGTCCCTTTATGAGGTAATAACTCTGGAATGCTTCAACAGATCTTAGTGATTATGAGACTGTTTTTTCGTGACATATTGTACTTCACGATAGTGGTAACATTTCTTCGATATAGCTTGCTTTTATTTGTGTAAAAAATGGAAATTTGGTGAAAATTTGGAAAATTTAGCCATTTTCAAATTTTGAATTTTTATTCCCTTAAAACAGAGAAATATGTCACAAAAAATAGTTAATAAATAACATTTACCACATGTCTACATTACATCAGCACAATTTTGGAAACATGTTTTTGTTAGGAAGTTTATAAGGGTTAAAAGTTGACCAGCAATTTCTCATTTTTACAACCAAATTTACAAAACCATTTTTTTAGAGACTACCTCATATTTCAAGTCACTTGAAAAGATAAGGGAACTAAAGGTAATCTAATCAAACTTGCAGATGATGCAAAGCTAGGAGGGATAGCTAACACTAGAGAAGACAGAGAATGGTTTCTGGAGGGTCTAGATAAGCTTGAACAATGGACAACGACTAATAGAATGGTATTTAACAGGGAGAAATGCAAGATTCAACATATGAGTAAGAAAAATGAAAATTACATCTACAGAAAGAGAGGAATAGAACTAAGCAACAGCACGTGTGAAAGAGACTGTACATGAGTCAACAGTGTGATGCAGCAGCAGAAAAAAAGGCAAAAACAGATCTAGGATGTATCAAGAGAAGCATAGAGTCTAGATCACGTGAAGTAATTATCCCCCTTTACTCCTCCTTGCTCAGGCTGCATATGGAATACTGTGTGCAGTTCTGGGCACCACATTTTCAAAAAGACATCGAGAAACTGGAGCAAGTTCAAAGAGCCACCAGGATGGTGACTGGACTGCAAAGTATATAGCATAATTAGTAGAACACAGCACCTCATGGGAAAAGCAGGGTCAACTTTACAAAGTTACTTTATAAAGAGCGCACGTCTCAGCCAAGGAGTCCTTCTTGTGTGCTTGAAAAAGATCTTTGGGATCGAAACGTCGCCACAGAAGGCAGAATAAACTGTGATCTATTTCTCCAACATGTGAGGCGCTGTCTTTTATATCTTTATACATTGGACTGCAAAGTATGTCCTACGAGGATCGGTTAAAGGATCTGGGCATATTTAGCTTGCAAAAAAGAAGGCTAAGAGGAGACTTAATAGCGGGTCTACAAATATCTGAAGGGATGTCACAGTGTAGAGAGATCATCCTTATTCTCATTTGGACATGGAAAAATGAGAAACAATGGAATAAAACTGAAAGGGAGAAGATACAGCTTAGATAAAACTTTTTTACAGTGGGGGTGATCAATGTGCTGAACAGGCTGCCATGAGAGGTGGTGAGGTCTCCTTCAATGGAAGTCTTCAAACGGGCTGGACAATCATATCTCTGAGATGGTTTAGTGAATTCTGCATTGATCAGTGGGTTGAACACGATGACCCTAGAGGTCCCTTCAAACTCTAACATTCTATGAAAACCTGAACTTGATGAGAGGCATCCCTGAAATCTGTGTTTTAACCCCTACCTCATGCTGGCTTCAAGTTAAATAGCAAAATCCTGCCGACAAATTCTCTTTAACCCCTTAACCCAGGAGCTTTTTTCGGTTTTGCGTTTAATTTTTCGCTTCCCTTCTTCCCAGAGCCATAACATTTTTATTTTTCCGTCAATATGGCCATGTGAAGGCTTATTGTTTGCTGGCCGAGTTGTACTTTTGAACAACACCATTGGTTTTACCATGTCGTGTAATAGAAAACGGGAAAATTCCAAGTGCGGTGAAATTGCAAAAAAAAGTGCAATCCCACACTTGTTTTTGTTTGGCTTTTTTGCTAGGTTCACGAAATGCTAAAACTGACCCATCATTATGATTCTCCAGGTCATTACGAGTTCATAGACACCAAACATGTCTAGGTTATTTTTTATCTAAGTGGTAAAAAAAAAATCCAAACTTTGCTAAAAAAGAAAGAAAAAAAATTGCACAATTTTCCGATACCCGTAGCGTCTCCATTTTCCGTGATCTGGGGTTGGGTGAGGGCTTATTTTTTGCATGCCGAGCTGACATTTTTAATGATACCACTATTTTGCAGATACGTTCTTTTGATCGCCCGTTATTGCATTGTAATGCAATGTTGTGGCTCCAAAAAAACGTAATTCTGGAGTTGCGATTTTTTTTGCGCTACGCCATTCAGCGATCAGGTTAATCCTTTTTTATTTTTATTGATAGATTAGGCGATTCTGAACGCAGCGATACCAAATATGTGTATGCTTGATTTTATTTTTACTGTTTTATTTTGCATGGGGTGAAAAGGGAGTGATTTGAACTTTTATATATATTTTTTATATTTGTAAACACTTTTTTTTTTTTACCTTTGGCATGCTTCAATAGCCTTCATGGGAGGCTAGAAGCTGGCACAACTCGATCGCCTCTGCTACATAGGAATGATCTGAGCATTGCTCCTATGTAGTAGAATTACAGCATTGCTATGAGCGCCGACCACAAGGTGGCACTCACAGCAATCTGGCATCAACAATCATAGAGGTCTTCAGGAGACCACTGGTTGTGAAGCCAACGCACTGATGACCCACGATCATGTGACGGGGTCAGCAGTGCACGCATTTCCGGCCCGATGGCTGGAAGCGCTTGTTAAATGCCTCTGTCAGAGTTTGACAGAGGCATTTAATTAGTTAATAGGAGCGGGCGGATCACAATTCCACCCACGCCTAGTGCGGGCACATGTCACGGCTTTGAGGTGGGCTCACCGCCAGAGCCCACCTCAAAGCGGGGGTACTTTCGTCAGACGGACTATTCCGTCCGACATCAGTAAGGGGTTAATGTATTTTACAGCTGTTTTATCAATGTGGTTAATCACTGTTAAATTGCTCTACACAATATATTTTAGAGAAAATTACATTAAGTTCTGAGCTACACAAAATTTGCTATAAAGCATTTTGATTGTAGTTTAAGGCAATTTCAGCACTACTTTAATGACAGCTTCCAGTGTCAGCAACAGGACAACACAGATTACAAAGGGAAATGTATTTTAACTTATTCTTGGTTTATTACACAGCCATTAGCTTGGGAGAAATCTTGCATTTCCTCTTCAACCACATCAAGGTTATCATCAGTTTCTGAAGCAAAGTCATTGATGCTGAAGTCAGGTACCTAGAAGAAGAATGTAGATTTTACTTTTGACAGATACACCCAGCAGAAGGAATGGTAATCCTATACCTATCTTTACGATTACTATTCATATACTTGTCTATAATAAAGGAAGACCAGTGAAAGGATACATTGGGGGCGGACCGAATACAAAATAAAAAAAAAAAAATTATCAAGTGTATATATAACCACAAACTCACAGCACACCCTTTAAATTCACCCTTAAAAAGGGGTAACCTTATGCTCCCATTACCATTCAGTCTGGATCAGCATTTCCATCTTGGTCACAAAAGCAGTTAAGTAACTTTTAGCAAAGAATGACTTTTCAAACAAAGTACCAGTGCACAAAAGTGGCCAGTTCATAAAAGAGAACATCCAGCAATTTATATATAAAAAAACAAAAATCCCCATGCGCTAAGAAGCATGTATCCCCTAAATAAGTACCTGTTGTACCCAGCACCATTCTTCACAGACAATTCCTGCTCGCGATTCAGCTGCCTTTGCTGATGTCATGTCAACAGACCAGCAGCTTCTCTGCTTCATTGACAGGGTGGCACTTCTGATGACATTCTGATTGACAGTTTGATTTCCCCTGCTTAACTCAGGGAGCTGACCGTCACAAAATGACATTGTTAGTCATGCCCTGCCAACATGACAGTGACAGCTTTTCCACCCTGCTAACTGCTGTCTCATTGGCTTTTCCACCCTGCTAACAGCTGTCTCATTGGAAGGAGGGATCGTAACCACTCTGTGCCAGCGAAGACCAGCGCTGGGCACAACAGGCAGGTTGCAACTACCTGCCTATTTAAAAAGGTTAAAATAAAGTGTTTTTGCATTTAAAAAAAAAAAAAAGAGGGGGGGGGGGGGGTCTCCAAGATCCTATCCAAATATGTAGGTGTAATTTTAACAAATATTTCCAAATAGAAATGTAGCATGTACAGGACCTTGGGTATCTATGGTTACAACCACTAGCAACACATATAGCCAAGGCCCTGCAAATGAGGAAAGACTGAATAGAAAAAAAAATAAAGAAATAAGAACTGGCAGTATACACTAATATTACTACACACTGGGATGATTTTGGAGATGATAATACCCCTTTAATTACACCTTGGCACCTGCATCTACACCACTTCCCCCTTTGGTTGACAGCTCTGGCTTTGTAGAGCCAAAGAAGGGTGCAGAGAGAAATGGGAGAGCAAGCAGGTGGGAATGGGTATATACATATTTAGCCAAACCATGACACACCATGCACCTGGATTGAGAAGTAATTCTCTGCTTATCAGTCCCTTTAAAATTGACAGACCAATTTTTTTTTTTTTTTTTAATTTATTTATTTTTTTTGGGGGGGGCAGCGGTTGTCATGCTTAAGACATGAGCATTGTTCCTCTGTTAACCCTCTTAAACTGCTGACAATCCGTTTAGACCAGATGCATACTCCTGTGCAATGTCTTGAGGGAGAAGAGGGGAAAAAAAAAATTCAAACTTTAGCACCTGTACTTTGTTTGATCAATTCAGTTCTGACAGTCCCTTTAAAGTAGGTCTCAGTACACTGGTTTACATTGAGCACTGAATCCATGAATAACCTCCTTAGGCTATTACAACACATTGAATACACTTTGTGAACTGTTACAGGCTCAAGTGTTTTGTCTATACTAGGTTGTGAAATGTAACAACTAACAAGGAATTGGATTGAGGAGGGAATCTTTGGTGGGATAAGGGAGGGGGAAATAGCTCTGCACCAGCAGATACCGAGTCTTAAGACCCAGCAATCACATGAGCACTGTGACTGCAGAAGAACTCAATGTACAGCAATCAGGGAAGCAGAGACTGTAATAAAGCATCTCTACGGGGAGTCACGCAGCCCTCTTTCTGCAAGGTTTTGCACAAGCAGCTTACTCTGCATTGACACTTTAGAACAGGGGTGGGGAACCTTTTTTCTGCCAAGGGCCATTTGGAATTTTATAATAGTGCTCGGGGGCCTTATAAATTTAGTAACTTAAACATTAGCCAACTATACACGGGACCTGGAGTATACAGCACATGTATAATGTATGTGATGTGTAGTGTATATGTGTGATGAGTGCATATTTACCCAGTGTTGTGTATGTACGCTCCAATGTCCTCGCGCCCCGATATAATCGATACCTGCAGTTGTGCCCTGTGCAGCAGAGCTCTGTTTGTCTCCTGCCCCCTTACACTGCAGGTAGGATGGAAGGTGGCTCCCCCCTACTTTCTGCATGCTGTGATTACCCTGTGCTCACACACTGCAGCCGCAGGAGGATGCAACCCTGGGCTCTGAAAACTGTGTACATGTGTGGTCTCCACATCGCTGGGCGCTCAGCAGTGACAGGTATACCCCCTGTGGATGGAGCTGAAGCAGCGGCTCCAGTCAGGGGTGGTTCCTGTGCAGTCTCCCTGGTGCAGGCTCACTGACAAAGTAGAAGCATCATCAGCAGTACCTCCAAACAATCTGCTGCCGAAACTTATGCACCTCTCCATTATAATCCCCCACTGTCTGTGACCCCAATACCCACCGGAATACAACTTGTCCCTCACCTGCCTGGAGCTGCTCTGCTGGATTCTCCCCACTGGGCAGTGATGGAAAAAGCATGTGGGACACAAAACCACGTGCACTTCTGAAGAATTAACCCCTCCCTGACCTTTGACATACTATCCCGTCGAGGGTCAGACAGGCCCAGGTCACCTCGACGGGAGAGTATGTCATACGCGATCAGCCGTGCTCATATGGGGGAAGAGCACGGCCGGGTGTCAGTTGATCACAGCTGACATCTGGTACTATGGGCCAGGAGCGGTCTCAGACCGCTCCGTCACTTTAGCCCCCAAAACACTGCAATTAAACAAGATCGGTCTTCTGGTGGCATAGGGAAGCATTGCACAGGGAGGGGGTTCCCTGCGTGCTTCCCCGAGACCCTCTCAACAACACGATGTGATCGCGTTTTTCCGAGGGTGTCCTCCGATCTCCTCCCTGCAGGCCCCTGGATCCTAGATGGCCACAGGGTCCTTCCAGTTCCTGCAGGGAGGTGGCTTGTCAGTGCCTGCTGATCTGACAGTGCTGTGCAAAGTGTCAGATCAGCGATCTGACAATATATAGTGATGTCCCTATAAAACTGTTACACTAGTCAACCCCTTCAGTGAACACCGTAAAAAAAAAAATAAGTGGAACACAATCAAAAAAGACAGATATAAACATGGTACCGCTGAAAGAGTCATCTTATCCGGGGGGGGGGAAAAAAAAAAAAAAAAAAAAAAAGTTGTGACCAAAAATGGTACCAATAAAAACGTCAACTCGCGCAAAAAAAACCCCACATGACTCTGGGTCCAACTACGTGGAGATGCAAAAAATTTTTTGCTCTAAAAAAGCGCCCTATAGCGCGTGACAGCTGCCAAACAAAAACCCGATATAAAAACCAGCTATAAATAGTAAATCAACCCCCCCGTTAGGGAATAAAATATTCATTTCCATTTTCCCATTAGGGTTGGGGCTACGTTTACGGCTGGGATTGGAGATATTTTTCCTCTATATAGGCACAACAGGGGCTCTCCAAAGGCGACATTGTCCGATCTCAATTCCAGCCAATTCTGCGTTGAAAGAAAGCTGTGCTCCTTCCCTTCTGAGCTTTGCCGTGCGCCCAAACATTGGTTTATTCACATATATGGGGTATCCGAGTACTCAGGACAAAATGGACAACAATGTTACGGTCCAATTTCTCCTGTTACCCTTGGGAAAATGAAAATTTGGGGGCTAAAAAAAAAAAAAAAAAATCATTTGTGGGGGAAACTTTGTTTATTTTCACGGCTCTGAGTTATAAACTGTAGTGAAACACTTGGGGGTTCAAAGTTCAACACATCTAGATAAGTTCCTTGGGGGAGGGTCTAGTTTGCAATATTGGGGGGGCACTTGTACATAAACAGTTGAAACCCCGCACATCAGGGGCTCTGCAGATGCAACATCTGCAGACCATTCTCCTTCCCTTCCACGCTCTGCCATGTGCCCAAACGGTGGTCTCCCCATATGGGGGTATCAGCATACTCAGGACAAATTGAACAACTTTTGGGGTCCAATTTCTTTTGTTACCCGTAGGAAAAGAAAAAAAAATTGGGGGGCAAAAAGATAAGTTGTGAAAAAAATAAATTTAGGCTCTACAGCATTAGCTTCTGTGAAGCACTTGGGGCGGGGAGGGGGTCTAAATTCCAAAATGGTGTCACTTGTTGACGGTTTCCACTGTTTAAGCACATCAGAGACTCTCCAAACGCAACATGGCATCAGGTCTCAATTCCAGCCAATTTTGCATTGACAAGTCAAATGGTGCTCCTTCCCTTCTGGGCTATGCCATGTGCCCCAACAGTGGTTTACCCCCACATAAGGTGTATTGTGTACTCAAAATTGTACAACAACTTTTGGGGGTCCAGTTTCTCCTGTTACCCTTGGGGGGGAAAAAAAAAACAAAAAAACCTACTTTAACATTCCAAAGATTCCTGTGAATCACATGAAGGGTTAATAAACTTCTTGAATGTGGTTTTGAGCACCTTGAGGGGGTGCAGTTTAGAATGGTGTCACACTTGAGTACTTTCTATCATACAGACCTCTCAAAGTAACTTTAAATGTAATGTGGTCAAAAAAAAAATAAATAAAAAATAAATAGTCGCTGGTCAACTTAACCCTTATAACTCCCTAACAAAAAAAAAATAATAATTTGGGTTCCAGAATTGTGCTGATGTTAGACATGTGGGAAATGTTAATTATGTATTTTGTGGGACATATCTGTGATTTAAGGGCATGAAAATTGGAAAATTGCGAAATTTAACATGCGTGTCCAATAAACCCCTACTGGTCAAAATAAGGCTCTGGTTTTGCAAGTTTTTTTTTTTTTTTAATTCGTTCATACAAGACCTTTTAATTGCCTGGTTTAAAAAAAACAAAAAAAAAAAAAAAACACCACACACACACATGACCAAGTTGCCAGCTTAGACTAGCTTTTAGCCAGTTTAATAAAATCCAGGAGATGTCCAAACTAATCTATGGAGATTTCCATTTCTACCATGATATTTAGTACTCTAGTCAGTAACAAGCCATTAGCTTTGTAGGCTCTAGGTAGTATTGTCTCCAGATTGCAGATTTGTCTTACTATAGGAGCACAGTTTTAGAGCCAATTCATACCACAAGGCGTGCGAGTCATTAGAATCAGTTGAGTAATTTATGTACACATTTGACACAGACAAGTCAATGCAGCATTTTATTATTACAAAAGTGCACAAAACAGTGTACATAGTGGGGTTTATACATTAGTGATACCAGATTTGTGAGGATAAGCAAAAACTGTCCAAGAGTAAGACAAAGTCCAGTGTTAGCAACAACTGTCACATGATCTATTGCCAGTTGCTGGCCCTCAGATTAAGGTGGAAAAAAAAAAAAAATAATGAGTTGGAAAGTAAAATGCAGTTTATGTAGTGGTGGTGCTTGACCATTTAGGTGATCTAGTGCTTGTCAAAATAAGCTTTTTACTCCTCTTTGACTGACTCTCCCCCATCAAGTTCTTGCTCCCCATGCTGGCTACTAGCCAGTTTTGGATAAAAAGGACCTACCAGCCAGTTTAGTGGAGTATTGTTTATGAAGTAGTCCAGCACATCATCCATACTATTCTTCATTTTTGTGATTTTGTCCTTTGTGGTGGTTAAAAAGCTGTCAGACACTTCTCTGAAGGACGAGGCAGAGTGGAAGTTTTGGTAGACATCTGCAGCCATGGCACCAACACCATGAACCTTGTTCTGAATGTTCTGTGGAAGACCTCGAACGCTGGAGACCAGAGACAAACATGTAGTCTGCAGGTGATGAGTGAGATTTCGGGCAACAGTCAGGGTGCGGGATTCAATTTGCTGTAAGTGGAATTTGACATGTAACTTTTTACTATGCAAAAGTGATACCAAGCATAAGCCTTAAGAAGGAAGACAATTACCTCTGCACCCTCAGTGTCCCCACCAGCATCTGTTCCTGTGGCTCTTGTCCACTCCACCCACTTGGTATATATCTTCTCCTGTACATCATGTATCTTCTGATTAGCACCACTCATGTTCTTTCTTGCATATTCAATCTATATTAAATAAAATGCAGATAGACAATTACATGCATTGTCTGCAGACTATGAAACATTGTTCAAATAGCCATCTTCAACATTAACCGCTTCACACTACAGCCCATTGGTTTTGCACCCCAGAGTCATAACTTATTTTTACGTCAATGGCCATGTGAGGGATTTTTTTTTTTAATTAACTATGTTCACAAAATGCTAAAACTGACCAGCCAGTGATTCTCCAGGTTATTATGAGTTTGTAGACGCCAAACATGTATAAAGTTCATTTCCAGTTATTGGTGAAATTTTTTAACAAAGTCATTTTCTGAGATGTCTATTTTTTGTGATCTGTGACTGGGCAAGGGTTTATTTTTTGCATGCTGTGCTGCTTTAATATATAGATACCATTTTGGTGTAGTTCTTTTGATTGCCTGTTATTGTATTTTATTGCAATGGCCCAAAAAACAAACAAACAAAAAAAGCACAAGTCTGGTGATTTGCCTTTAGAAACACTGTTTAACTGGATTATGAGAATTTGTTTTTTCCCCAGGAGATTCTGAATGCAGGGATACCAAATGGGTAACGTTTCTCCTTATGGAGAGTGACATACCAGCTGGCTTGTCAAGGTAAGGAGGCTTATTCGCCGTGCAATGCTCCTCTGGGAATTTAAATATGCAAATTGCCTCTGAGAAAAAGAGGACTTAACTCTATAGCGCCACCTGTTGGAAGTAGCGATCCTACAAGTCACAATCGACCCTTTAACGAGTCTTGCAATATGACTTCGGATCAAAGCCAAATCAGTATATCAATCTGCAGACGCGGTGTTTCGGGCTGTTGGCCCTCATCAGTGCATTGCATGGCGAATAAGCCTCCTTACCTTGACAAGCCAGCTGGTATGTCACTCTCCATAAGGAGAAACGTTACCCCTTAGACCCCAGTCCAGAGCCTCTCACCTAGCCAAATCAGTTCTCATGCTTTGCACTGACGAGGGCCAACAGCCCGAAACACCGTGTCTGCGAATTGAGATACTGATTTGGCTTTTATCCTAAGTCATATTGTACGACTCGTTAAAGGGTTGATTGTGACTTGTAGGATCGCTACTTCCAACAGGTGGCGCTATAGAGTTCAAGTCCTCTTTTTCTCTGAAGAGGCAATTTGAATATGTGATACCAAATGTGTTTTAACTGTTTTGAATGCAGCAGAAGTGGGGTGATTTGAGCTAGATTATAAAAAAACAAAACAAACACACACCTCTTGCTTGTTTCAGTAGTCTCCACGGGAGACTGCAAGCTGCTACACAGGCAATCTAATTATTGCCCATGTGTATCAATAAGTGCTCACTTGCTATGAACACTGAGCAGTGCTCATAGCTATTTGGCAATGACAACCACAGGGGATTGTCATGACAACCTGTAGTCGTGTGACAGGAGCCAGATTAGTGACACGCTTCAAGACATTCAATGCTGATGTCAGATTGACAGCAGCATTTAACAAGTTAACAGCAGTGGGTGGATTGCGATACCACCTGTGGCTGTTAGCTGACATGTGCTGGGAGAGAAGTGTGCTCTGGTGCCAAGCCCACATCAAAAATATGTGCAGTATATGTATAGCGCATGTTGTGAAGGGATTAAAGAAAATCTCGTGACAGGCTTGATAAGGCCGGTTTCACACTTGCGTATGGAGCAAGCTGCGGACTTCCTGTGAAGCCCCGCCCTCCGCTTCTAGCTCCGCCTACTCCTGCATGCAGCCTGTGTACCTATATTTAACATTAGGTACGCAGGTCGTGCCGCAGCATGCGGCATTTTGACGCTGCAGCTACCAGCTTAGGACGCAGCCTGTAGCTTTTTTTTTTTTTTTTATCTGCAGCGTCAAAACGCCGCATGCGGCACCATCCGCATATTGCGGCAGGACCTGCGTACCTAATGTTAAATATAGGTACACAGGCCGCATGCAGAAGTATGCGGAGCTAGCGGCGGAGCTTCACGGAGGAAGTCCGCAAGCCCGTCGCAGATCAGGTAAACGCTAGTGTGAAACTAGCCTAAAGCATTTTGTACACTTGCTGAGAGCAGGTGACAATCACCATTAGGCTCTATAAACATGGAGCTAATTGACATTATGGAACTTTTAAACTGACATGGCATAATTTGCTTTAAGGAATTTCCAGAAACTGTTAGGCTTATCTGCACATGTTCAGGATTTGTGTTTTTTTGGGCAGTTTTCTGTGGATAAGAAAAAAATATAAAATATAAAAAAATTGCAGCATGTTCATTAATTGACGATTTCCCCACTATATTATTGCATTGGGAAACTCCAGAAAAAAAAAAAAAAAAAAAATCTGCAAAAAGAAATGCATGCGAATTTCCTGCATAAATACTGTGGATTTGCTCAGGAAAATTCTGCACACTTTCCTGAACGTGTGCACATAGCCTAACTCTTGTACAAGTGAGGGGACCACAAACAGTGAATAAGCTGATCTACAATACTATAAAACTGGAAAACACGAAAAAGCACAGTAAAACCAAAAACACTGTTGCATAAAAAAAAAAAAAAAAAAAACCCACAGTAGACAGCAAGTGCTGGTAAAAAGATGGAAAAAACAGGGCATTTGGTTGATACGTTTTTTGCAAAAAATGTATATTAAGCCGCTCTACCAAACGCCAAGGTATACCCATATCAGAGCAGTCCTAGCTAATGTATGTAATCCCTATCTGTTGTATTTAAAACCTGGTCATATGTACAATACCTGTATGAGCAGGATTCAGAAAAGGAATGTCCATGTGGTCCATGTTCTGGTTTTCACATAATTGTTTTCTTGTGTCCACAAGACTGGGGAGGCCTCCACCCCTCTTTTTTTGAGCTGTGCGCACAGGAGCCGTTCTGTCCAGCGTGTCCACATGGACATTCCTTTTCTGAATCCTGCTCATACAGGTATTGTACATATGACAAGATTTTAAATACATCAGATAGGGATTACATACATTAGCTAGGACTGCTCTGATACGGGTATACCTTGGCGTTTGGTAGAGCGGCTTAATATACATTTTTTGCAAATAATGTATCAACCAAATACCCTGTTTTTTCCATCTTTTTACCAGCACTTGCTGTCTATGATTTTTTTTGCAACAGAGTGTTTGTTTTTACTGTGCTTTTTTGTGTTTTCAAGTCTCTTGGTGGTGTGAACATGTCTCTACGGGCTTGTTCACCGTGCGCGCAGCTCATGTGTTCTGGTTTTCAAATACTATAAAACTGGTAGAAAGGGAGTTTTCTGGTGGCATAGTCAATTAGATTCACCTATATGTTCAGAAATTTGTCTAAGCTAGAAAATTGAGCATTAGTCATTTTGTTTAGTATACATTGCAAGATTAGATATCTAGCACTGAAATGTAGAGATGTGTTACAGTGACATAAACATCTGGTAGTTTTAGACACTCGATGAAAGTACAAGTACATTTACTAACCAGATCAACAGTGCTCTGGAGCTGAGTGATGGCCTCCTGACTCCTGCATTTTGCATCCTTGATCCTGGTCAAAGCCTGTTGATAAGAACGCTTTCGGGCCTTCGTGGAGAGGGATCCCAGGCGCACGTAGTAACCAGGCTCATCTTTGGAGACTTCAAATCCTTCTGTTTCAGTGGCTTCCTTAGCTAGAAGTTATTAATTCCCAGATATTAAACAGCTTGTGTGGCTACGAACACATACACCCCAGGTTTAGACAGCAGAAAATAGTTATTTTTAACTAAAACTTCCCCTAGTGGTGTAAGTTAAAGGGGTCATTATCACTCTATGTACAATAGGAAGGCATTACTCAGTGTCTCTGCAGTATGTCTTGCACAATAAGCCTGTGCTACATGCATACTGGGACTTCAGTGTCTCACAGCAAATTAAGTTGCTCAGCTGGCAGTGTTCCAATATACATTCAGTTTAATCCGAGTACAATGCCTTAAGAGAATCTGTCACTAGGTTTGACTGATATAAGATACAGCCATCACCTTTCAGGGCTGATATACAGCATTCTATAATGCTGCAGCTAAGCCCCCAATCTGACCTGAAAAAAAAAAAAAAAAAACCACTACACTAACCAGCAGGGTGGTCTGATGGGCGTTGCAGATCCTGCACCTCCCATTTTCTTACGATAGCCACCCTCCTGTGCAGGCACACTTACCTGCTCTGTTGAGGGCAGAGGAAAGTACTGCAGGGGCCGGGAAAGGTCAGAGGCCCAGCTCCTGTGCACTGCAGTACTATACTCTGCCCTCAGAGCAGATAAGTATGCCTGCGCAAGAGCGCGATGCCAGGGAGCCAAGAAGCAAGCAGGAGGGTGGCCTTCATAAGATGGTAGGCACCAGACCCATACCTGCAATATCCATCAGACCGGACTGTCCCCTTGGTTAATATAACAAATGTTTGCAGGTCAGATTGGAGGGCTTATCTACAGTATTGTAGAACACTGTATATCAGCCCTGAAAGGTGATGGCCATATATTTTAATAGCCAAAACTGGTGACAGGTTCCCTTTACTTGAATAAGCAAATATCTTCAGATCACTCCTTATCAAAAATAGCTATAGCTCTTACTGTATAGCAGCATAGTGAACCTGGATCGCTCCTGATCAGCTGTTTGGCGCTGCATGTGTTGTGCCTATGTCACATCATACGCAGCGTCAAACAGCTGATTATTGGGAGTGCTCCGGGTATTTGGGTCCCCGATCCAGCCAGTGGGTAAGCACTATACTCATTTGGATAATGAGTTATCTGAAGCCATTTGCTCATCCCCAATTAACCAAGCAAAGACTTTAAAGATTGAGAATAAGCAATACTTTAATCATATACCAATTTCCCCTCACATACACAGCTGGCAGTTCTCAGATGGAAATTGCACAAGCTGAGCAGCTGAAGAACCTTCCACACAGACTCAAACTAAATATCAAACAAGGGATATAATCAGTTTTACGAAAGAAAAGACCCCCCATAAAAATGTATACTTCATTAAATTCCAAAATAGAATAGTCTTGGTAGTAGGTAGGTCAAAGAGGGAGATATACTCCCAGATCTATAATATAACGCTGGGAGCGTCACTCTGTCCGAAGCCTTTATAGACTGCGCAAGCGCAGTCTGGACCCCACAGAGTGACGCTCCCAGGAGATCGCGGTGTGCGTAAGCACTGAACGCACACCGCGATCTCCAACGGATAAGCAGGGACGAGCCAGGAGGGCGAGTACGCAATATTTACCTGTCCCGTTCCATCGCTGCACGCTGCTGTCCTCCACATCCTCTGCCTGCGATGTTCAGTTCAGAGGGCGCGATGACATGCTTAATGCGCGCCGCCCTCTGACTGAACAGTCACAGCCAGAGGACCCGGAAGGCGCATCGGTGGAACGTTTTGGGGGACAGGTGAATATAGCAAGTGCCGGGGGCCTGAGCCAGTGGCGACTACGGCACCTGACCCCCACAGCGCGCCGGTGTCCCTGCCTGCTCAGGCCCCCCGGCACTCAGCAACTCAGAGCACAGCCGCCCGCACTCAGAGCACAGCCGCACTCGGGCAGTAGAGTCGGAGAAAGAAAGATGGGAGCAACATATGGCAGAATGGAAACAGGCAGAATGGGTGCAGCACGTTACAACAGAATGGGGGTGTAGGATGGGAGCAGCACATACCAGGATGGAGACCATACACCAATATAAATGCTCGCCACCCGGGCGTAGAACGGGTTCAATAGCTAGTAAGTCTATATAGCAGCAAACCTCAGTACGGTAAAACTAACCGAGTAAAAAGCAAGCCTCAGTAGATAAACAGAGGTAAACCCACCCTGAAGTAACAGTACCAGTGATATACCAATGGTAACATGCACTTAGTTATATAGATGTGCGGATATAAGTGAGAATTCCTAGATACTACACAGAACCTATATAGATATGTGCCTACCTAGATGCGGAGGTTGGCACCTTAAGAAATCCGAGAACGGCACCCCCGCTCGTGCGATGACTGTCCCTAATCTCCTATAAACACCCTATAAGGAGACAGTCAGAAGTACAAGGCCAGGCGGCTTGTAATAACTTGTATTGGCATGTTATGTGCTATGACAAGTATAAAAAGCCCAACCCCAATGTGAAGTACAGGGACAGATAGGTACTATGCATGTAAATACAGGGAAATCTAGGTATTCTACAACATCATGATTACTTCAAACTGACACCAAAGATAAGGTCATTCACCATGGTACTGCTACCATAAAACATGTATATAAACAATATATGATAAATGCCACAATTAGCATATAAATACTGCGTCACTACATCCCCCCCCCCCCCCCCCCCCCAACCACAGGCACCCGGCCAACAGACACAAGGTTAGCCCCTACAATAAAGAAAACTACATCATATAGTATTTTACTCATCTGTCAGATGTGCGCAGTTGTGGGTCCTAATAAAGTGACTCCCGATTCGGATCAAAACAGCTCTCGACGCGTTTCCCCCAGAGTTGGGTTCATCAGGAGAGACGGTAATGTGGCAGTATGAAGTGGTCCATAACAAGGCTGTTAAAGGACCTCCCTCTCAGGTTGGGTGATCAGTCCCAACCTGAGAGGTTCTTGAATATAACATGCAGAAGGTCCTTCAGCCTCTGTTCAGGTCATGTGAGCTTCCTCTCCTGCACCGAGAGGGAGGTTGCTCTGGTCAGGAAGGATGCTGGTTGTGTTCTCTTCCAACATAGGAAGCGGCTGCTGTGCTACAAGATGCCCAGACGAATTCGGGTATGTTTCCACTGTCAGGATGGCCGGCGGTATCGCCGCAGCAGCGAAGCCGCTCGGCGCTAAGCCCCGCCCCCTTTCTGGGACGCGATCATGCCGGATGTGTTAACTCTTACATCCGGGATGATCGCTCTCTCCCATAGCGCCCTGTGATATGCCTTGCGGGGACGCTGCGTCCCCGCAAGGTGTACGGACATGCTGCGATCTGAAAAGACGCGCAGCATGTCCGGAGTCGCAGGGCCGCCGCGTGCGGGTTTCCACGCATAGTGGAGACGGGATTTCATAAAATCCCCTCCACTATGCTGGAACATCTGGACGCTGCTTGTTTGACGCTGCAGCTCTGCGCAGCGTCAAACAAGCAGCGTGTCCTGACCGTGGAAACATACCCTTAAAGTGTAGCAAGTTTGTAACTACTTGTTGGTATACCCTTGACTTATTTAAATTAGCCATAATGCAGGTTTTTCGAGCAAACCAGTCAAGCTAGCATTTAGGCTGCCCCAGCAAGTTCCCATTTACTCTGTCCACCCTGGTCAGTTGACAGCTTTCATAGACTTGCTTTCCAATAGTATGCTAGGCTTTGCCTTACCCAGTTCCTCATCTGTTGGTGGCAGGTAGTGTTCCAGAAGGGATTCGGACCTTGTTAGTGCAGAATCCACACGGTTGCTCATGATCTTCACAACACGGCTTCCCAGAACAGAATTAATGCTGCCATTTGCAACAGCCTTAGTCATCTCCACACCATCCTGCACAGCTCCCTTCGTTTTATCCACTACTCCTGTGATACTATGGATTACAGCATCTCTGGCACCAGCAACAGCTTCTGAGGCAATAGCCACAACCTAAGATATACAACATAACACTTGTGTAATCTAAGCTGAAGAAGTGAACTATAAGGGTCACCATCATTGTAGCAGCTTACCTTTTCAGGAGGCTGACACAGAATAGGCAACTTCTCCTCAATCTTGTCCAGTCCAACACAGGCCACAGTGTTTGCCAAAGCAACTGTGAGGGGAAGAAAGATAAATCTGACGTAATAGTCTGTGTATAGAAGGCAACAGATCTTCTGAGTAATACTAGGAGTGTTGACATTTGGCCTACTTCCTATGCTAGCAGGGAATGTACAGCATATCCAAGACTAATCCATGCATCATGTCAGAAGCTGAAATGCCATCCAAGCCCTTTTTTGCTTAAATGGTATTGGGGCTCCCCCCATCATTCCCCCACAATTGGATATCATTTAGCATTCTGTAGCATAATGCTGGCTGCTGAGTGAAAACAGAACTAGCCAGCCCACTGAGTCCAATGGAGTGTATAATGCTCCTCTCCCCAGCTTAGAGTTAGACCATCAGGCAACAAGTTTTTAATGTATTGGTAAACAATGCATTTAAACCTCTCACAACATTTAGCTTTTTAGCTAAATGTTGTGAAAGGTAAAAAAAAAAAAAAGCAGACACACACTAAATACAATCCTACAAAGGGAAAACCCACAAGAAACCAAACTTACTTTGAGGCTCAAGTTTCTGCAGGATTGGCATGGCACCAGTGATGGCCACAGACGTGATACTCCTCACACTTTTCTCTGCAACGTCACATACAGACTTCAGGTAGGGATGGTGGTCTTTAGTGGTCACGTAGGCAGAGAACACCATGTCATATGTAGAGCTCACCAGTGGGAGGTTTATCAGCCTTACCACCACATTCTAAAGGGGAGGAAAAAAAAAAAAAAAGTCCAAATCTTATCTGGTTTCTCATGATAGCCCATTAGTATGCAATTGGGCAGCTTTAACCCTTAAGGTACCTTCACACAAAATGACTTTGTAACGATATCGCTAGCGATCCGTGACGTTGCAGCGTCCTGGCTAGCAATATCGTTTAGTTTGACACGCAGCAGCGATCAGGATCCTGCTGTGATGTCGCTGAATAAAGTTCAGAACTTTATTTGGTCGTCCGATCGCCGTATATCGTTGTGTTTGACAGCAAAAGCAACGATACCAGCGATATTTTACACTGGTAACCAGGGTAAACATCGGGTTACTAAGCGCAGGGCCGCGCTTAGTAACCCGATGTTTACCCTGGTTACCAGTGTAAAAAAGACAAACAGTACATACTTACATTCGCATCCCCCGCCGTCTGCTTCCCACACTGACTGAGCGCCGCAAAGTGAAAGTGAAAGTACAGCACAGCGGTGACGTCACCGCTGTGCCCTGCTACTGCCGGCAGTCAGTCAGTCAGCGCAGGAAGCGGACGCCGGGGGACGCAGATGTAAGTATGTAGTGTTTGGTGTTTTTTTTTACATTTTACGCTGGTAACCAGGGTAAACATCGGGTTACTAAGCGCAGCCCTGCGCTTAGCAACCCGATGTTTACCCTGGTTACCCGGGGACCTCGGCATCGTTGGTCGCTGGAGAGCGGTCTGTGACAGCTCTCCAGCGATCAAACAGCGATGCTGCAGCGATCGGCATCGTTGTCGCGATCGCTGCAGCGTCGTTTCGTGTGAAGGTACCTTTAGACCACCACTATTTTGTGGTACAGACTAGCATGCTGATTATAAGATCATCATGTTAATCTTTAGCCTTTATTTCATAACCCCCACAATACACACACAAAAAAAAAAAAAATTATATATTTTTTTTTTTTTTCTCTTCAGAGACAACAGCTTCTAGTACTGATCTTTCATCTTCTTGGTTATCAATTCCTAGGTACAAGCCTGTATTCTATGAAGAGAGAGATATATATATATAGTGGGGTGCTTGTCTCCTACACCCTCTGGTCTACAGAAAGTCGTCTCAGTGATGGGACACAACCTGTCTTCACTGATTTTAACTGTTAAGTAAGAATTTTGAAAGTGGAAGATCAGTCCAGGAGGAGAAACTAACATTCTCTGAAGAGGAGCTAGAGTGGCTTATTTTCATATGCATTATTGAGTTATTAAATAAAAGTATCAGCACAGCAGAGTTTGCAGTTCTTACACAATGGAAGAGGGAGTTTAGTAGGTACAACCTCCCTAAACAGTGTACATGGGCATAGGAAGCTGACTAACATGACAGATTGGCTCTAAAGTGTATTTAGAGGGGCTAATAATTCCCAACAACTTAGCCCCATCCCCCCTCATCGTATGGCAGAGCCCCACAACTGGGTGCCAATATCCTGCATGAGTGGGCTCACCCCCACAGGACAAGGGGGCTCACCCCCACAGGACAAGGGGGCTCACCCCCACAGGACAAGGGGGCTCACCCCCACAGGACAAGGGGGCTCACCCCCACAGGACAAGGGGGCTCACCCCCACAGGACAAGGGGGCTCACCCCCACAGGACAAGGGGGCTCACCCCCACAGGACAAGGGGGCTCACCCCCACAGGACAAGGGGGCTCACCCCCACAGGACAAGGGGGCTCACCCCCACAGGACAAGGGGGCTCACCCCCACAGGACAAGGGGGCTCACCCCCACAGGACAAGGGGGCTCACCCCCACAGGACAAGGGGGCTCACCCCCACAGGACAAGGGGGCTCACCCCCACAGGACAAGGGGGCTCACCCGGTCTCTTCCAAACACACAGTGACACCATGGCAGGGACCCTACAGCATAACCCTGTATTTAAACACAGGAGCCATCTAACAGAGTTAAGGGCTCAGACAACACAACAGGAATCAGACTATACTCCCTCCATTCACAGTAATCAACAACGCAAGTAGTTACCTGTTGCTGCTCCATCTCAGCCATGTTGCTAAACGAAAACCTACAAAAAAAAATAAATAAAAATACTGTCACCACCAATAAGGCGCAAACGACACCTACCGCCAAGCTACCACAGGCCCGACCAGGTTACAGTACACCAGCCACTCACCAACACTCCGCAAGTACAAGCACGAACTGGAGACTTGGAGAAGACTACTTTCTCGTCGGGCGACTGCGCACTTATATGCAGCTAACCACGCCCACCTGTTTCCGGGCGGGTTCCCTGCTCTCAGCTGACTGGTGACGTCACGCAGTCTCCTGACTGGTCGAAGGGCGGCTGTGAGCGGCGTGCAGCGGTCACACAGGGTATGACAGAGCGGTGGGCAGGGACGTGCATGGGCTGAGGTCACGTGTACACGTGTCGGGCGCTATTGCTCAGCACAGTCAGTGCAGCTAGTCCCAGTGGTTCTGCTGGTGTAATATATCATTTCCCCCCACACACAGGACTTTAGCGTCCTATACACATTGGATAGCTGTGAGACGAACATTCTTATGGCAAACAGCTCTCCTGACCTATATAAACACAACTCCTCAGCAGAGCATTCCTGCATTATCTGAGAGAGACCTCTGCCATACTGCTCTGGCCAGAGACCTACTAAAAAAATGAAGAAAAGGAATAAAGGAAAAGAATGAACATCATAACTTCTAGGTCCAAAGATATGGAGAAGTATAGATTTCTTGTGCATCTTGGCTACGAAATGAACACATTATATGTTGACAATTAGGAAATCAACCCATATCCCATATAAACAGGTGTATATTATATTCCCTGTGCTTTATAGGTGGGGAATGAACATGGAATATATGTAGATAATTGGGGAATGAACACATATCCCATATATACAGGTGTATATTATATTCCCTGAGCTTTATAGGTGGGGAATGAACATGAAATATATGTACATAATAGGAGAATGAACACATCCCATATATACAGGTGTATATTATTGTCATGTCGGACGCTGTTCAGACCAGGTCGTTCGACAGACAGCGGTAATTCCGCTTTTGACCACTATTTGCTCATTGGCGTCTGCTAGATTTTATCCAGCTGTTTCGGGGTTAATTTACCTAATCCTTGGATTGGAAGCTGGGCCATGCCCACTGCCTTTAAATAGTTCTCCTGATCTTTGGGCATCGCCGATTATAGCTTCTGTCTTGTGCGTTGTTATCTCGGTCTGGTGAGGAGAGCTGGTGGTTGGAGATTCGTTGCTGGTGGTGTATTTTCCTTTGTCTTATTTACTCCTTCCTATATTTGTATTTATTTTGCCCTGCACATTTATAGTGTATTCCTGAGTGACTGCGGCGTGGTGTATATTTTCCTTTATCCTTGTCTGTGCTAACTGTGGGTATTGGGGAATAACATCTTCACTGGGTGGTGGGCGGAGGTTTCAGCCTAGGGCTGAGCTCAGGAGTCAGGGTGAGGTTCGAGGCCTGGACATGCACACCTTCAGTGTAAACTCCAGGTAGAGGGTCAGTCAGGATTTCCCTAGTCTGAGGGAAACTGCAGGGGCCCGGGTTATTAGCTCTCGCTCACCTAGTCTCTCCCTGACATTATAATCGGCCCAACAACACAAGAAAAAAAAAGGGTTTTTTTTTTTGTGTGTTTTGTCATGGATCCCATGACTTCCATAACCCACCAGTTGGAGACTCTGTCCCTACAGGTCACGGAGTTAAGGGGGGGCAGTACAGCAACAGGGACTAGCAGTGTCAAATGTGCAAGCTGGAGCGACAGGAAGAGTTGCTGAGCCTAAATTTCCTTTGCCTGAAAAATTTGCTGGGGAACGCAGTCTATTTGTTTCTTTTCGTGAAGCTTGCAAACTATATTTCCGTATGCGCCCGATATCTTCAGGTAATGAGGATCAGCGTGTGGGCCTGGTGTTGTCATTGTAGAGTGGGGATCCCCAAGCATGGGCGTTTTCTTTGCCATCTGATTCTGCTGCATTTGACTCTGTGGAGAGTTTTTTTTTCCTGTCTTGGGAAAATCTACGATGAACCTGACAAAATGGCTCTAGCAGAATCTAAGATATGCTCTATTCGCCAGGGGGAGCGAGTTGCAGAGGATTACTGTTCTGAATTTCGTCGCTGGGCGATCGATACACAATGGAATGATCCAGCATTGCGGAGTCAGTTTATACATGGGATTTCATGGGATTTAGGCCCACGGAGCCTATGCAAATCGCAGGGGTGTCACATGTGAAGCGTCCAGTCCCTGAGCTCAGGAAGCAGGGAGCCTGTTTTTACTGTGGTAAAACGGGTCATTTTATTAACATCTGTCCTCTGCTGCCTAAGAAAAAGGCAACGGCGGAAAACTTCTAAGCTCAGAGGGTGTGGAGGAGACCAGTCTGAGCTTATGTCTATCCTCCATGGTGGTTTCTCAGTGCATGCTCCCTGCGAAGGTTTTTGTTGCTGGCAGTGAGCTGCCAATTACTGTTTTTGTGGATAGTGGTTCAGCCACAAATCTCATTGATGAGGAGTTTGCGCGCACAGCAGGTTTTAGGATTGAAAAACTCTCATCCTATCCGCGTAGTCACCATCAATGCTGCTCCTCTCTCTCAGGGGGAGATTACTGAATTTGTGGCTGAGGTGAAACTCCACATTGGAGTTCTACATTCTGAGCGGGTTACATGTAAGGTGCTCAGGAATCTTCCTGCTCAGGTGGTTTTGGGTTTTCCTTGGTTGTCTATACACAACCCGGTAATTGACTGGAAAACTCAGGACATAATTCGGTGGAGTGATTTCTGTCAGGAGAATTGCCTGGCCACATGTGTGTCCGCTGTGACTTCAAGCGTTCCAGAGTCACTTTAGGATTTTGTGGATGTGTTCTCTGAGAAGGGTTGTTCAGAGTTGCCGCCACATCGTCCTTATGACTGTTCTATCAGGTTTAAACCAGGGGCCAAATTGCCTAAAGCAAGGATGTTTAACATCTCCGGTCCGGAGAGACAAGCGTTAAAAGATTACATTGCTGAAAGCTTGAGCAAAGGGCACATCAGGCCATCATCCTCGCCGGTGGCAGCAGGGTTCTTCTTCGTGAAGAAGAAAGATGGCGGATTACGCCCGTGTTTGGATTTCAGGGAGTTGAACCAGATTACGGTTCGTGATCCATACCCTATGCCTCTGATACCAGATTTGTTCAACCAGGTGGCAGGTGCTAAGTGGTTTACCAAGCTTGACCTCAGGGGGGCGTACAACCTCATAAGAGTCCGTCAAGGTGATGAGTGGAAGACGGCTTTTAATACCCCTGAGGGTCATTTTGAAAATTTGGTGATGCCGTTTGGGTTGACTAACGCACCTGCAGTGTTCCAACATTTCATCAATGATGTGTTCTCGCATGTTTTGGGGAAATTCGTTATCGTGTACCTAGATGACATTCTCATATATTCTTGCGACCGTGATACTCATTTAGATCATGTCAGGCAGGTGTTACAGCTTCTCAGAGAGAATAAGCTGTATGCTAAACTTGAAAAATGTGTATTTTCTGTTCAAGAGTTGCCTTTCTTGGGTTATATTGTGTATGCTTCTGGTTATAAAATGGACGCCGCTAAGGTGCAGGCGGTGCTGCGTTGGGAACGTCCTGATAACCTGAAAGCACTTCAGCGGTTCCTTGGGTTTTCTAACTACTATAGGAAATTTATCAAGGATTTTTCCATCATTGCTAAACCGCTAACTGACATGACTAAAAAGGGTACCAATTTCTCCGTTTGGCCTGAGGCTGCTGTGCGCGCATTTGAATTTCTTAAGAACAGTTTTGTTTCAGCCCCCATTCTTGTGCAGCCAGACGTATCAAAACCTTTTGTTGTGGAAGTCGATGCGTCTGAGGTAGGTGTGGGGGCGGTACTATCTCAAGGCTCATCTTTGAGTGGTTTACGTCCGTGCGCCTATTTCTCCAAGAAACTGTCATCCGCCCAACGTAACTACGATATCGGCAACAGGGAGTTGTTGGCAATTAAGTTGGCCTTTGAGGAATGGCGACACTTCTTGGAGGGGTCAGTACATCAGGTAACTGTTATTACCGATCATAAGAATCTGCTGTATTTGGAGTCTGCCAAGCGTCTGTCCCCCAGGCAGGCTCGCTGGGCATTGTTTTTCACGCGGTTCAATTTTGTGGTCACTTACAGACCGGGGTCTAAAAACACTAAGGCAGATGCTCTGTCCAGGTGTTTTCCGGGGGGAGAACCTCGGGAAGATCCAGTACCCATCCTCCAAAAGGGTGTTGTGGTTTCGGCACTCACTACCGAGGTTGAGGCTGAGATTGCCGAGGCTCAGGAGGAGGTACCATCTGAGCTTCCCGTCAACAAATCTTTTGTACCGCTTCATCTCCACCTAAAGGTTTTGGCGGAGCATCATGATGCTGTCCTGGCTGGTCACCCAGGGGTTAGAGGTACCTTGGAGTTGGTGTCACGTCGGTTTTGGTGGCCCAAGATCCGACAGGACGTGGTCTCATACGTGTCAGCTTGTACCACGTGCGCTAGGGCTAAGACGCCTCGCTCCCGTCCTGTTGGCACACTACTTCCTCTTGAGGTACCTAGTAAGCCATGGACAGAAATCTCCATGGATTTCATCACTGATTTGCCCTCATCAGCTGGAAACACGGTCATCTTGGTGATTGTTGATCGGTTTTCTAAAATGTCGCACTTTGTGTCTTTGCCTGCGTTGCCTAACGCTAAGACTCTGGCCCAAGTATTTGTGCAGGAGGTGGTCAGACTTCATGGGGTTCCGTCTGACATCATGTCTGATAGGGGGTCTCAGTTTGTGGCAAAATTTTGGAGAGCGTTTTGCTCACGGCTGGGAATCAAGTTATCTCATTCTTCGGCGTTTCATCCTCAGTCAAATGGTCAGACTGAGTGTATGAACCAAAATTTGGAACAGTACTTATGCTGCTTTGTCTCTGATAACCAGGAGGAGTGGTCTACCTTTCTTCCTTTGGCTGAGTTTGCCATCAATAATCACCGCCAGGAGTCTTCTGGGGAGTCTCCGTTTTTTTGTGTTTACGGGTTACATCCTCAATTTTGTACCTTGAGTCAGAGGGGCTCTTCCGGCGTTCCGGAGGAGGACCAGTTAGGAACACAATTGTCATCAGTCTGGAGGAGAGTTAAACAGCGCCTGTTGAGTGTGGGTGCTAGGTACAAACGTGTGGCTGACAGTAGGCGTGTGCCAGGTCCGGACCTGAGTGTGGATGACTGGGTGTGGTTATCCACAAAAAACATAAGACTCAAAATACCATCCCTTAAATTGGGTCCACGGTTTATTGGTCCATTTAGGGTCACCGCCGTCATTAACCCAGTAGCGTACCGATTGGAGCTCCCTATGGTGTATAAGATACACAACGTGTTCCACAGGTCTCTTCTAAAGAAGGTGGTGGGTTCTGTGGACGCGGCGCCTATGCCACCTCCAGTCTTGGTGGATGGTAATTTGGAGTTTGAAGTCTCCAAGGTGGTTGACTCTCGTGTAGTGCACCGCACTTTACAGTACTTGGTACATTGGCGTGGTTATGGGCCTGAGGAGAGGTCCTGGGTACCAGCCTCGGACGTTCATGCTGACCGGCTGGTCAGGTTGTTTCACCGCCGTCATCCGGACAAGCCGGGTCCTATTAGCCGTGAGGGCCCTGGGGTCCCTCGTAGAAGGCGGGGTACTGTCATGTCGGACGCTGTTCAGACCAGGTCGTCCGACAGACAGTGGTAATTCTGCTTTTCACCACTATTTGCTCATTGGCGTCTGCTAGATTTTATCTAGCTGTCTCGGGGTTAATTTACCTAATCCTTGGATTGGAAGCTGGGCCTTGCCCACTGCCTTTAAATAGTTCTCCTGATCTTTGGGCGTCGCCGATTATAGCTTCTGTCTTGTGCGTTGTTATCTTGGTCTGGTGAGGAGAGCTGGTGGTTGGAGATTCGTTGCTGGTGTGGTGTATTTTCCTTTGTCTTATTTACTCCTTCCTATATTTGTATTTATTTTGCCCTGCACATTTATAGTGTATTCCTGAGTGACTGCGGCGTGGTGTATATTTTCCTTTATCCTTGTCTGTGCTAACTGTGGGTATTGGGGAATAACATCTTCACTGGGTGGTGGGCGGAGGTTTCAGCCTAGGGCTGAGCTCAGGAGTCAGGGTGAGGTTCGAGGCCTGGACATGCACACCTTCAGTGTAAACTCCAGGTAGAGGGTCAGTCAGGATTTCCCTAGTCTGAGGGAAACTGCAGGGGCCCGGGTTATTAGCTCTCGCTCACCTAGTCTCTCCCTGACAATTATATTCCCTGAGCTTTAGAAGTGGGGAATGAACATGGAATATATGTAGATAATAGAGAAATGAACACGTATCCCATATAAACAGGTGTATACTATATTCCCTGTGCTTGATAGGTGGGAAATGAACATGAAATATATGTAGAGAATAGGAGAATGAACACATATCCCATATAAACAGGTGTATACTATATTGCCTGAGCTTGTTAGCTGGGGAATGAACATGAAATATGTGTAGATAATTAAGGAATGAACACATATCCCATATGAACAGGTGTATATTATATTCCTTGTGCTTTATAGGTGGGAAATGAACATGAAATATCTGTAGATAATAGGAGAATGAACACATATCCCATATAAACAGGTGTATATTATATTCCCTGTGCTTGATAGGTGGGGAATGAAGCTACGACCCCTTGGAAGAAGCTACGTTGCGAAACGCGCGTCGGGGCCACTTTTTCTTGCGGTGATCCACTCAACAGCAGGTAATGAGATGATGTTACTACTACCGTAGAATGTACACCCCTTTGGTATACCTACCTAATATAGCTTAAACTGATGCATCAGCACTTTATTGATTAATATTTATTTGGGTAAATGATTATACCTAACATTGAGTATAAATATATTTATTTATATGGGTGTCATCTATTTATTTAACTATCTTTAGATACCTGCGTATTATTTAGGCAGCCTTGTGCCCACTCTCTTTTTATAAAATCTCGTTCTTTACAATCCAGAGCTTGCTGGTGCACTTCTGCCCTATATCTAATAGATTGGTTCTTTCCAAAATCATTTTCTATGTAGAATCATTTATGGATCACCGTGAGTTCACTCTGCCATGTATTAATCTCCCTTTTGTTATAATATATGTTTTTTTTTAAAGAATTGTTATCAATAAAATAAAATTCATTTTATCTTATTTTTCTTTGGGTTGTAACTCCCTTCTTTTGAGGCTAATGTTGATTTTGGAGATACACATTATACAAATATTGGTCTATGGTTTTGGATATTTTCCCATATAAACAGGTGTATATTATATTCCCTGTGCTTGATAGGTGGGGAATGAAGCTGAACTATATGTAGATAATAGAGGAATGAAAATATATCCCATATAAACAGGTGTATATTATATTCCCTGAGCTTGATAGGTGGGGAATGAACATGAAATATATGTAGATAATAGAGCAAAAAACACATATCCCATATATACAGGTGTATATTATATTCCCTGAGCTTGATAGGTGGGGAATGAACATGGAATATGTGTGAATAATAGGGAATGAACACATATCCCATATAAACAGGTACAGTGGGTACGGAAAGTATTCAGACCCCTTTACATTTTTCACTCTTTGTTTGAAGGCTGGGCTATAAAATACAAGCAGTTATACAAGGGTATGTGCACACGTAGTTTAGAGCTCTGCGGATTTTTCCGCAGCGGATTTCATAAATCCGCAGGTAAAAGGCACTGCGTTTTACCTGCGGATTTACCCCGGTTTTTATGCGGAATTTATGCAGATTCCACCTGCGGTTTTACGCCTGCAGATTCCTATTATGGAGCAAATGTAAACCGCTGCGGAATCCGCACAAAGAATTGACATGCTGCGGAATGTTTCTGCACGTTTTTTTCTGCAGCATGGGCACTGTGGATTGCATTTTCCATAGGTTTACATTGTACTATAACGCATGGAAAGCTGCTGCGGACCCGCAGCTGCAGATCCGCAGCAAAATCCGCAACGTGTGCACATAGCCTTACAAGTTAGGATTGGCTACAGGGCTTCATTTTGTAATTTAAGGGCTCATCCAGGTTTGAGATGAAAGTCTGCAGTCATTCCATGTGACTGCAGGCTTCTGAATTCTCACAGTGCAAGCACTGCACACTTTTAGGATTTTCCCTTGCCGGTAGCAAGAGTGGACGGTCGTGACAGCACAAGTATGTGATTTGTGTACTACTGGCCACATTTCTACTAGACCTGCCTGACCTCATTCAATTCATTTTCATTGAGTGAGGCCACACATGACTAGTCAGCAAGTGACCACATGCATGTAAATCACTAAAACCAGAAAATCCTGACAGCGTGCAGTGTGCACTGAGAGAATTCATAAGTCTGCAGTCACATAGTATGACTGCAGACATATCACAAACTTGGACAACCCCTTTAATGTTCCTAACATAAATAACAATATGAGAATTAGTATCACAAAAAAACACATTTACATCCAGGTACCTGATAGATGACGTTGTCTCTGGAGTCACCTCTTTCTTTTCATCTTCATCTTGTCCAGAAGCCATGATGACTCTTCTCATCCACAGCCAGAGCTCGCTTCTGCAGACTTCCATCTTCTCCGTTCTATTGCAGCACATCCTGACACAATGCACTTAAAGATAGCAGTGTTATTATAATGCTCCTGAATAAAAATATCTGCCCTAAGCTGAGCCCCTAACTACATAATTGCCGCTGACTATAGTCTCAGCACATAGTATGACTCTCACAGTCCCTCTTATGGTACATGCCCTCCACACTGTCCTCTCTCTTTTCCATTTTGCACACTGTCTTCTCATACTGTGTCCTTCCTATAGAGCCCAGTCTCTCTACTGTGCCCCTTCATTACACTCCTACTTGGCATACTGTCTCCTCCTGGCTGTTACCCTCACACTACTCAGTTTCTATTCTGTGCCCACTCACACTTTCCTCCCCCCATACTGTCTGCACACATTTCTTGTAACCTCATTAAAGTCCCCCCTGCTAACTATACTGTCTCCTCACTTATTTACCCCTTTGCTCTCCATATTTTCTCCTCACACATCCTCCCGACTCCCCATACTGTGTCCACGCACATCCCATTACCCTCGTTCCCCATAGTTCATCCTTACACATCCCATCACCCTCGCTCCCAATACTGTCAGCACATATTTCTCCCTTCGCTACTCACTGTGTCCACCCCCATCTACCAACTCACCCCCCACAGAATATATCCACTCCCCTTCCAACAGAATAAATCCATTCCCCTCCACACAGAAAATAAATCCATCCCCCTCCACACAATAAATGCATCCTGCCCCACACACACTAAATGAATTTCCGCCCCTCCCATACACAATGAATAAATTCCCAGCCCCCCACACACACTGAATAAATCCCCCACACACTGAATAAATACACACACACTGACTAAATCCCCCCACACACAATGAATAAATCCCCCACACTCACACACACATTGAATAAATCCAACCACCCCATACACACACAATGAATAATTCCCTGAACCTCCCTTCCACACATACACTGAATAAATCCCTAATCACACACATGTTGAATAAATCACCCCCTACATACACACACTGAATAAATCCCTGACCCCCCCAAACACAGAATAAATCCTGACCCCCCAACACACACACACTCACTGAATAAATCCCCACCCCCACACACTGAGTACATCTCATACACACACTGAATAAATCCCTAACCACACACTGAATAAATCCCTGGCCCCAGCCACACACACACACTGAATAAATCCCTGACCCAGCCACACACACTGAATAAATCTTACTCCCCCACACACTGATTAAATCCTGACCCCCCAACACAGAGAATAAATTCTGACCCCCTCCAACACACAGACACACACACACACACTGAATAAATCCCCCCCACACACACACTGAATAAATCTCCCCCCAAGCACTGAATAAATAAACACACACATTGAATAAATATTCACATACATACACAGATACACACACCCACCCCACGCTGAATCTTCGGTGTCTTCAGCTCCACAACTACAGGAGCACTTACCACCGAGTCTCTTCTCTCTGCTGTGCACTGGAGAGCGACGTCAGCAGCGTGATCATATGACCTGATCACGCTGCTGGCGTTGCTCTGACCCAGTGGTCAGAGCCTCAATTGTACTCACAGCTGTTAGACGGGAGTACAATTGATCCCTGGGAGCCGGCGTGCTGCAGCTTCTCTGTGCTGGCTGTCAGATTGACAGCCGGCTTAGAGAACTGCCAACTCCCAGTCCGGGGGGCGGCAGAATGCAGCCACCGGGGGAGACACTTTGGACTGCCGCATTAGGTGGTCCCACTGCCCCCGCCAGCTGCACACAGGGCACATGCCCGGCTGTCCCCCCTAGATATGGAGCGCCCCCAGACGCAGGGCCGCGGGGTACTCAGTACTGGGCTTCTCTGTCTCAGTTCTGGGGTTGTCACGGTGGCTAGACCCGGTCCGTGACCCTGCTAAGGGGCATCCAATGAAAGTTGTAAGTGGTGGTACGTGGTGCAGGTCACGGTGAGTAACGAGGACACAGGGTTTCAGTCTCTTTACCTCTTTACTGAAAGCTTCAGGGTCCTCAATCCAGAGTACTGTTAACAGGGCTGTCTGAGACTGGCCGGTCCGAAGGCACATCCAGAGTTCCCTTTGTAGGTGGAAATCAGTGTCTACCTCCTAGCGCCTGTGTGTTGTAGTACCTCCCTGCTGAGCACCACGGGATAGTCCTCACAACTGTCATGTATGTTTCTGTTCTTTCTCTCTCTTCGTCCCCCAGATGATATGGCAAGGACGCACCCGTATGATGGGCTAGGCCTGGAGCTATTTTATAGGGACCCTAGGGACGCCCCTCTCCCACAGTTTGCCTCCGTTGTCTTCGTTAGGTGTAATGGTGAGGCAGCCAACCTATAGTTAACTGCCCGGCCGTAGTTAAAGTAATGCGTGGAGTCTCTTACTTTCTCGGCGTTCCGGCCACCAGCTACGCGCCTCAGAAGGATGTTGCTGATCTTGGGGCACGACTCCTTCTGGTATTGTCTCCTTTTTGCTGTATTTCCTTTCCTCACTTCTCCACAATAAACCTTGCTTCTTGTCCTTTCTTAGGAGTCTGCCGCTGTAAGGCACAGGCACAACTCCATAACGATCTTGTCTCTTTCTAGGACTCTGCCAGGATCCCACCCCTGACAGGTCCTCTCCCGAGCTCTTCCCAGCTACTTTCTTCCCAACTTCCTGTCCAACCCCCAGTTTTACCAAAGTGTGAGGAGTGGCCTACTAGATAGAACCACTCCCCCTGGTGGCCGGAGTGTGAAGTGTAATGTGTGTCTGTGATACTTGGTCAGGCGAACTCCTTTAGCGCCATCAGACATACCATCACTCCCCTTAGCGGCGGAGCGACAGTACTGCAACGACCAGGACTCTGGGGCACTGCAGATACGCCACTGATCATACTGCTTATATGAGGCTATGAGGAATCATACTATGTCTGGAGGCCTGTGGAAGATGGGCTATGGGGAATGAATCACACCGTATAAGGGGACTATAGGGGCATCATACTTTGTATACACTGTGTTCCAAATTATAATGCAAATAATATTTCCTCATATTTTCTCTAAATTACCTATCTGAATGTCAGTCATTGTTATTTTCCAGTCATCTACTATTCTAGTATAATTGCAATGTTTTGGAACAAACTCCCTATGAAAACAGTATCTTTTTTAAAAAAATAAACACTCAAAATGCATGTTCCAAATTATTATGCACAGCAGAGTTTTCAACCTTTTTTTTTATTTTGAACAAAAAAAATGGTCAATTGTGAAGTTATAAGCATTATCAGCTTATTACAAAATGAAATCAAACAGTTTTCAAGTGAAAACTTTATTCTAGGTGATGTTACATTTGCACATAGGACCCCTTGTTGGAAAGAAGCTTCTGAACTTTCTCATCCATTGAATTTGTCAGTTTTTGGATGGTTTCTGCTTCAGTTGTTTTGCATGTGGACAGAATACCCTCCCAGAGCTGTTGCTTGGATGTGAACTGCCTCCCGCCATCATAGACACTCCTTTTGATGATGCTCCAGAGGTTCTCAATGGGGTTGAGGTCAGGGGAAGATGGTGGCCACACCATAGGTTTGTCCTCTTTTATGCCCATAGCAGCCAGAGATGCAGATGTGTTTTTTGCAGCATGAGACGGTGCATTATCATGCATGAAAATGATCTTGCTGCGGAAAGCACGGTTCTTCCTCTTGAACCATGGCAGGAAGTGTTGTTTTAGAAACTTCACATAGATTATGGAGTTCATCTTTACCCCTTCAGGGATCATAAAGGGGCCGACAATCTCTCTCCGCATGATTCCAGCCCAAAACATTACTCCACCTCCTCCTTGTTGGCGCCTTAGCCGTGTTTTCATGGGGTGTCCATCAACCAGCCATCCTCCACTCCATCCATCTGGACCATCGAGCGTTGCACGGCACTCATCGGTGAACAAAACAGTTTGGAAGTCAGTCTTCATGTATCGTTTGGCCCACTGGAGCCGTTTCTGCTTGTGTGCAGTGGACAGAGGTGGTCGACAGGATGGCTTACGCACAGCTGCAAACCTCTGAAGGACCCTGCATCTTGTTATTCTGGGGACGTTGGAGGCACCAGCAGCTTCAAAAACTTGTCTGCTGCTATGACAAGGCATTTTTGCAGCTGCTCTTTTAACCTTACGCAATTGCCTGTTGGAAAGAGTCCTCAATTTTTCCTTATCAGCACGCACACGTGTGTGCTGGGAATCGGCTACATACTTCTTGATTGTGCAATGATTACGATGAAGTGTCTTGGCAATGTTGATTGTAGTCATGCATTGACCTAAATACTCCACAATTTGTTGCTTCTCAGCAGCCTACACATCCTTTTTCTTTCCCATTTTGGCAAAAAATGTAGGCTGCTTAATAATGTGGAACAGCCTTCTTAAGTAGTCTTGCCTTTATTTGGACACACCTGCCAAACTAATTTGCACAGGTATCTGCAATTGCTTTCAGTGATATAAATAGCCCTGACACACATCACCATCAATGAGTTTAAATGACAAACAAAAAAATTCTAACCTTATCACTCCTAAACTCTTTGTGCATAATAATTTGGAACACAGTGTAGAGGCTATGGGGAATGAACCACACTGTATAAGGAGACTATGAGGCAATGTACTGTGTTTTGGGGACTATATACTATGTATAGGTGGCTGTGGGGGCCATCTTACTGTACATAAGAGGCTATGGTTCATCATAGTGTGTATAAGGGGGTATGGGACATCGTATTGTGTATAGAGGCAATGGGTCATGTTACTGTGTATGGGAGAATGTACTGTGGGAGTATTATACTGTTTATACTAAGGAAATTGGGCATCATACTGTGTACAGATGGGTATGGGAACCATGTTACTGTGCATGGAGGGCTATGGGCCATCATAGTGTGTATATGGGGCTAGAAGACATCAGACTGTGTATAAGGGCTATGAGGCATCATACAGTGTATAGGGGATATAGGGCATTTTACTGTGTGTAGGGGCTATTGGCCATCCTACTGTGTATAATGGAATGTAATATGGGGAATTATACCATGTATAGGGGCAATACTGTATATAGATGACTGTGGGGACCATCTTACTGTGTGGAGAGCTTTGGTGCCATCATATTTGGCACGGTTGCCTGTGGAGGTGTAAGGAGGTGGCAAGGAATCTCACGTGCCTTCCTTTATACCAGGCACATGTAGCTCGTGCGGCACCTGAATGGTTACCTTATGTTTAATTGTGTTAATGTGCCATGTCTCATATGTACTGTGTAATGTGAAAAGTTTTTTTTATTTGTCATATCAATGTACACTCACCGGCCACTTTATTAGGTACACCTGTCCAACTTCTTGTTAACACTTAATTTCTAATCAGCCAATCACATGGCGGCAACTCACTGCATTTAGGCATGTAGACATGGTCAAGACAATCTCCTGCAGTTCAAACCGAGCATCAGTATGGGGAAGAAAGGTGATTTGAGTGCCTTTGAACGTGGCATGGTTGTTGGTGCCAGAAGGGCTGGTCTGAGTATTTCAGAAACTGCTGATCTACTGGGATTTTCACGCACAACCATCTCTAGGGTTTACAGAGAATGGTCCGAAAAAGAAAAAAAATCCAGTGAGCGGCAGTTCTGTGGGCGGAAATGCCTTGTTGATGCCAGAGGTCAGAGGAGAATGGGCAGACTGGTTCGAGCTGATAGAAAGGCAACAGTGACTCAAATCGCCACCCGTTACAACCAAGGTAGGCCTAAGAGCATCTCTGAACGCACAGTGCGTCGAACTTTGAGGCAGATGGGCTACAGCAGCAGAAGACCACACAGGGTACCACTCCTTTCAGCTAAGAACAGGAAACTGAGGCTACAATTTGTACAAGCTCATCGAAATTGGACAGTAGAAGATTGGAAAAACGTTGCTTGGTCTGATGAGTCTCGATTTCTGCTGCGACATTCGGATGGTAGGGTCAGAATTTGGCGTAAACAACATGAAAGCATGGATCCATCCTGCCTTGTATGGAGCATCTTTGGGATGTGCAGCCGACAAATCTGCGGCAACTGTGTGATGCCATCATGTCAATATGGACCAAAATCTCTGAGGAATGCTTCCAGCACCTTGTTGAATCTATGCCACGAAGAATTGAGGCAGTTCTGAAGGCAAAAGGGGGTCCAACCCGTTACTAGCATGGTGTACCTAATAAAGTGGCCGGTGAGTGTATATTGCCACAAGATTTGTGCAGGGATAGAGAGAGTTAATGAAAGGGGCTAGGTTAGCAGCCTCAAAGAAGCAGGGAGTTCCTGCTTCTGCAACAGAGCCCCGCCAAGCTTGACTGTGGCAAGTTGTGGTCCAGCATCTGGAGCCAAGGACTTCCCTGGAGGGGAGAGAAGGTTCTGCCCCTGTACCCACGGGCAGTGAAGTGGGCACAGGACTATGTAGGTGCCCCATCAAAATGACTTTAAGCATCCAGATTCCTGCATATGTGCGTCCCCGTGTAAGGAGGTTGCTTTCCCTGCTCCTTGCCTGGAACCACATAGTCAGACAGCTGGGTTGTTGGGGGGGAAGACGTTCTGCCCTGGACAGAGGGGACCAGGGGACTGCTGGGAAGAGAGAGGGGAGTGGTCAGAAAAGAGCGGGAGAGCAGAGATAAGGCAGCGCGCCAGAGAGAAGGCAGCGCGCCAAAGAGAGGGCAGGCTGCAGCGCCGTGCTCCCCTAAAAGTAGTGCTCCCCGTGAGGGCACTGAGGCTGAGATACCCACCAGAGTGAAGGCTGGATGTGGGGGTGTAGATTTGGAAGCCTCCTGAATCAGAGACTGTGACCGTGCTGCCCTGATGACCGCAGTGACAAGCAAAGATCCCTGAGTGTGATAAGTAACTGCCCAGTGTGTGTGACAGCGTTATTACAGCGAGACTGTCAGCCTGGTACACAGAGGCTCCTGCAGCAGGGACGGAGGCTGTGCTGTTTCCTGGTTCCAGTTTCACTTTGAGAAGAACAGGCTGCAGAGGCTTAACCCCGGACTTTCCAGGAGACACAGAAGAGACTTCAGGATCTCAAGCCCTGCTGGTGACTGTATCCATATTGGGAAATAAGGACCCTCCAGTCAGGACCTCCCTGGGCTGATAAGTTACCAGAACACTCGTTAACCCTTTTGATTTCACTTAATTGTTTACCGTTTACTGTTTGACTCCATTAACCCCCTGTTTACTCCCTGCGAGGAGAATTTTACCCCTGTTAATAAATCCCCTTCAACGGTTGGTCTGTCTGTTCCGTGGTGACATACGCAACCCTGCACTCTATTACACCCGTACGGGACAGAAGAAGCTCCCCGTCTTGGGCATGAGTGTGTCCCAGTCCAGGACAGAAAGGACCCCCAGCTGGGGATAATATTTGCTGCCAGGACTGTCAGGCACCGAGACTGGGTGAGTGCTCAGCCAAAGGGACTATAAGCGTCCAGATACCGGCCACTGAAGCATCTCCACTGTTACTGCTGCTGACACTGCAGTGACTGGTAATAGGGAAAGAGCAGGAACTTTTATTGGATTTACTGCAACTACTTTTCCTACCCTTTTCTACCTCGTTGGTTCACAAATAAAAGTTAACCCTGTTGGATCATAACTGTGCTTCTGGATCCTGATTGCCTGGACTGCAGTGACCAAGGAGAAGAGGTAAATCCCCTGGGGTTGCATCTGTCCTATTTATTTCTTGTACAAGGTCCCGGGGTGTATACTGAATGTAGCTTAGTTGACTCACCTGGAACTACCACTGCGGGCCAATTTGTTACATTTTGGCATAGTCAGCAGGATTCAACCTCAGCAGCCCTGCAACCTAAAGACTGATGGAAGAAATGCCTGAGATGTGTGAATTGTTGCCCGCCATGAAGGAATTAAAGATGGTGGCTGACAGAGACTTTGAGTCCAAGATTTGCGACTTGTTGCCCTCCATGAAGGAATTAAAGATGGCGGCTGACAGGGATTGCAAGATGGCGCCGACCGCTACAAAGAAGATGGTGGCCATTGGCATGAAAATGAGAGATGTTGCCGCCTTTCGTGGGCATTATGGAGAAGATTTTGCACCAAAAGGCAGGAGGTTGCGCCCCTCTGTGAAGAAGGCCCACCCTAAATCGATGTGGGCTAAGAAGCTTCCACCCATACAGCAGAATCCAAGGAAACGGGTGGAACAGCCAAGTGTGGTCACGCCCATGAATGGGTGGAACCCAGAAGAGCAAGATGGCGTGACAGGAAGAGAGATGCCATTGCCGAGTGAGTTACCTGTCCGTGTGCAGCAGCCAGTAAGGAAGATCATCGGGAGCTGGAGCACCACGGATGTGGAGAAGCAGGAGTCAGAAGGAGCAGTCGAGAAAGTTGTAGCAGTGGAAAGAGGGACCATTGCGGCCGTGATCCTGAGTTTGCGTGACCGAAGTGGAGGACCGTCGCAGCCGGATGCAGTCACAGTGAGTACGTCGCTTTCCCTCACCCCAGTCCCCGCACCTACTCCAGCCCCGGGGACCATAGGCAGTTGCAGTTAAAGTGCTCCCCAGCATCAAGGAGAGACAGGCACAGGAAGCGTGGTGTTATGTGCGGCTGCCTGCAATGGTTTCTACCCCTGCAGTAAGCCAGAGGGAAGAGGCACCCCCAAAGAAAGTGGTGGCCCCAGTCGGGTTACGGGAGCAGGAGGCTCCAAGTTTGCTGAGTCGGCCACTGCCGAAAAAAAGAACCCGGAGGAGTAGTGGTGAGTCTTACTCCAGCAGGTCTTCAAGCCACACATATATAGTGGTGCAGGCCCTGAATGCGGCTTATTATGTTGCCCAGTTACCCTGCATTATGCGATGTGGCTCTGTTCACTATAGAAAAAAATGTGTTGTGCCGGTTGCACCTGAGCAGTGGAAGGGACTGTTCTGCATCCCTGAAAGGGCAGTGGGCTCTATATAGCACCTGAAAGACTGTGAAGAGACTGTTCTGTGTCTCTTAAATGCAAGGAGCCCTGTATGGCACCAAAGGACCGAGGTATCAGGAGTGGCCACCACGGGCACCATCAAAGGACTGTTTTGTTTTCTCCCTCCTCCAAGTTTATTTGCTGATAAGCCTGTGGTCTGGTCAAAGGAGGGAGAGGAAGAGCTTGATCAGGAGGACCCGAGGTGCGAGCCGGGTCAGGACTGAATGAACTGTGGCTGAGTTGCCCACTGGGCCATGTGTTAAAAGTGACTTCCTGTGTTTGGCTACCCGGAGCAGGAAAGGTCTGGCCCGTAGGCCAGATCTGCTGTTTGACACCGTATGTCTCCGGGTCCTAGGAACCAGGGGGACCAGGGTCAGGCGGGCCCACATTGAAAGAATTGAACTCTGTTGTTCCAGAGCTCTAATCGAGTAGAGGTCACAGTTGACCCACCAGGTGTGTTAAGTTGAGACTGTATTGACCTTACTTACGTTTTATATGCAGTTTTGAGTTTTCAGGTGCCACCATAGTCGGGAAGGACCATATGTCAAGGAGGGAGGAGTGTAAGGAGGTGGCAAGGAATCTCATGTGCCTTCGTTTATACCAGGCACATGTAGCCCGTGCAGGAACTGAACGGTTCCCTTATGTTTGTTTGTGTTAATGTGCCATGTCTCATATGTACTGTGTAATGTGAAAAGTTTTATATCTGTCATGTAAGTGTATATTGCCATTGCACTGTATTAGACATGATTAGTGCAGGGATAGAGAGAGTTAATGAAAGGGGCTGAGGTAGCAGCCTCAAAGAAGCAGGGAATTCCTGCTTCTGCAGCAGAGCCAAGCCAAGCTTGGCTATGGCAAGTTGTGGTCCAGCATCTGAAGCCAAGGACTCCCCTGGAGGGGAGAGAAAATGCTGCCCCCGGACCCACGGGCAGTGAAGTGGGCATAGGACTATGTAGGTGCCCCGCCGAAATGACTTTAAGCATCCAGATTCCTGCATATGTGCATCCCCATACAGGACAGAAGCCCCCGTCTGGGGCATGAATGTGTCCCCGCTTGGACAGAAGGGACTGTCAGGCACGGAGACTGGGTGAGTGCTCAGCCAAAGGGAATATAAGCGTTCAGATACCGGCCACTAAAGCATCTCTACTGCTACTGCTGCTGACACTGCAGTGACTGATAATAGGGACAGAGCAGGAACTTTTATTGAATTTACTGCAACTACTTTTCCTACCCTTTTCTTCCTTGCTTGTTCACAAATAAATAAAAGTTATCCCTGTTGGATCATAACTGTGACCGAGGAGAAGAGGTAAATCCCCTGAGGTTGCATCTGTCCTGTTTATTTCATGTACAAGGTCCAGGGGTGTATGCTGACTGTGGCTTAGTTGACTCGGCTGGGACTACCACCATGGGCCACCTTGTTACAGAGGCATCATTAAAAGGGAGCACAATGGGAGATCCGTAACATTATAGGGAAATATAGGGGTATTATTAAAATTATAAGAAAGCGTTGTTGGCTGTTATATGGTGGTATGGGTACTTTATTATTATGAGAAAGCACAGAGAAGATTATTATTTTAAGGCAGCATAGAGGACAGTATTTCTTTATGGTGCTGTACAGTATAACTGTAAGGAGGCATGGGAAGCATTATTACTATGATACAGTACAGTGGGAAAAATTTTACTACGTAGGGCCACAGAGGCGGCTCTCATATTGTTGAGCATAAAAAGAAAGTAGTATTATAGTACACGGTACAGAGGGGCATTCTTATCATGTGAGGCACTGGTTATAGAACTATGTTTTTTTGTAAAAGAGGGGGGTGCAAATAAAGTCATGAGCCAAAGACATTTGTGTGATACATTTTGCAGGGACTAGTGGAATGGATGGAAGAAGTTGATCATCGCATTCTTGGGCATGGAGAAAAAAGAAAAACTGACTTACTACGTTCATCGACAACGTTAGTGGTGAGTATCTGTATAGTATACCCATATATGCGCGCATCTTATATTACTATTATATGGTGACTGTATGCTAATATCAGTCCCGTTGGTTATGATTAGTGTTTAGTATTGTCAGTCACTTCTGTATATGCTGGTAATATGTAGTTATGGGCTGGCGATATTATTTGCCTAATATGCTGCAATACTGATTCTAATATTGGTCTTGGTACAGTCATGTTTGTTGCTTATCTGAGTAAATTGTCAGCAAGCACTGCAGCTTGCTGAATCCTAAAGGTATGAAATTTACACTGTTAGGAATCGGCTGTGCTTGCTGTTTCCAAAAGTTATCACATAATCGTATGTATGTGAAGTGCAAGCTTGCAGTCAAGTGCCCACTAGAATAGAATATTGAGCAAAGCGGCTGAAACTCTAGTTAGCATACTTGTGATCATCTATCAAATCCTGGAACTGGCAAACAGAGCAGAATCCTAACTGTTTTAAGCACATACTGAGGGACACTGCGGCATTCCTGCTGTCCCCTGACTGCCGGGCCTCTACATGGCTACCCCCGGTCTCCCACGGGGTGACGGCGCTGCTGATTGGAGGCCGTGCCGCCGGGGGGCGTGGCGTCTTTTGAAAGTAGGCGGGCGCGCCTTCTGGATCCCTCACTCGAACCCGGACCTGGTTGGGGCTGCCGGTAGCATGGACCCGCTCCAGGAGGCGGTGAGAGAAAAAATTAGCAGGGAGGGCAGCGAATGGCTGGCGGCTTTACTGGCCGGGAGCGGCTCCCTCCCTGCATCGGTCCGGGCGATGCCGTTGGGCGGGCGGCGATCTGGCAGAGCCTCCCGACCGCCGGCTCGCCTGAGCCCGCCAATTCATTCAAAGAGGAGCGCGCGCAGTTCAAGCGCGCGCGCTTCCTCACACGTGGGCAGCAGACAGAGCGTTCCAGCAGCAACGGTCGTGCAGGCACAGAAGGGGGCTGTTCCGAAACCCACCGGCGCTGCTCTCTCGGCGGGTACCACCTCTTGGGGAAGGGGGCTACAGCAACAGCCGCTGGGCAATATAGCTGGGTCAGGGCCGATACCTGTTGCTGGCATGGGGGGAGTTCAGGGGTCATCTGCGTCGTCGCAGGAGGCTGAGGGAATAGGAGAGTCACATGAAATGATTTCCCCGACTCCACAAGCAATGGGGGACAGTAGTAATAATGCAGCGAGGGGGTGGGAGGCTTTAATAGCGGCCCAACAGCAGATACGTTCAGCCTCAGTATTCGGGCAGCAAACTGTAGCGGGTCACACGGGGGTTAGAGTGGAATCCCCTTTCCCGTCATGCCCTTTGATTTTTACCGCACCTCCTTCACAAATTCCTGGGGGGCAAGTTGTTCCATCACAATTGTCAGTAGGAGAACATCAGCAGTCGTATCGCTGGTGGCAACCGATGTTGGACCTCCCGCACAGGGTGCTGGCACCCCGGGTCTGGTTAGCGGTCAGAGCGCGGGTAACCACTCCGCGCGCAGCCTATCCTCTTCATCGTCTTCCGGACATTATCGCCGACGCCGTAAAAGACGTAGGGAGCATTACGGTAGTAGGGGGCATTCCCATAGGTCCAGATCCAGCCGTCGCAGCAGGCGGTCTAGGGCATCAAGGTGGCGCTCTCCATCATCGTCGGATAGCTCATCCAGCTGGTCTCGTCGCCACATTTCATCACGACACAGGTCCACATCCCGAGTGGAATGGCGAAGTGCTACCACCCACGTAACTCAAGAGCAGAGCCGTTCGGAGTCCAACATGCAATCCGGTGAGTACCCCTTTACCAGGGCTTGGGGCGGTGACAGGGTTAATAGTATAAATTTACCAGACGCGGCAGTTCCGCTTAGCACACGCGGCGGCAAGATTTTTGTGAACCCCAGGCTGCTACAACTGGTCGCACCTCCCAAACCCCCCCCCTCCCCGCCCGGACATTTACAAAGACGGACTTTTTTGCGGTGTTCCCCTTTAGGTTCACACTTGGACGTTAGCGTGAAGGAACAAATTTGGGCTAATAAGTTCATCGACATTTGGTCCCTCGTATCCACCGAGCAACACTCGGTGGATAAGGAGAGACGTGTGGGTGAAAAGTTATACGACAGGAAGCCTAAAGTAGCCAAAACAATCAACAATTGGTTGCAGGCTTTCGCAGTTTTAGGCTGCGTGATGGGCGAGAAACATCCAGAGCGATGTTCCGAGTTGTTCATTTATTTGGACAGCATATACAGCTCATACAAGTCCCACGGCAGGTCTGCATGGTGGAAGTACGACGAAGATTTCCGCCGTCGGCTAGCCGTCAATCCACAGTTAGGGTGGGGGGTGAAGGCCACCGATTCCTGGTTACGTTTGATGATGGCTCAAAAAACCTTACAGCCCTTTCCCGGTCCATCCGCCGGCACTGCCGCCAATGCAGGGTCGACGGTCATACGAAGACCCGGCACATGTTGGTTGTTCAACGAGGGCCACTGCAAATTTTACAGGTTATGCAAATACAAACACGAGTGTTCCGCCTGCGGGGGTACCCATACGGCAGCGAAATGCACCCGACCCTCTCAAAAACCGAGCATTAGCAAGACACCCTCCGGGGGTGAACCACATGACGCTGGTGAGCGTAAAAAACATGGAACCATGGTTGGGCAGGTACCCCAATAAGCCGGCTGCGGCTCAGCTCCGTTTCGGCTTTTCCTTCGGTTTTTTTCATGCCTTTCGTTTTTTCGGACAAACCCCAGTCGGCCCCTAATCTAAAATCTGCAAGAGACTACCCCGTTATTCTGTACGAGAAATTGAACAAGGAAATTCTAGTAGGTCGTTTCCGGGGTCCTTTCAATGCCCCTCTCTTCCATAATTTGCGAGTTTCCCCATTGGGTATAGTTCCCAAAAAAGAACAGGGAAAATACCGGCTTATTCACCATTTGTCCTACCCAAAAGGCAGGTCAGTGAATGATGGCATTCCGAGCGACGACACCGCAGTGACGTACATACCTTTCGACAGAGCCGGTATTACGACACATGCCTCCCAATGGGATGTTCAATTTCCTGCCATTATTTTGAAATGTTCAGCACAATCCTGGAATGGGTCGCCCGAAAGGTCACGCGTTTGCCATCAATTACGCACTACCTTGATGATTTTTTGCTAGTGGGTCCGGCAAATTTGGAATCGTGTTCACAGGCCTTGGCACAATTTAAGGAGATTATGTCTCTTTTCGGCGTACCCCTGTCCCCGGAAAAAACGATCGGTCCTGTTTCGGTAATTACTTTCCTCGGGATTGAAATCGATTCGGTGTCCATGGAATTCAGGTTACCTCAGGACAAGATCGAGAAGCTGTTGAATTTAATCGCGGGTTGCTTATCGGTTGGTAAGGTGTCCCTAGTCCAAATGCAATCCCTTCTCGGCTGCTTGAATTTCGCGTGCAAGATAATGCCGATGGGCAGAATCTTTTCCAGAAGGTTGATACTTGCAACGCGAGGCGTGACGCAACCTCACCATAGGATCAGGATCACTGCCAACTACGAAGTGATCTGATCGTATGGCAGCGTTTTCTTCTTATTTACAATGGGAAAACATGTTTCCAAGAGGAGGACTGCGATAGCGTCAACCTGGACCTTATTTTCGAATCATCGGGCCCTGATGGCTTCAGCGTTCGTTTCGGTAACCAAAAGTGCGCCGGCGTATGGCCAGAATCATGGTTCGGCAGAGCATGCGTTTGGGATCCGACTTTAACAGAGTTGTTTCCACTGGCTGTGGCTATGGAACTATGGGGGCAGTGTTTTTGCAACAGGCGCATCCGTTTACAACTCAAATCGGACAGCTCCTCGCATGCCATAAATTACCTTTCATCCTCCTCACTACCCGTCATAAAGACTATCAGTTTTATCGTGTTGAGATGTTTGGAGTTCAATGTGTGGTTAAAGGCGGTTTTGGATAACAGTGATGTCAACTTAACTGATGTTACGAATTCTGATTCACAGGAACGGTATGGTCAGTTGCAGAGGGAACAAACGCGAATCCTGGGATGCCCTCCTTCGGTTTGGGATGTCCTGGAGAATTAGTTCCATTAATACGGTCATCCATTGCTCCGTCTACCTGGAGAGCATACGGTAAGGCGTGGGATGAGTGGTGTATGGTAGCAGCGGATAAACCGGTAGGTTCGTCAGATTCCGTGAGGGTACAGGTCACGTTGGAGTTTCTGGCTCAATTGCAGGCTAACGGGGTGTCGGGTACGGTGGCTCGTAACCGCATTTCGGGCGTGGCGTTTCACTTCAAATTGCGCGGTTGGGCTGATACAACTAAGCATTTTTTGATCGGCCAAGTACTGAAAGGTTGGCATCGGATGAGCTCACAGAACGACCTCAGGAGGCCCATTTTTTTCCCGCTCTTGGTTAACCTAATCAGGGTTTCGGGAACCCTTTGTGATTCTGTTTACGAGGCCAAGTTGATCTCAGCGGCTTTCAGCCTGGCTTTTTTCGGGGCCATGCAGGTCAGCGAGATTCTTCCTTCGTCCCGCCGCAGGTCAGGTGGTCTGCAGCTGGACGACATAGTGATTTGCAACAATGGTTTAAGGGTTAGAGTCCGCAGATCAAAAAACGATCAGGAAGGCAGGGGTACCTAGTTCCCGCTGTTTGCCATAAAAGGTACAACCTGCCCTTTGGCTTTAATCAACAGTTACATGCAAGTCAGGAGCACCGGGGTTCAATTTTTCGTACATGAGAATGGCTCTTCCTTATTTTCGGATCAGTTTTTGGCGGTCCTAAGGCGTACGTTATCATTTCTAGGCCTTCCCGTGTCGGAGTTTGACACGCATTCTTTTAGGATCGGAGCGGTTACGGAAGCCTCCAGGGCTGGTCTTTTTGAATCAGATATTCAAAGAGTGGGTAGATGGAAGTCCCGTTGTTTCACTAGGTATATCAGGCCCGAATTAGTTTTGTAAGAACATACCATTAGGGGCATGCCGTTTAAAATTCCCCATTAAATGTCACCTGCTTAACCCAGCAGGAAGTACAGCGGCGTCTAAAAATAACTAAAATTGACAAATCTCTGGGCCCGGATGGGATACACCCCCCGAGTACTGCAGGAACTAAGTACAGTCATTGATAGACCATTATTTTTAATCTTTAAAGACTCCATAATAACAGGGTCTGTACCACAGGACTGGCGTATAGCAAATGTGGTGCCAATATTCAAAAAAGGGGCAAAAACTGAACTCGGTAATTATAGGCCAGTAAGCTTAACCTCTACTGTGGGTAAAATCCTGGAGGGCATTCTAAGGGATACTATACTGGAGTATCTGAAGAGGAATAACCTTATGACCCAGTATCAGCACGGGTTTACTAGGGACCGTTCATGTCAGACTAATTTGATCAGCTTCTATGAAGAGGTAAGTTCCGGACTGGACCAAGGGAACCCAGTGGACGTAGTGTATATGGACTTTTCCAAAGCTTTTGATACGGTGCCACACAAAAGGTTGTTACATAAAATGAGAGTAATGGGGATAGGGGAAAATATGTTTAAGTGGGTTGAGAGCTGGCTCAGGGATAGGAAACAAAGGGTGGTTATTAATGGAGCACACTCGGACTGGGTTGCGGTTAGCAGTGGGGTACCACAGGGGTCAGTATTGGGCCCTCTTCTTTTTAACATATTTATTAATGACCTTGTAGGGGGCATTCAGAGTAGAATTTCAATATTTGCAGATGACACTAAACTCTGCAGGGTAATCAATACAGGGGAGGACAATTTTATATTACAGGATGATTTATGTAAACTAGAAGCTTGGGCTGATAAATGGCAAATGAGCTTTAATGGGGATAAATGTAAGGTCATGCACTTGGGTAGAAGTAATAAGATGTATAACTATGTGATTAATTCTAAAACTCTGGGCAAAACCGTCAATGAAAAAGACCTGGGTATATGGGTGGATGACAAACTCATATTCAGTGGCCAGTGTCAGGCAGCTGCTACAAAGGCAAATAAAATAATGGGATGTATTAAAAGAGGCATAGATGCTCATGAGGAGAACATAATTTTACCTCTATACAAGTCACTAGTTCGACCACACTTAGAATACTGTGCACAGTTCTGGTCTCCGGTGTATAAGAAAGACACAGCTAAACTGGAGCGGGTGCAGAGAAGAGCGACCAAGGTTATTAGAGGACTGGGGGGTCTGCAATACCAAGATAGGTTATTACACTTGGGGCTATTTAGTTTGGAAAAACGAAGACTAAGGGGTGATCTTATTTTAATGTATAAATATGAGGGGACAGTACAAGACTTTTCTGATGATCTTTTTAATCATAGACCTGAAACAGGGACAAGGGGGCATCCTCTACGTCTGGAGGAAAGAAGGTTTAAGCATAATAACAGACGCGGATTCTTTACTGTAAGAGCAGTGAGACTATGGAACTCTCTGCCGTATGATGTTGTAATGAGTGATTCATTAATTAAATTTAAGAGGGGACTGGATACCTTTCTGGAAAAGTATAATGTTACAGGGTATATACATTAGATTCCTTGATAAGGCGTTGATCCAGGGAACTAGTCTGATTGCCGTATGTGGAGTCGGGAAGGAATTTTTTTCCCCATGGTGGAGTTACTCTTTGCCACATGGGGTTTTTTGCCTTCCTCTGGATCAACATGTTAGGGCATGTTAGGTTAGGCTATGGGTTGAACTAGATGGACTTACAGTCTTCCTTCAACCTTAATAACTATGTAACTATGTACATAGTTACTGATTTTCTGTTTTCCCGTGCCATATTTCGTCCGTTCTTAACAGTTTTTGTTGTTTTCAGATGGTGCACGGCCCAGCATCTGGCTGGTGGGTCATTTGTACATATATTGGGCGGCCCGGCGTGCTGAATTGTGCCCTGGAGGGCGATCGCTCGGCTTCACTGGTGTGGATGTCATCTGGCGTGGTTCGAGGGGTCTGACCTGGTCTCAAGTCCTTCCGGAGATCGTTCGGATCGCGAAAGTCGCATCTTCCCCGACAGTGGTGGTTATCCATGCAGGAGGGACCTTGCTTCTTTTCCTCTCGCTGAACTGTTGACCCTGATGAGAGCTGATTTGGACAAATTTCCTGGTTTCTTTCCAGAGATGCATTTGGTTTGGTCGGAGTTGATTCCTAGATTGGTTTGGAGGGGCACCAGGGAGCTGAGCGCCATGGAAAGATGTAGACGCACGTTAAACCAACGGATTTCTCGCTTCATCAGGTTTAAGAATGGTGTTGTGGTGAGGCACCACAGATTCGAAGGGGATAATTCGGGTTTTCTCCTACCAGATGGGGTTCATCTTAATGACGCGGGTCTGGATATTTTTCTGGATAGTCTTCGGGAAGGGGTGGTTCAGGCGCTCCATTCTTTGGGGGGGTCGTAGCTTGAGTCATGGGCTACTCCGTGGCGGAATGGGTGGAGATTCTGGTGGTGAAGATACCTGCACCGGGAGACCGGAAGGCAGACAATCTCCCTACACCCGATTGATTGGCAAATTTTTGCCGGTTTTAAGCTGCGACCATAATTTTAAGCCAAAAGATAAAGATGGAAGTTATATGAATAAGTTGTTCATAAAATAAACAAGTCATATTTAAATAGTCATGTGTGGCGTCACTTTGTGGGAGTAGAGTTTTTCTGGGTCGCGGCAGTCTGAGGGACACTGCGGCATTCCCGCTGTCCCCTGACTGCCGGGCCTCTACATGGCTACCCCCAGTCTCCCACGGGGTGACGGCGCTGCTGATTGGAGGCCGTGCCGCCGGGGGGCGTGGCCTTATTTGAAAGTAGGCGGGCGCGCCTTCCGGATCCCTCACTCGAACCCGGACCTGGTTCCCGCCCTCCCTCCCTTGTGTTTTGGTTGGTTTGCCTTTTTCCAGTCACAGCTGTGGAATGGGTGGAGATTCTGGTGGTGAAGATACCTGCATCGGGAGACCGGAAGGCAGACAATCTCCCTACACCCGATTGGTTGGCAAATTTTTGCCGGTTTTAAGCTGCGACCATAATTTTAAGCCAAAAGATAAAGATGGAAGTTATATGAATAAGTTGTTCATAAAATAAACAAGTCATATTTAAATAGTCATGTGTGGCGTCACTTTGTGGGAGTAGAGTTTTTTTGGGTCGCGGCAGTCTTAACGCAGCAATAGATATACATCCAACTGCGAGAAGTGATTTAATAAATCTGTTGAATAAGTGATATATATCTGCTGGGTGGATGAATGGTAGACCTTTCAGAAACTTTGTTAAAACCAAAAGAAAGCACCGAACATATGATCAAGGAAGAAGATTTTGGACAATTGATGTAAAGATAAAATACCTTTATTGACAAGAGTGGTATAGGGTAGCACCGCATACAAAGAGGTGCCCACACATAACGATGAAAGGAAACATAATTATACACAATAAAAACATGTACTTAAAAAACGAACCACTGAGTAATTAATCGAAAAGTACATGTGGACATGAATGTATACCATAAAACAATAAATCAAATGTGTCCGTAGCCTGAAAGAAGATTACTGTGTCCCACAATGGCAATGTGAGAGACAAAGACTGTAATCAAAAAGCTTATAAATGATGTCAGATTATAGATTACAGGAAGCGGATGGGCACGTATTTATGAAGAGATGAGGGTATATATGCTCCTTTAATAGGGAATAAATACCAAGAGAATCCAAAATATAGGAGAGCATAAGAAATAGTTTGCCCAGAATGTGAGAGAAGAACAGGTAAAAACTAGGTATGAGCGAATAGCTTCGGATAACTTTTTTTGGAAGTGCATTGAACAGCAAGGTGGATTGCTGCTGAGGGGAAAAAGAAAAAAAAATCTTCACACTCGCTAAGCTGAAGATTTAAACGAGCTGAGTGTGACCTGAGCGGAAGTGTGAACGGCGGTAAGTGTGACTTGTGATTCAGTGAAGAGGTATTTGGAAAGCCTTTAACAAATACCTGTGTGAATTGGTGTTAGTTACTGAATTGGGAGTAGCTATATTCACAAGGGGTTAACTTAGGGTGGGGGCTCATAATTAAGGGGTTATAAGGGGCAGCTGTTTGGAACTCAAGTCCTTTTTGGAAGTGCATTGAACAGCAAGGTGGATTGCTGCTGAGGGGAAAAAGAAAAAAAAATCTAATCTTCAGCTTAGAACGTGTGAATAAGCTGAGTGTGAGCTGAGCGTAAGTGTGAACGGCGGGAAGTGTGACTTGTGATTCAGTGACTTTGGATTCAGGGAGTTTCCAAGGGAGGAATTGCTGTCTGTATTTTATTAACCCCTTCACCCCCAAGGGTGGTTTGCACGTTAATGACCAGGCCAATTTTTACAATTCTGACCACTGTCCCTTTATGAGGTTATAACTCTGGAACGCTTCAACGGATCCTGGTGATTCTGACATTGTTTTCTTGTAACATATTGAACTTTATGATAGTGGTAAAATTTATTTGATATTACCTGCGTTTATTTGTGAAAAAAATGGAAATTTGGTGAAAATTTTGAAAATTTCGCAATTTTCCAACTTTTAATTTTTATGCAATTAAATCACAGTGATATGTCACACAAAATACTTAATAAGTAACATTTCCCACATGTCTACTTTACATCAGCACAATTTTGGAACCAAAATTTTTTTTTGTTAGGGAGTTATAAGGGTTAAAAGTTGACCAGCAATTTCTCATTTTTACAACACCATTTTTTTTTTAGGGACCACATCTCATTTGAAGTCATTTTGAGGGGTCTATATGATAGAAAATACCCAAGTGTGACACCATTCTAAAAACTGCACCCCTTAAGGTGCTCAAAACCACATTCAAGAAGTTTATTAACCCTTCAGGTGTTTCACAGGAATTTTTAGAATGTTTAAATAAAAATGAACATTTAACTTTTTTTCACACAATTTACTTCAGCTCCAATTTGATTTATTTTACCAAGGGTAATAGGATAAATTGTGCAACAAGTTTTGGGGTCCAATTTCTCCTGAGTACGCTGATACCCCATATGTGGGGGTAAACCACTGTTTGGGCGCATGGCAGAGCTCGGAAGGAAAGGAGAGCCATTTTACTTTTCAATGCAAAATTGACTGGAATTGAGATGGGATGCCATGTTGCGTTTGGAGAGCCCCTGATGTACCTAAACATTGAAACCCCCCACAAGTGACACCATTTTGGAAAGTAGACCCCCCTAGTGAACTTATCTAGATGTGTAATGAGCACTTTGACCCACCAAGTGCTTCACAGAAGTTTATAATGCAGAGCTGTGAAAATAAAACAAACATTTTTTCCCACAAAAATTATTTTTTAGCCCCCAGTTTTGTATTTTCCCGAGGGTAACAGGAGAAATTGGACCCCAAAAGTTGTTTTCCAATTTGTCCTGAGTATGCTGATACCCCATATGTGGGGGGGAACCACCGTTTGGGCGCATGGGAGGGCTCGGAAGGGATGGAGCGCCATTTGGATTGCAGACTTAGATGGAATGGTCTGCAGGCGTCACATTGCATTTGCAGAGCCCCTAATGTACCTAAACAGTAGAAACCCCCCACAAGTGACACCATTTTGGAAAGTAGACCCCCTAAGGAACTCATCTAGATGTGTTGTGAGAGCTTTGAACCCCCAAGTGTTTCACTACAGTTTATAACGCAGAGCCGTGCAAATAAAAAATATTTTTTTTCCACAAAAATTATTTTTTAGCCCCCAGTTTTGTATTTTTCCAAGGGTAACAGGAGAAATTGGACCCCAAAAGTTGTTTTCCAATGTGTCCTGAGTACGCTGATACCACATATGTTGGGGTAAACCCCTGTTTGGGTGCATGGGAGAGCTCGGAAGGGAAGGAGCACTGTTTTACTTTTTCAACGCAGAATTGGCTGGAATTGAGATCGGACGCCATGTCGCGTTTGGAGAGTCCCTGATGTGCCTAAACAGTGGAAACCCCCCAATTATAACTGAAACCCTAATCCAAACACACCCCTAACCCTAATCCCAATGGTAACCCTAACCACACCTCTAACCCAGACACACCCCTAACCCTAATCCCAACCCTATTCCCAACCGTAAATGTAATCCAAACCCTAACCCTAACTTTAGCCCCAACCCTAAGCCTAACTTTAGCCCCAACCCTAACTGTAGCCCTAAACCTAGCCCTAAACCTAGCCCTAACCCTAGACCTAACCCTAACCCTAATGGGAAAATGGAAATAAATACATTTTTTAAATTTTTTTATTTTTCCCTAACTAAGCGGGTGATGAAGGGGGGTTTGATTTACTTTTATAGCGGATTTTTTAGTGGATCTTTATGATTGGCAGCCGTCAGACACTGAAAGACGCTTTTTATTTCAAAAAATATTTTTTGCGTTACCACATTTTGAGAGCTATAATTTTTCCATATTTGAGTCCACAGAGTCATGTGAGGTCTTGTTTTTTGCGGGACAAGTTGCCGTTTTTATTGGTAACATGTTCGGGCACGGGAGATTTTTTGATCGCTTTTTATTCTGATTTTTGTGAGGCAGAATGACCAAAAACCAGCTATTCATGAATTTCTTTTGGGGGAGGCGTTTATACCGTTCCGCGTTTGGTAAAATTGATAAAGCAGTTTTATTCTTCGGGTCAGTACGATTACAGCGATACCTCATTTATATCATTTTTTTATGTTTTGGTGCTTTTATACAAGGTTATTAGAGGACTGGGGGGTCTGCAATACCAAGATAGGTTATTACACTTGGGGCTGTTTAGTTTGGAAAAACGAAGACTTGGGGGTGATCTTATTTTAATGTATAAATATATGAGGGGACAGTACAAAGACCTTTCTGATGATCTTTTTAATCATAGACCTGAAACGGGGACAAGGGGGCATCCTCTATGTCTGGAGGAAAGAAGGTTTAAGCATAATAACAGACGCGGATTCTTTACTGTAAGAGCAGTGAGACTATGGAACTCTCTGCCGTATGATGTTGTAATGAGTGATTCACTGCTAAAATTTAAGAGGGGACTGGATGCCTTTCTTGAAAAGTAAGATCTGACAGTTTGCACAGCACTCTGTGAGATCGGCGATCTGACTTACAGTGCTGCAGGCTTACCAAGCGCTTGCTCTGAGCAGGCACTTGGTAAGCCACCTCCCTCCCTGCAGGACCCGGATGCCGCGGCCATTTTGCATCCGTGCCTGCTGCAGGGAGGAGAGGTAAGAGACCCTCGCAGCAACGCTATCACATCGCGTTGCTCCAGGGGTCTCAGGGAAGCAAGCAGGGAGCCCCCTCCCTGCGCGATGCTTCCCTGTACCGCCAGCACACCGCGATCATGTTTGATCACGGTGTGCCGGGGGCGGTCCGTGACCGCTCCTGGCACATAGTGCCGGATGTCAGTTGCGATAGTCAAGCCGTGAGCGCGGCCGATCGCATATGACGTACTATCCCGTCAGTGGTCATACGGGCCCACCCCACCTCGACGGGATAGTACGTCAGATGTCAGAAAGGGGTTAATACTTTGTATTTATTTTTATTTAACGCTTCTGTCTGGTGTGCAGCGCCCCAGAGTCCTGGTCGTTGCAGTACTGATACTCCGCCGCTAAGGGGGGCTATGGTACGTCTGATGGCACTGAAGGAGTTCATCTGACCAGGTATCACAGACACCAATACACTTCACAGTCTGGCCTCCAGGAGGAGCTAAGGGTGCTATGTATTAGGCCACTCCTCACAATCTGGTAAAACTGGGGGTTAGGTAGGAAGTTAGTTAGAAGCTGACTGGGTTGGAACCAGGCAACATCCTGTGGCAGAGGGTGTTGCAGGGGAAGATTCAGGGGGCTCCCTGTCCGGGGTGGGATCCTGACAGAGGCCTAGCGAACAGAGAGAACGTTACGGGACCGCGCCTGCACCTCATCGCGGTGGTACCCCAAGAAAGGACAAGAAGCGAGGTTTATTGTGCTGAGTGAGAAACGAGATCAACGCAACAAGGAGAAACACCAGTAGGAGTCGTGCTGTAAGACGAAGCAACATCCTACTGAGGCGCGTAGCCGGTGGCCGGAACGCCGAGGAAGTATTAAACTCCAGGCCTTACTTCAAACCTACGGCAGGACAGTCAGTTATAGGCGGGCTGTCTCACTCAAATCACCTAAGAAGACATAGGGGGCAACATTTGGACAGGGGCGACTCTAGGGTCCCGGAAGAACTTCGAGCCTACCCGTCATACGGGTGCGTCCTAGCCATATCATCTGGGGGACGAATTAGAACATCATAATCGAGTTGTGAGGGAACTTCAGAAACAGACACAACAGTTGTGGGGACTATCCCGTAAGCACAGCAGGGGAGGACCACAACACACAAGCGCTAGAAGGTAGGCACAGATTTCCACCTGCAAAGGGAACCTTGGAGGTGCCATCGGACCGGCCGGACTTGCGCAGCCCGGTTAACCGTATTCCGGACTGAGGATCCTGAAGCCATCAGTAAAGAGGTAAAGAGACTGCAACCTGTTGTCCTCATTATTTACTGCGATCTGCACCGCCCCACCACATCATAACATCATCACTATACCTCCACCTTCATTGTACGCCCCCCAGCAGGGTCACGGGCCGGGTCTAGCCACCGTGGCAACCCCAGAACAGAGACTCAGAGGCCCGGTACCGGGTACCCCTCGGCCCTGCGGCAGTGGGGGCGCTACAGGTGCAATCCCCATTAGGAAATGTGATGCACTATTGTTAATGCCATCCAGTGCACATCTTGCCACATGTATGCAATCCTTGATCAGCCGGTCAAGGGTGCATACTGCTGTGCGAGATGTGAGCACGTTGTGCATTTGGAAGCCCAGATTCTGGATCTAAATGTGCAGCTGGCAACACTGAGATCCATAGACAATATGGAGAGGAATCTTCTGCTCACTGAGCAGACGCTCAATGGGATAGATGAGGGGGGATGGTAGGATGGAGCTTCAGGAGAGTGAAGCAGCTAGCTGGGTGACAGTTAGAAAGCGGGGTAGAGGGAAGAGTGCCAGGGAGGCTAGTCCTGATCTGGCACACCCCAATAAGTTTGCTAAGTTGGCCGATGAGGGTGGTGCCAGTACAGGTGTAGCACTGCTGCAGCCAGGCATGTCCTCTGAAAGCCGGAGTGACTGCTCCAGTAAGGAGGGAAATAGGAGAGCAGGGCAGGCCAGACAGGTGCTGGTAGTGGGGGACTCAATTATTAGGGGAACAGATAGGGCAATCTGTCACAAAGACAGGGATCGTCAAACGGTGCGCTGCCTACCTGGCGCTCGAGTCCGACACCGCTGATCGGGTGGACAGATTACTGGGAGGGGCTGGTGAGGACCCAGCGGTCATGGTGCACATTGGCACAAATGACAAAGTTAGAGGTAGGTGTAAGGTCCTTAAAAACTATTTCAGGGAATTAGGCTGCAAGCTGAAAGCAAGGACCTCCAACGTGGTATTTTCCGAAATACTGCCTGTACTACGTGCCACGCCAGAGAGGCAACGGGAGATTAGGGAGGTTAATAAGTGGCTCAAGAATTGGTGTAGGAAGGAGGGGTTTGGGTTCCTGCAGAACTGGGCCGATTTCTCAGTTGGCTACAGGCTCTACGCTAGAGACGGGCTGCACCTCAATGGGGAAGGTGCAGCTGTGCTGGGGGAGAAAATGGCTAGAAGGTTGGAGGAGTGTTTAAACTAGGGATTGGGGGGGAGGGTATTCATTTTATAGGAGGGAAAGATAGTGCAGATAGAGACCTGGGCACAAATAAGGAAGTTGGGGGTGGCGGTGGCATGGGGGATGGGGTTAGATCAGTTAATAATTTAAGAAAGAATAGAGGTACAGAGAGGAACATCAAGTGCATGTATACTAATGCCAGAAGCCTCGCCAACAAATGGACGAATTAGAATTAATGTTGGAGCATAATTATGACATGGTGGGGATATCTGAGACGTGGCTGGATGAGAGCCATGACTGGGCTGTTAACTTGCAGGGCTATAGCCTTTTCAGAAATGACCATACAGCTAAGCGAGGGGGAGGGGTGTGTCTGTATGTAAAATCATCCTTAAAACTCATCCGGCGTGATAATATAGGTGAAATAAATGAAAATGTAGAGTCCCTGTGGGTGGAGATAAGGAAAAAATAAATTACTGATAGGGGTTTGTTATAAATCTCCAAAAATAATGGAAGCAATGGAGAATATCCTCGTAAGGCAAATAGATGAAGCTGCGACTCAAAGAGAAGTCATTATTATGGGGGACTTCAACTAACCTGAAATAGATTGGGGAACAGAAGCCTGCAGTTCCAGCAAAGGTAATCGGTTTTTGACAACTATGAGAGACAATTACCTTTCACAACTGGTTCAGGACCCAACAAGAAGGGGGGCTGTCATGATTCTCAATGGCGAGAGAACATAGCCCAGCATATATGAGAACTAGCTCTTGGAAGATGGAAACTATACTGACCATGAACTAAACCTGCCGCACAACTAGAAGTGGCCGGGTAGCATGCCTACGTTTTTTAACCCTAGATGCCCAGCGCCAGCCGGAGAACTACCTAATCCTAGCAGAGGAAAAGACAGTCCTGGCTCACCTCTAGAGAAATTTTCCCAAAAGGCAGACAGAGGCCCCCACATATATTGGCGGTGATTTTAGATGAAATGACAAACGTAGTATGAAAATAGGTTTAGCAAAATCGAGGTCCACTTTCTAGATAGCAGGAAGACAGAAAGGACACTTTCATGGTCAGCAGAAAACCCTATCAAAACACCATCCAGAAATTCCTTTAAGACTCTAGCATTAACTCATAACACCAGAGTGGCAATTTCCGATCACAAGAGCTTTCCAGACACAGTAACGAAACAGCAGCTGTGAACAGGAACAAAATGCAAAAACACACAAGGACAAAAGTCCAACTTAGCTGGGAGTTGTCTAGTAGCAGGAACAAGCACAGAAGGCTTCTGATTACATTGTTGACCGGCAAGAAACTGACAGAGGAGCAAGGTTATATAGCGACTCCCACATCCTGATAGGAGCAGGTGAACAGAGGGGATGATGCACACAAGTTCAATTCCACAAGTGGCCACCGGGGGAGCCCAGAATCCAATTTCACAACAGTACCCCCCCCTCAAGGAGGGGGCACCGAACCCTCACCAGAACCACCAGGGCGATCAGGATGAGCCCTATGAAAGGCACGGACAAGATCGGAGGCATGAACATCAGAGGCAGTGACCCAAGAATTATCCTCCTGACCGTATCCCTTCCATTTGACCAGATACTGGAGTCTCCGTCTGGAAACACGAGAGTCTAAGATCTTTTCCACAACGTACTCCAACTCACCCTCAACCAACACCGGAGCAGGAGGCTCAACGGAAGGCACAACCGGTACCTCATACCTGCGCAACAATGACCGATGAAAAACATTATGAATCGAAAAGGATGCAGGGAGGTCCAAACGGAAGGACACAGGGTTAAGAATCTCCAATATCTTGTACGGGCCGATGAACCGAGGCTTAAACTTAGGAGAAGAAACCCTCATAGGGACAAAACGAGAAGACAACCACACCAAGTCCCCAACACAAAGCCGAGGACCAACACGACGACGGCGGTTGGCAAAAAGCTGAGTCTTCTCCTGGGACAACTTCAAATTGTCCACCACCTGCCCCCAAATCTGATGCAACCTCTCCACCACAGCATCCACTCCAGGACAATCCGAAGATTCCACTTGACCGGAGGAAAATCGAGGATGAAACCCCAAATTACAGAAAAACGGGGACACCAAGGTGGCAGAGCTGGCCCGATTATTGAGGGCGAACTCCGCCAAAGGCAAAAAAGCAACCCAATCATCCTGATCCGCAGACACAAAACACCTCAAATATGTCTCCAAGGTCTGATTAGTCCGCTCGGTCTGGCCATTAGTCTGAGGATGGAAAGCAGACGAAAAAGACAAATCTATGCCCATCCTAGCACAGAATGCCCGCCAAAATCTAGACACGAATTGGGTCCCTCTGTCAGAAACGATATTCTCAGGAATACCATGCAAACGAACAACATTTTGAAAAAACAGAGGAACCAACTCGGAAGAAGAAGGCAACTTAGGCAAGGGAACCAGATGGACCATCTTAGAGAAACGGTCACACACCACCCAGATGACAGACATCTTCTGAGAAACAGGCAGATCCGAAATAAAATCCATCGAGATGTGCGTCCAAGGCCTCTTCGGGATAGGCAAGGGCAACAACAATCCACTAGCCCGAGAACAACAAGGCTTGGCCCGAGCACAAACGTCACAAGACTGCACAAAGCCTCGCACATCTCGTGACAGGGAAGGCCACCAGAAGGACCTTGCCACCAAATCCCTGGTACCAAAGATTCCAGGATGACCTGCCAACGCAGAAGAATGAACCTCAGAGATGACTCTACTGGTCCAATCATCAGGAACAAACAGTCTACCAGGTGGGCAACGATCAGGTCTATCCGCCTGAAACTCCTGCAAGGCCCGCCGCAGGTCTGGAGAAACGGCAGACAATATCACTCCATCTTTAAGGATACCTGTGGGCTCAGAATTACCAGGGGAGTCAGGCTCAAAACTCCTAGAAAGGGCATCCGCCTTAACATTCTTAGAACCCGGTAGGTACGACACCACAAAATTAAACCGAGAGAAAAACAACGACCAGCGCGCCTGTCTAGGATTCAGGCGCCTGGCAGACTCAAGGTAAATTAAATTTTTGTGGTCAGTCAATACCACCACCTGATGTCTGGCCCCCTCAAGCCAGTGACGCCACTCCTCAAAAGCCCACTTCATGGCCAAAAGCTCCCGATTCCCAATATCATAATTCCGCTCGGCGGGCGAAAATTTACGGGAAAAAAAAGCACAAGGTCTCATCACGGAGCAGTCGGAACTTCTCTGCGACAACACCGCCCCAGCTCCGATTTCAGAAGCGTCGACCTCAACCTGAAAAGGAAGAGCAACATCAGGCTGACGCAACACTGGGGCGGAAGAAAAGCGGCGCTTGAGCTCCCGAAAGGCCTCCACAGCATCAGGGGACCAATCAGCAACATCAGCACCCTTCTTAGTCAAATCAGTCAATGGTTTTACAACATCAGAAAAACCAGCAATAAATCGACGATAAAAGTTAGCAAAGCCCAAAAATTTCTGAAGACTCTTAAGAGAAGAGGGTTGCGTCCAATCACCAATAGCCTGAACCTTGACAGGATCCATCTCGATGGAAGAGGGGGAAAAAATGTATCCCAAGAAAGAAATCTTTTGAACCCCAAAAACACACTTAGAACCCTTCACACACAAGGAATTAGACCGCAAAACCTGAAAAACCCTCCTGACCTGCTGGACATGAGAGTCCCAGTCATCCGAAAAAATCAGAATATCATCCAGATACACAATCATAAATTTATCCAAATAATCGCGGAAAATGTCATGCATAAAGGACTGGAAGACTGAAGGGGCATTTGAAAGACCAAAAGGCATCACCAAATACTCAAAATGGCCCTCGGGCGTATTAAATGCGGTTTTCCACTCATCCCCCTGCTTGATTCGCACCAAATTATACGCCCCACGGAGATCAATCTTAGAGAACCACTTGGCCCCCTTTATACGAGCAAACAAATCAGTAAGCAGTGGTAACGGATATTGATATTTAACCGTGATTTTATTCAAAAGTCGATAATCAATACACGGCCTCAAAGAGCCGTCTTTCTTAGACACAAAGAAAAAACCGGCTCCTAAGGGAGATGACGAAGGACGAATATGTCCCTTTTCCAAGGACTCCTTTATATATTCTCGCATAGCAGCGTGTTCAGGCACAGACAGATTAAATAAACGACCCTTAGGGTATTTACTACCCGGAATCAAGTCTATGGCACAATCGCACTCCCGGTGCGGAGGTAGTGAACCAACCTTGGGTTCTTCAAAAACGTCACGAAAGTCAGACAAGAATTCAGGAATCTCAGAGGGAATAGATGATGAAATGGAAACCAAAGGTACGTCCCCATGAGTTCCTTTACATCCCCAGCTTAACACAGACATAGCTCTCCAGTCGAGGACTGGATTATGAGATTGCAGCCATGGCAATCCCAGCACCAAAACATCATGTAGATTATACAGCACCAGAAAGCGAATAACCTCCTGGTGATCCGGATCAACACGCATAGTCACTTGTGTCCAGTATTGTGGTTTATTACTAGCCAATGGGGTGGAGTCAATCCCTTTCAGAGGTATCGGAGCCTCCAGTGGCTCCAAATCATACCCACAGCGTTTGGCAAAGGACCAATCCATAAGACTCAAAGCAGCGCCAGAGTCGACATAGGCGTCCGCGGTAATAGATGACAAAGAACAAATCAGGGTCACAGATAGAATAAACTTAGACTGTAAAGTGCTAATTGAAACAGACTTGTCAGGCTTCTTAGTACGCTTAAAGCATGCTGATATAACATGAGTTGAATCACCACAATAGAAGCACAACCCATTTTTTCGTCTAAAATTCTGCCGCTCGCTTCTGGACAGAATTCTATCACATTGCATATTTTCTGGCGTTTTCTCAGTAGACACCGCCAAATGGTGCACAGGTTTGCGCTCCCGCAGACGCCTATCGATCTGAATAGCCATCGTCATGGACTCATTCAGACTCGCAGGCACAGGGAACCCCACCATAACATCCTTAATGGCATCAGAGAGACCTTCTCTGAAAATCGCCGCCAGGGCGCACTCATTCCACTGAGTAAGCACAGACCATTTGCGGAATTTTTGGCAGTATATTTCAGCTTCATCTTGCCCCTGAGACAAGGACATCAAGGCCTTTTCCGCCTGAAGCTCTAAATGAGGTTCCTCATAAAGCAACCCCAAGGCCAGAAAAAACGCATCCACATTGAGCAACGCAGGATCCCCTGGTGCCAATGCAAAAGCCCAGTCTTGAGGGTCGCCCCGGAGCAAGGAAATTACAATCCTGACCTGCTGTGCAGGGTCTCCGGCAGAGCGAGACTTCAGGGACAAAAACAATTTGCAATTATTTTTAAAATTTTGAAAGTGAGATCTATTCCCCGAGAAGAATTCAGGCAAAGGAATTCTAGGCTCAGACATAGGTGCATGAACAACAAAATCTTGCAAATTTTGTACCTTTGTGGCGAGATTATTCAAACCTGTAGCTACACTCTGAAGATCCATTTGAAACAGGTGAACACAGAGCCATTCAAGGATTAGAAGGAGAGAATGAGAGGAAGGCTGCAGTATAGGCAGACTAGCAAGTGATTCAATTAAGAGCACACTCAGAACTAGAGGGGAAAAAAAAAAAAAAAATTGTAGCAGACTTCTTTTTTCTCTCCTTTCTCAGCCAGTAATTTAACCCTTTTTTTGGCCGGTCAAACTGTCATGATTCTCAATGGCGAGAGAACATAGCCCAGCATATATGAGAACTAGCTCTTGGAAGATGGAAACTATACTGACCATGAACTAAACCTGCCGCACAACTAGAAGTGGCCGGGTAGCATGCCTACGTTTTTTAACCCTAGATGCCCAGCGCCAGCCGGAGAACTACCTAATCCTAGCAGAGGAAAAGACAGTCCTGGCTCACCTCTAGAGAAATTTTCCCAAAAGGCAGACAGAGGCCCCCACATATATTGGCGGTGATTTTAGATGAAATGACAAACGTAGTATGAAAATAGGTTTAGCAAAATCGAGGTCCGCTTTCTAGATAGCAGGAAGACAGAAAGGACACTTTCATGGTCAGCAGAAAACCCTATCAAAACACCATCCAGAAATTCCTTTAAGACTCTAGCATTAACTCATAACACCAGAGTGGCAATTTCCGATCACAAGAGCTTTCCAGACACAGTAACGAAACAGCAGCTGTGAACAGGAACAAAATGCAAAAACACACAAGGACAAAAGTCCAACTTAGCTGGGAGTTGTCTAGTAGCAGGAACAAGCACAGAAGGCTTCTGATTACATTGTTGACCGGCAAGAAACTGACAGAGGAGCAAGGTTATATAGCGACTCCCACATCCTGATAGGAGCAGGTGAACAGAGGGGATGATGCACACAAGTTCAATTCCACAAGTGGCCACCGGGGGAGCCCAGAATCCAATTTCACAACAGGGGGCACTGCTAGACCTAATATTAACCAACAGGCCAGACCGCATATCAAATATAAGGGTTGGGGGTCACTTGGGGAATAGTGATCACAAAATAATAAGTTTTCATGTATCCTTTAATAAGATGGGTAGTAGGGGGGTTACAAGGACATTAAACTTCAGGAGGGCAAATTTCCAATGGATGAGAGAGGATCTTGATGCAATTAACTGGGACGATATCCTGAGACATAAAAATACACAAAGAAAATGGGAGACGTTTATTAGCATCCTGGATAGGACCTGTGCACAGTATTTACCATATGGGAATAAACATACTAGAAGTAGGAGGAAACCAATATGGCTAAATAGAGCTGTAAGGGGCGCAATAAGTGACAAAAAGAAAGCATTTAGAGAATTAAAGGAAGTAGGTAGTGATGAGGCATTAAATAAATACAAAAAATTAAATAAATTCTGTAAAAAGCAAATAAAGGCAGCAAAAATTGAGACAGAGACTCATTGCCAGAGAGAGTAAAAATAATCCCAAAATATTCTTTAACTACATAAACAGTAAGAAACTAAAAAATGAGAGTGTTGGCCCCCTTAAATATAGTCTGGGTGAAATGGTGGATGAGGATGAGGAAAAAGCCAATATGCTAAATGACTATTTTTCATCAGTATTTACAAAAGAAAATCCCATGGCAGACAATATGATCAGTGATAACAAAAATTCCCCATTAAGTATCACCTGCTTAACCCAGCAGGAAGTACGGCGGCGTCTAAAAATCACTAAAATTGACAAATCTCCGGGCCCGGATGGGATACATCCCCGAGTACTGCAGGAATTAAGTACAGTCGTTGATAGACCATTATTTTTAACTAGCTATTGAACCCGTTCTACGCCCGGGTGGCGAGCATTTATATTGGTATATGGTCTCCATCCTGGTATGTGCTGCTCCCATCTTGCTCTCCCATCCTGTCATGTGCTGCTCCATCCTGCGCCCCTATCCTGTCATGTGCTGGTCCATCCTGCGCCCCCATCCTATCATATGCTGCTCCATCCTACACCCCCATCCTGTCATGTGTGTGCCCCCATTCTGTCATGTGCTGCTCCCATCCTGTGCCCCCATTCTGTCATGCGCTGCTCCCATCCTGTCATGTGCTCCCATCCTGCGCCCCATCCTGTCATGTGCTCCCAATCTGCACCCCCATCCTGTCATGTGTGCGCCCCCATTCTGTCATGTGCTGCTCCTATCGTGCGCAATCATTCTGTCATGTGCTGCTCCCATCCTGCACCCCCATTCTGTCATGTGCTGCTCCCATCCTGTGCCCCCATTCTATCATGTGCTGCTCCCATCCTGCGCCCCCATTCTCTTGTAATGTGCTGCACCCATTCTGCCTGTTCCTGTTTCCATTCTGCCATATGTTGCTCCCATCTTTCTCTCTCCGGCTCTACTGCCCGAGTGCGGCTGTACTGAGTGCGGGCGGCTGTGCTGAGTGCGGGCGGCTGTGCTGAGTGCGGGCGGCGGTGCTGAGTGCGGGCGGCTGTGCGTGGCGGTGCTGAGTGCGGGCGGCTGTGCGTGGCGGTGCTGAGTGCGAGCGGCTGTGCGTGGCGGTGCTGAGTGCGGGCGGCTGTGCGTGGCGGTGCTGAGTGCGGGCGGCTGTGCGTGGCGGTGCTGAGTGCGGGCGGCTGTGCGTGGCGGTGCTGAGTGCGGGCGGCTGTGCGTGGCGGTGCTGAGTGCGGGCGGCTGTGCGTGGCTGTGGTGAGTGCGGACGGCTGTGCGTGGCTGTGGTGAGTGCGGGCGGCTGTGCGTGGCTGTGGTGAGTGCGGGCGGCTGTGCGTGGCTGTGGTGAGTGCGGACGGCTGTGCGTGGCTGTGCTGGGCACCGAGTGCTGGGGGCCTGAGCAGGCGGGGACACCGGCGCGCTGTGGGGGTCAGGTGCCGGAGTCGCCGCTAGCTCAGGCCCCCGGCACTTGCTATATTCACCTGTCCCGGCGTTCCACCGATGCGCGCTGCTCCATCCTCAACATCCTCTGGTTGTGACTATTCAGTCAGAGGGCGGCGCGCATTAAGCGCGTCATCGCGCCCTCTGAACTGAACGTCACAGGCAGAGGATGGAGCAGCGCGCATCGGTGGAACACCGGGACAGGTAAATATTGCATACTCACCCTCCTGGCTCTTCCCTGCTTCTCCATTGGAGATCGCGGTGTGCGTTCAGTGCTTAGGCATACCGCAATCTCCTGGGAGCGTCACTCTGCGGGGTCCAGACTGCACTTGCGCAGTCTATAAAGGCTTCGGACAGAGTGACGCTCCCAGCGTTATATTATAGATCTTTAAAGAGTCCATAATAACAGGGTCTGTACGACAGGACTGGCGTAAAGCAAATGTGGTGCCAATATTCAAAAAGGGGACAAAAAATGAACTCGGTAATTATAGGCCAGTAAGCTTAACCGCTACTGTGGGTAAAATCCTGGAGGGTTTTCTAAGAGATGCTATACTGGAGTATCTGAAGAGGAATAACCTCATGACCCAGTATCAGCATGGGTTTACTAGGGACCGTTCATGTCAGACTAATTTGATCAGCTTCTATGAAGAGGTAAGTTCTGGACTGGACCAAGGGTACCCAGTAGATGTAGTGTATATGGACTTTTCAAAAGCTTTTGATACGGTGCCACACAAAAGGTTGATACATATAATGAGAATAATGGGGATAGGGGACAATATGTGTAAGTGGGTTGAGAGCTGGCTCAGGGATAGGAAACAAAGGGTGGGTATTAATGGAGCACACTCGGACTGGGTCACGGTTAGCAGTGGGGTACCACAGGGGTCAGTATTGGGCCCTCTTCTTTTTAACATATTAATGACCTTGTAGGGGGCATTCAGAGTAGAATTTCAATATTTGCAGATGACACTAAACTCTGCAGGGTAATCAATACAGGGGAGGACAATTTTATATTACAGGATGATTTATGTAAACTAGAAGCTTGGGCTGATAAATGGCAAATGAGCTTTAATGGGGATAAATGTAAGGTCATGCACTTGGGTAGAAGTAATAAGATGTATAACTATGTGCTTAATTCTAAAACTCTGGGCAAAACCGTCAATGAAAAAGGCCTGGGTGTATGGGTGGATGACAAAATCATATTCAGTGGCCAGTGTCAGGCAGCTGCTACAAAGGGAAATAAAATAATGGGATGTATTAAAAAAGGCATAGATACTCATGAGGAGGACATAATTTTACCTCTATACAAGTCACTAGTTCGACCACACTTAGAATACTGTGCACAGTTCTGGTCTCCGGTGTATAAGAAAGACATAGCTGAACTAGAGCGGGTGCAGAGAAGAGCGACCAAGGTTATTAGAGGACTGGGGGATCTGCAATACCAAGATAGGTTATTACACTTGGGGATATTTAGTTTGGAAAAATGAAGACTATAGCTGGTTACACATTTGCGATTGTGTCCGCAGCGTTTGTACCGCATATATCCGCATGCATTGTGCAGCGCCCCAGAGTCCTGGTCATTGCAGTACTGTCGCTCCGCCACTAAGGGGAGTGATGGTATGTCTGATGGCACTAAAGGAGTTCACCTGACCAGGTATCACAGACACACATTACACTTCACACTCCGGCCGACAGGGGGAGCAAAAGGCCCTATCTACTAGGCCACTCCTCACACTTGGGTAAAACTGGGGGTTGGATAGGAAGTTAGGAAGAGAGTAGCTGGGAAGAGCGTGAGAGAGGGCCTGTCAGGGGTGGGACCCTGGCAGAGCCCTAGAAAAGGACAGATCGTTACGGAGCCGTGCCTGTGCCTTACAGCGGCAGACTCCTAAGAGAGGATAAGAAGCGAGGTGTGGAGAAGTGAGAAACGGGAACACAGCACAAAGGAGATAGAACCAGAAGGAGTCGTGCCTCAAGATCAGCAACGTCCTTCTGAGGCGCGTAACCGGCGGCCAGAACGCCGAGAAAGTAAGAGACTCCACGCATTACTTTGAACTAAGGCCGGGCAGTTAACTTTAGGTTGGCTGTCTCACCTTTACACCTAACGAAGACAACGGAGGCAATTGTGGGAGAGGGGCGTCTCTAGGGTCCCTATAAAATAACTCCAGGCCTACCCCGTCATATGGGTGTGTCCTATCCATATCATCTGGGGGACAGAGAAGAACATCAGAACAGATACGATAGTTGTGAGGAAGAACATCAGAAGCAGACACAACACACAGGCGCTAGAAGGTAGGCACTGATTTCCACCTGCAAAGGAAACTCTGGATGTGCCTTCTGACCGGCCGGTCTCAGCCAGCCCTGTTAGCAGTGCTCTGGATTGTGGATCCTGAAGCCTTCAGTAAAGAGGTAAAGAGACTGCAACCCTGTGTCCTCGTTATTCATCGCACCTTGCACCACGCACCATCATCACATCTTTCATTGGACGCCCCTTAGCAGGGTCACGGACCGGGTCTAGCCACCGTGACAACCCCAGGACCGAGATAGAGAGGCCCGGTACCGAGTACCCAGTGGCCCTGCGTCTGGGGGCGCTCCAACTTGGCGTCACGAACAGGATGTACTTAAGCCTGAAGAATGTGTGCCTTGGAACTGTGATTGAATTGTGTTCGAGTCGTGATTTATTGCAAAGACTGTGTATTGCTATTTGCCGCCAAAATCCGCCATCGCCGCGCACGAGGGGAGGAGCCATAGCTTCGTGGGCGGAGCCGGACAAAAAAAAAAAAGAGCGCGGAACAAGAAGGCGCGGTGAAGTGACGATCCCGGAAGAGCGACCCCAACTTCCAGCAGGTTAGCAGGGGGGAGGAACGGCCATGACTGATTCAGGAGGAGCAGAGGCGGCGGTCGCAGCCATAGACCCAGGGGCGCCCCCAGTCCCCGCAGTGGACGCAGCCGCGGGCCTTGTACCACCGCCAGTCGCTGCAGAGCTTGCCGCCCCCATCAGCCAGCCGGAGGCTGCTGCGGCTACAACAGCCATAATGCCCTTCTCCATGCCGTACCTACCTGGAGCAGCCTGGCTCCCGCGATACTCTGGAGAATCACATACATTAACTGACTTTAAAGAGGGGATCTGCAGCCTGCTCGAGTTCTATCCCTTGACAGAGCCTCAGAAAGTTCATATGATAACAGGCCAACTCTTTGGGGCGGCTCTGAGAGAAGTGAAGTCCTGGCCCGCCGCGGATAAGGGAACTGCGCAGCAGGTCTTTGCAAAGCTTAAAGCTACCTTTGACACCCGCACCGCTACAGAAATTAAGTTGAAATTCTATGGGTGCAAAAGGAGGCCGCAGGATAGCTTACGGGACTATGCCCTTAATCTCCAGGAGGCGCTGTGGGCCATCAAGCAGAGTGACCCAAGCAGCATGCAAGATGAAGATAAACTCCTGAAAGAGCAGTTCATTGAGGGGCTCCTGTGCAGTCACCAAAGGGCTCAATTACACTTCTTGGCCATGCAGAATCCAGACCTGACTTTTGCGCAATTCAAAGATAAAGCCATCCAGACGCTACCGGAGCGACAGCCCAGCCGTGCTGTACTTCCTAGGTGTCAAGCCCTCACGTACCACCAGGAGGTGTCGCCGGATACTCCAATTTCCACGGAGGCCGATGCCCAGATCCTGGAAGACGACTCCCCTGCAGGACTACGCCTCCAGATGCAGGAGCTGACCAAGAGCGTTGCTGCCCTAGCCCGGACCGTACAGTCTCTACAGGAGGCCCCCAAGGAGAAGATCCAGCTGGCCTCCAGCCCAGAGGATGTCCCTTGGCAGCGACGGAGGAGGACTACGCCGATCAGGAGCAGGGACGACGATCGCTTTCATCGGGATGGATGACCTATCTGCCGCCGCTGACACCAGGTGGGCCATCTTGCAAGGTACTATCATTTAAACGAGCAACCCCTGGGGCAGAGGGCCAACCCCCAGGAGTAGGTCAACCAGGCCCGCACAACTGGAGGGCCAAATACATTGGGGGGGCGACCAGTTCTCCCCATCGTGATCGATGGTATCCCCATGAACGCTTTGCTGGACACCGGTTCCCAGGTGACGACTATGCCTTACATCCTTTATAAACGTTATTGGGAGGACACCGACATTACCCGTGGCCCCGATGACGATTTCACCATAATAGCCAGTAATGGCCAGCCATTGCCACAAGTGGGGTATAAAGAGGTCACCATCAAAGTGGGGCGGGTCGAATTGAAGGCCCAAGGGATTGTAATTGTTGATATTGACCGCCGCGAATGTAATCCCATGATGACCATTGGTACTAATGTCATAGAAAACTGTCTTGCAGAAGTTATTGTCTTGTTACAGCAGGTAGCAGAAACAGCTGGCTACAGTGAACAACGCGCCCTGCAAAAAGAAATCAGGGCTCTGATGCAGAGACAGCAGGTGGAACTGACTGGTGGTGAAATTGGTTGTGTCACAGTGAGTGATTCAAACCCCATTGCGATACCCCCCAGGAGTGAAATGTTAATATGGTGTTGGGCAGCCATAGGCCTCAGGGGTAAAGACTATCAGGCCCTGGTAGAACCCGTATACTCAGATAATAGGCCTACCCTCCTGTCAGCCAGAGGGGTGGTTGACGTCCGCAAGGGGAGGGTGCCAGTACGTGTTCTTAACTGTGGGGAGGAAGAAGTCCATCTAACCAAATATGCCACACTTGCCAAACTGTTTACTGTTAATAGTAGTGTGATACAGGCACCCGGACCCTTGGTCCCGTCCAATCCAGCGGAGAACAATGGTTCTGCAGGGCAACCGAAAGATTGGTGTCGGGAATTGCACGTGGGCACTGACTCTACCCCATCTCACCAGAAACAGGGGGCCTACAGGGTGGTTCATGAGTACGAGCGGGTATTTAGCAAACACCCCCTAGATTTTGGGCAGGTAAAAGGGATCCAACATCATATCCCCACAGGAGACCATCGACCCATAAAAGAGAGATACCGTCCTGTACCCCCAGCTCATTATCAGTGTGCCAAAGACATGTTGCGAGAGACGAAGGAGGCTGGGGTAGTGAGAGACAGTTGTAGCCCCTGGGCAGCTCCATTAGTCCTCGCTAAGAAGAAAGATGGCACAATGAGGATGTGTGTTGATTATAGGCAGTTAAATCGCATTACACATAAGGATGCATACCCACTGCCCAGGATAGAGGAGTCCCTGGCTGCTTTAAAATCTGCTAACTACTTCTCTATCTTGGATCTCACCAGTGGGTACTGGCAGGTTCCCGTGGCAGAGGCAGACAAGGAGAAGACGGCCTTCACGAACGACGCCGATGGGTCTCTGCGAATTCAACTACATGCCCTTCGGATTGTGCAATGCCCCGGGGACGTTCCAGAGGATGATGGAGTGCTGTCTGGGACACAAGAACTTTGAAACTGTACTGCTGTATCTGGACGATGTCATTGTCTTCTCTAAGACCTATGAAGACTATCTGAAGCACCTGGCCGAGGTGTTTGAAGCCCTGTCCAACTTTGGCTTAAAGGTGAAACCTTCCAAATGCCAGCTGCTGAAACCTAAAGTGCAGTACCTAGGCCATGTGGTGAGTGCTGAAGGAGTGGCCCCAGACCCCGACAAGGTTACGGTGATCCAGGACTGGCCGAGGCCCAGCAACCTCCATGAAGTCCGGCACTTCCTCGGGTTGGTAGGCTATTACAGGAGATTCATCAAGGACTTCACCAAGAAGGCCGCGCCATTGCAAGACCTGTTGGTGGGCCAATCCAAGAAGACCAAAGGGAAGAATACCCCATTTGATTGGAGCGAGGGACTGGAAGGATCATTCACTTGTTTGAAGATGGCGCTGACGGGAGAAGAGGTACTGGCCTACCCTGAATATGATCAACCGTTTGTACTATATATGGATGCCGGCAACGTAGGACTGGGAGCCGTGTTGTCCCAGGTCCAGAAAGGCAAGGAGAGGGTAATCGCTTATGCCAGCAGGAAACTTCGTCCCACAGAAAGGAACCCTGACAACTACAGTTCCTTTAAGCTGGAATTCCTCGCCATCGTTTGGGCAGTGACAGAGGTTCAAGCACTACCTGGCCTCAGCAAAATTCACCGTCTTCACGGATAACAATCCACTAACGCACTTGGACACAGCAAAACTCGGGGCCTTGGAACAGCGGTGGATGGCCCAGCTGTCCAATTACGACTTCACCATCAAGTACCGGGCAGGACGCAAGAATGCGAATGCCGATGCCTTGTCCTGGATGCCCAATTTGCCAGAAACGGGGGAGGACCCGGAGGCACTTGAAGAGGTAGAGCTGCCCGCTTTCCATCGCCCCAAAGACACTCAGTGCTCCCATCATGTGAAGAACAGGCACAAAAACAAATAGGATGCCACGCTGAATCCCCTGCCCCACCACGGATGGGCAGAGACCCAGGATGGTGACCTCGCGGTCCGTCGGGTGAAAGAGCTCCTGACGCAGGCAGGTTTGCATCCTGGCCCGGATGATCCGCAAGAAACACAACAGCTGTGGAAGGGGAGAAGCAAACTGTTTATTCATGATGGTAAGCTGTGCCAGAGAAGTATCGGCCCACGCACTCATGAATTGGTATGGCAGATAGTGGTCCCAAGGCAAGATGCGCCAATGGTTCTGGGGGTGTACCACGATGGGGCCGGACACTTCGGGTGGAGGAAGTTGGAGAGGCTACTCCGAGGGAGATTCTATTGGATTGGCATGAAGAAAGCCATCGAGAAGTGGTGTCGGGAGTGTGGCCCATGCAGCCTACGCAGAAAGGACCGTGACAGCCAACGGACTCCCTTGCAGCCCATCATCACCAAACGGCCGCTCGAACTGGTCACGCTAGATCATGTGAAACTAACACCTAGCCGGGCAGGCTATATTTACGCTCTTACCATCGTGGATCACTACTCCAGATTCCTGGTGGTTGTACCTGTCAAAGATCTAACGGCCAGGACGGCCGCCAAAACCTTCCAGCAGTACTTCTGTAGGCCCCATGGGTACCCGGAGAAGGTACTGACCGATCAGGGACCAGCGTTTGAAGTGGAGGTGTTCAGGTGTTCAGGAGTTCTGCAATCTGTACGGGTGTGAGAAGATCAGAACCACACCGTACCATCCACAAATCAACGGGATGTGTGAAAAGATGAACCAAGTGGTGATCGACTTACTGAAGACCTTGCCTGTACAGGAACGGAACTTGTGGCCAACAAAATTGCCTGACCTGGTAGACATGTACAACCACATCCCAGTGAATTCCACCAACTGCACTCCAGCGTACCTGATGCGAGGAAGATCTAGCAAGTTACCCGTTGATCTGGACATGGGGGTCCTAACCCCCGAAGATACCTCACCGGATGCAGATTGGGATACAGAAAGGCAGCAAAGGTACCGCAAAGTACAGGAATGCGTGGAAAGAAGTCTCGCTCAGGCCAGACAGAAACAAGAAAGGGACTACAACCAGCATGCTCCTGCGATTCCCTTGTCACCCGGTGAGCAAGTACTCAAACGGAAGAGGAGGCTACACAAGCTTGACGACCAATGGGAAGCGGAACCGTATACCATCCTGCCGTCCGATTTCGACAATACGAAGGTCTGTCTCATCAGAAAAGATGGAGGGGAAACCTCAACGGCAATATCTAGAGACCACCTTAAGATATGCCCTGATAAGTTGAGAGAGAGGGAAACAGATCCAAAACCTCTCCACCTGTAGAAGAGGAGAAGATGATACACACTGTTCTTGGCGATTTTCCCCAGTCTTGGACCCAAATAAATCAGGCCATCGTGGTACCTGTCCTAACGTTTCGTCAACCGAACCTGCCTGAACTAAATGTGGTGCCAGATCATCCGGACCCGCAATCACCGCAGACCCCACCAGAGGATGCCATGCCAACCGTCGGACCGGTGGGTCCTCCCTCTGCTATCGGCGAATCTGCCGTACTCACTGTTGGTAGCAGCAGCCCTGAGAGCCCCACCATGCCAGTGCTACCCAGACTCACTAGAAGCGTAGCTAGAAGACAGTGCACTACACCAGCGGTAGCAAGCATAGCGGGCCCTGTTAGGCCAATAGCAACCCCTGCACTGCGGAGGTCTACACGTAGCACCAAGAATCAAACTCCACTTTGCTGCAAAACTTGGAGGTATTAACGAAAGTTGCTATTTGGTTGAAAATGTTTGTGTAAATATCTTTGTTACAGGTTTAAAAATAGACAACGGAGGGTGAATTGCTCCAAAACTTTCAAAAGGGACCCCTTTGTTTACCCGGGGTCCCTGCTGTTTCAAAGTTACAACCACTGAGCTGGGAGTCATAGACTGTGCATGACCCAAAACTTTCGCAACGTTCAAGTGTCCTCACCTCCCATAAAGGGAAGCACTGTTATATTTACTTGTTCATAGCATTTACTTGTTTATTGCATTTCAAGACTCTGTATGTCTTTTGCTAACATGTATTGTTGTTCTTCTTTCCCAGTTCGGGAGTACTGGATTTAACCCGGGGGAAGTGCAGTGCCCCAGAGTCCTGGTCGTTGCAGTACTGTCGCTCCGCCACTAAGGGGAGTAATGGTATGTCTGATGGCACTAAAGGAGTTCACCTGACCAGGTATCACAGACACACATTACACTTCACACTCCGGCCGCCAGGGGGAGCAAAAGGCCCTATCTACTAGGCCACTCCTCACACTTGGGTAAAACTGGGGGTTGGATAGGAAGTTAGGAAGAGAGTAGCTGGGAAGAGCTTGAGAGAGGACCTGTCAGGGGTGGGACCCAGGCAGAGCCCTAGAAAAGGACAGATCGTTACGGAGCCGTGCCTGTGCCTTACAGCGGCAGACTCCTAAGAGAGGATAAGAAGCGAGGTTTAGTGTGGAGAAGTGAGAAACGGGAACACAGCACAAAGGAGATAGAACCAGAAGGAGTCGTGCCTCAAGATCAGCAACGTCCTTCTGAGGCGCGTAACCGGCGGCCGGAACGCCGAGAAAGTAAGAGACTCCACGCATTACTTTGAACTACGGCCGGGCAGTTAACTTTAGGTTGGCTGTCTCACCTTTACACCTAACGAAGACAACGGAGGCAATTGTGGGAGAGGGGCGTCTCTAGGGTCCCTATAAAATAACTCCAGGCCTACCCCGTCATACGGGTGCGTCCTATCCATATCATCTGGGGGACAGAGAAGAACATCAGAACAGATACGATAGTTGTGAGGAAGAACATCAGAAGCAGACACAAAAGTTGTGAGGACTATCCCGTGGTGCTCAGCAGGGAGGTACTACAACACACAGGCGCTAGAAGGTAGGCACTGATTTCCACCTGCAAAGGAAACTCTGGATGTGCCTTCGGACCGGCCGGTCTCAGCCAGCCCTGTTAGCAGTGCTCTGGATTGCAGATCCTGAAGCCTTCAGTAAAGAGGTAAAGAGACTGCAACCCTGTGTCCTCGTTATTCATCGCACCTTGCACCACGCACCATCATCACATCTTTCATTGGACGCCCCTTAGCAGGGTCACGGACCGGGTCTAGCCACCGTGACAACCCCAGGACCGAGATAGAGAGGCCCGGTACTGAGTACCCCGCGGCCCTGCGTCTGGGGGCGCTCCAACTTGTGTATTCCTATATTTAACATTAGGGACGCATGCGTTTTTGTTTGTTCGCGTTTTGCCGCGTTTGACGACGCATGCGTCGTCTCGTCGTTTGCGGCTTGGTGCGGAAATGCAACATGTAGTAATTTTTAGAGGCGTCAATTTGCCGCCTGGAAACGCATGCGGTCGATTGCGCAAGGATTGCGACAAAAAAATGCATTGCTGTCTATATCAACGCATTGTGATTGGTAATTATTCACTGTCACATCTACACATGTGACAATTTGAATTTTTAATTTTTTTAGAGCTCTTCTACTGCGGCAGAGACTGGGCAGGAGCAGCGGAGTCAAGGTCCGGTGGAAAGATGGCAGCGGGTACGTATACAAGGCTGACTGTTTACTGTATCCTCAGTGGAATATTCTTGAATCTGCCTTTCTTTCCATTCGTATTTCTTTACTTTTTTCTTCTGGAATCCTTTTGTATGTTGACTTTCCTATTCATGCCATTTCTCAGCATCTTTTTTCTTTCTTTTCCTTATGTTAATTGAGCAAACTTTAATGACTTTATTTAATTTTTAGGTTTCACAACGGGAGGATGATCTAATCGACAATGACCTCCTCATCTCCCTGGTCCAGGAGCGAGTCCCGTTGTGGGACACCCGGGATCCACTGCACTCAAACAATGTCACGATCCGGCGCTTATGGAATGAGGTGGCCCAAGCGATGTGGGATGGCTGGGACAACGCCCCGACACGGGTCCGAAATGCATTTGGTAAGTATTGCACTGCAGTGTGAAGCAGCAGAGACCTTGGCCGTACTCACTCGACTGTGTGTGATGACAGAAACTCTCAGGAGTTTCTCTCATCACACACAGTTGTGTGAGCACGGCCAAAAGTCCTTTTTCACAAAATAGTGAATTCATGAGGCTGTTATATGTGCATCATGAATTCATTATTTCTAACACCTGACTTGATGAGTATAGATAGTGTGACAGTCATTGTCTCTTCAGTCTGTGTCCAATGGATACAGCAGAACAGAATCAGGGCGCAATGACATCAACAAGCTTACCAATAAAGCAACATGGCTGCCATTAGGGTTGAGCGACTTTTATTTTTATAGGATCGGGTCGGGTTTCACGAAACCCGACTTTCTCAAAAGTCGGGTCGAGTGAAATCGGCCGATCCTATTAAAAAGTCGGGGTCGGGGTCGGCCGAAACGCGAAACCCAATGCAGTGCAATGGGATACTATGGTTCCCAGGGTCTGAAGGAGAGGAAACTCTCCTTCAGGCCCTGGGATCCATATTTAAGTGTAAAATAAAGAATTAAAATAAAAAATATTGATATACTCACCGTCTGACGCGCCCTGGTAGTAATTGGCATCTTCCGTTCCTAAGAATGGCGCTTGAAAGACCTTTCGATGACGTCACGGCTTGTGATTGGTCGCGGCGGCCCACGTGACCGCTGAGCGACCAATCACAACAAGCCGTGACGTAATTCTCCAGTCCTAAATTCCTCATTCTAGGAATTTAGGCTATGAGAATTACGTCACGGCTTGTGATTGGTCGCTGAGCAGTCACGTGGGCCGCCGCGACCAATCACAAGCCGTGACGTCATCGAAAGGTCCTTCACGCGCTGATTCTTAAGAAGGAAGGCTGCCGGAAAGAAGCCGAGGGTGAGTATATTCCTATTAGGTATATACTCACCCTCGGACGCACCCTGCTTTCCGGCAGCCTTCCTTCTTAAGAATCAGCGCGTGCAGGACCTTTCGATGACGTCACGGCTTGTGATTGGTCGCTGCGGCCCACGTGACTGCTCAGCGACCAATCACAAGCCGTGACGTAATTCTCATGACCTAAATTCCTAGAATGAGGAATTTAGGACCTGAGAATTACGTCACGGCTTGTTGTGATTGGTCGCTCAGCAGTCACGTGGGCCGCCGCATCCAATCACAAGCCGTGACGTCATCGAAAGGTCTTTCAAGCGCCATTCTTAGGAACGGAAGATGCCGGTTACCAGCGGCGATGTCCAGGCTGCGTCGGAGAGGTGAGTATATCAATATTTTTTATTTTAATTCTTTATTTTACACTTAAATGTGGATTCCGATACCGAGTTCCGATATCGCAAACATATCGGAACTCGGTATCGGAATTCCGATACCAGATTCAGAAGATCGCCGACCTCATGGCCGACCCCACACAGGGGTCGGGTCGGGTTTCATGAAACCCGACTTTGCCAAAAGTCGGCGACTTCTGAAAATGGCCGACCCGTTTCGCTCAACCCTAGCTGCCATAACACTAGCAGTATGTGGCCAGTGTTTTATATCAGTATTTGTAAGCCAAAACAAGGAGTAGAACAATTCGAGGTAAATAATGATATTAACATAATAACTAGCACCTCTGCTTTTATCACCCACTCCTGGTTTTGGATTACAAAAACTGATATTAAATACAGATCAAATACTGCCAGTTTTAGGACAGCCTTGGTTTGGAGAGGAAAAAGTTAGGAGACACGGTCAACACAACTAAAACTAAAGTTTATTAATGAGAAATATTATTTTCATATCAGAAAATTACTGGTACAGTTCTAATTACAACAGGACATTTACACAACATTGTCCTGCCATGACACACGTCCAATATCTGAATCAAAAAAGGCAGCAAATTGGTCCCACATGTGACCAACTGCTGTAGTTGACCGCAGCGGGTGATGCTGGAAATCGGGCAGTGGCTGTGCAACTGTCACAGGAGACCTAGGTAGGAAAGAGCTAATAACCCGGGCCCCTGCGATTTCCCTCAGACTAGGGAAACCCTGACTGACCCTCTCCCAGAGTTTACACTGATGGTGTGCATGTCTGGGCCTCCACCCTCGCCCTATCTCCTGTTTCAACCCTAGGCTGCAACCACCACCCACCACCCAGTGAAGAGAACACACTCCAATACCCACAGTTAGCACAGACAAGGATAACGGAAAAATAAGCACCACGCCGCAGTCACTCAGGAATACACTATAAGTGCAAAGGGCAAAACAAATACAAATATGGGAAGGAGAAAATAAGACAAAGGGAAATACACCACCAGCAACGATACTCTAACTACTAGCTCACCACTCCAGACCGAGATAACCACGCACAAGACAGAAGCTATAATCGGCGACGCCCAATGTTCAGGAGAACTATTTAAAGGCAGTGGGCATGGCCCAGCTTCCAATCCGAGCACCAGGTAAATTAACCCCGGACCAGCTAGATAAAATCTAGCTGACGCCAATGAGCGCATAGTGGACAAAAGCAGAATTACCGCTGTCTGTCGAACGACCTGGTCTGAACAGCGTCCGACATGACAGTACCCCGCCTTCTACGAGGGACCCCAGGGCCCTCACGGCTTATAGCACCCGGCTTGTCCGGATGGCGGCGGTGAAAAAACCTGACCAGCCGATCCGCATGAACGTCCAAGGCCTCTCCTCAGGCCCATAACCACGCCAGTGTACCAAGTACTGTAAAGTGCGGCGCACTACACGAGAGTCAACCACCTTGGAGACTTCAAATTCCAAATTACCATCCACCAAGACTGGAGAAGGCATTGGTGTCGCATCCACAAGACCCACCACCTTCTTTAACAACGATCTGTGGAACACGTTGTGTATTTTATACACCGTAGGAAGCTCCACTGGTACGCTACTGGGTTAATGACAGCGGCGACCCTAAATGGACCAATAAACCGTGGACCCAATTTAAGGGATGGTATTTTGAGTCTTATGTTTTTTGTGGATAACCACACCCAGTCATCCACACTCAGGTCCGGACCTGGCACACGCCTACTGTCAGCCACACGTTTGTACCTAGCACCCACACTCAACCACTCAACAGGCGCTGTTTAACTCTCCTCCAGACTGATGATAATTGTGCTCCTAACTGGTCTTCCTCCGGGACGCCGGAAGAGCCCCCCTGACTCAAAGTACAAAATTGAGGATAAAGCCCGTAAACACAAAAAAACGGAGACTCCCCAGACGACTCCTGGTGGTGATTATTGATGGCAAACTCAGCCAAAGGAAGAAACTTCGACCACTCCTCCTGGTTATCCGAAACAAAGCAGCGTAAGTACTGTTCCAAATTTTGGTTCATACGCTCAGTCTGACCATTTGACTGAGGATGAAACGCCGAAGAATGAGACAACTTGATCCCCAGCCGTGAACAAAATGCTTTCCAAAATTTTGCCACAACTGAGACACCCTATCAGAAACGATGTCAGACGGAACCCCATGAAGTCTGACCACCTCCTGCACAAATACCTGAGCCAGAGTCTTAGCGTTAGGCAACGAAGGCAAAGACACAAAGTGCGACATTTTTGAGAACCCTATCAACAATCATCAAGATGACCGTGTTCCCAGCTGAGGAGGGCAAGTCAGTGATAAAATCCATGGAGATTTCCGTCCATGGCTTACTAGGTACCTCGAGAGGAAGTAGTGTGCCAACAGGACGGGAGCGGGGCGTCTTAGTCCTAGCGCACGTGGTGCAAGCTGACACGCATGAGACCACGTCCTGTCGGATCTTGGGCCACCAAAACCGACGTGACACCAACTCCAAGGTACCCCTAACCCCTGGATGGCCAGCCAGGACAGCATCATGATGCTCCGCCACAACCTTTAAGCGGAGATGAAGCGGTACAAACGTTTTGTTGATGGGAAGCTCAGATGGTACCTCCTCCTGGGCCTCGGCAATCTCAGCCTCAACCTCGGTAGTGAGAGCCGAAACCACAACACCCTTTGGGAGGATGGGTACTGGATCTTCCCGAGGCTCTCCCCCAGGAAAACACCTGGACAAAGCATCCGCCTTAGTGTTTTTAGAACCAGGTCTGTAAGTGACAACAAAGTTGAACCGCGTGAAAAACAATGCCCAGCAAGCCTGCCTGGGAGACAGACGCTTGGCAGACTCCAAATAAAGCAAATTCTTATGGTCGGTAATAACAGTAACCTGATGAACCAACCCCTCCAAGAAGTGCCGCCATTCCTCAAAGGCCAATTTGATTGCCAACAACTCTCTGTTGCCGATATCGTAGTTACGTTCGGCGGGCGACAGTTTCTTGGAAAAATAGGCGCATGGACGCAAACCGCTCAAGGATGAGCCTTGTGACAGCACCGCCCCCACACCAACCTCAGACGCATCGACTTCTACAACAAAAGGTTTCCATACATCTGGCTGCACAAGAATGGGAGCTGAAACAAACCTGTTCTTAAGAGATTCAAATGCGCACACAGCAGCCTCAGGCCAAACGGAGAAATTGGTACCCTTTTTAGTCATGTCAGTTAGCGGTTTAGCAATGATAGAAAAATCCTTGATAAACTTCCTATAGTAGTTAGAAAACCCAAGGAACCGCTGAAGTGCTTTTAGGTTATCAGGCCGTTCCCAATGCAACACCGCTTGCACCTTAGCGGCGTCCATTTTAAAACCAGAAGCAGATACAATATAGTGCAAGAAAGGCAACTCCTGTACCGAAAATACACATTTCTCCAGTTTTGCATATAGCTTATTCTCTCTGAGAAGCTGTAACACCTGCCTGACATGATCTAAATGAGTATCACGGTCGCAAGAATATATGAGGATGTCATCTAGGTACACAATAACGAATTTCCCCAAAACATACGAGAACACATCATTTATGAAATGTTGAAACACTGCAGGTGCGTTTGTCAACCCAAATGGCATCACCAAATTTTCAAAATGACCCTCAGGGGTATTAAAAGCCGTCTTCCACTCATCACCTTGACGGACTCTTATAAGGTTGTACGCCCCCCTGAGGTCAAGCTTGGTAAACCACTTAGCACCTGCCACCTGGTTGAACAAATCCGGTATCAATGGCATAGGGTATGGATCACGAACCGTAATCTGGTTTAACTCCCTGAAATCCAGACACAGCCGTAGTCCACCATCTTTCTTCTTAACGAAGAAGAACCCTGCTGCCACTGGAGAGGTTGAAGGCCTAATGTGCCCTTTCCTCAAACTTTCAGCAATGTAATCCTTTAGCGCTTGTCTCTCCGGACCGGAGATGTTAAACATCCTTGCTTTAGGCAATTTGGCCCCTGGTTTAAACCTGATAGTACAGTCATAGGAGCGATGTGGTGGCAACTCTGAACAACCCTTCTCAGAGAACACATCCACAAAATCCAGAAGTGACTCAGGAACGCTTGAAGTCACAGCAGAAACACATGTGGCCAAGCAATTCTCCTGACAGAAATCACTCCACTGAATTATGTCCTGAGTTTTCCAGTCAATAACCGGGTTGTGTGTAGACAACCATGGAAAACCCAGAACCAATTGTGCCGGAAGACTCTTGAGCACCTTACATGTAACCTGCTCGAAATGAAGAACCCCAAGATGGAGTTTAACCTCAGCCACAAACTCAGTAATCTCCCCCTGTGGGAGAGGAGCAAAATTGATGGTGACCACGCGGATAGGATGAGGCAGTTTTTCGATCCTAAAACCAGCAGTGCGCGCAAACTCCTCATCAATGAGATTTGTGGCAGAACCACTATCCACAAAAACAGTGATTGGCAGCTCTCTGCCAGTGACAACAACTTTGGCAGGGAGCATGCACTGAGAAACCATCATGGAGGATATACATAAGCTCAGATTGGACTCCTCCACACCCTCTGAACTTAGAAGTTTTCCGCCGTTGCGTTTTTCTTTGACAGCAGAGGACAGATGTTAATAAAATGACCCGTTTTACCACAGTAAAAACAGGCTCCCTGCTTCCTGAGTACAGGGGCTCGATGCTTAACATGTGATACCCCTGCGATTTGCATAGGTTCCGTGGGCTCACCTGCAGCAACCTCACGTGAACCTAAACCTTCTCCCACAGGCGGCGTCTCATGATCCCCCTGACGCAAACTGCGATCAATGCGGACAACAAGACTCATAGCGGAATCTAGTGAAGCAGGAGTCTCGTACTTCAGGAGGGCTTTTTTAACCCTATCAGAAACTCCATGAATAAAGTGACCCCGCAGCGCGGGATCATTCCACTGTGTGTCGACCGCCCAGCGGCGAAATTCAGAACAGTAATCCTCTGCAACACGCTCCCCCTGGCGAATAGTGCGTATCTTATATTCTGCTAGAGCCATTCTGTCCGGATCATCGTAAATGTGTCCTAGAGCAGAAAAAAAACTCTCCACAGAGTTAAATGTAGCAGAATCAGACAGCAAAGAAAACGCCCATGCTTGGGGATCCCCGCTTAATAATGACAACACCAGGCCCACACGCTGAGTCTCATTACCTGAGGAGATCGGGCGCATACGGAAATACAGTTTGCAAGCTTCACAAAAAGAAACAAATTTACTGCGTTCCCCAGCAAACTTTTCAGGCAAAGGAAACTTAGGCTCAGCAACTTTACCTGTAACTCCGGCTTGCACATTAGATACTGCTAGTCCCTGTTGCTGCACTGCCCCCCTCAACTCAGTGACCTGTAGGGACAGCGCCTCCAACTGGCGGGTTATGGAAATCATGGGATCCATGGAAATAATGTTGGCCAATTATAATGTAACAGGAGACCTAGGTAGGAAAGAGCTAATAACCCAGGCCCCTGCGATTCCCCTCAGACTAGGGAAACCCTGACTGACCCTCTCCCAGAGTTTACACTGATGGTGTGCATGTCTGGGCCTCCACCCTCGCCCTATCTCCTGTTTCAACCCTAGGCTGAAACCACAACCCACCACCCAGTGAAGAGACCACACTCCAATACCCACAGTTAGCACAGACAAGGATAACGGAAAAATAAGCACCACGCCACAGTCACTCAGGAATACACTATAAGTGCAAAGGGCAAAACAAATACAAATATGAGAAGGAGAAAATAAGACAAAGGGAAATACACCACCAGCAACGATACTCCAACTACTAGCTCACCACTCCAGACCGAGATAACCACGCACAAGACAGAAGCTATAATCGGTGACGCCCAATGTTCAGGAGAACTATTTAAAGGCAGTGGGCATGGCCCAGCTTCCAATGTGAGCACCAGGTAAATAAACCCCGGACCAGCTAGATAAAATCTAGCCGACGCCAATGAGCGCATAGTGGACAAAAGCGGAATTACCGCTGTCTGTCGAACGACCTGGTCTGAACAGCGTCCGACATGACAGCAACTGGTTCATCCAGTTCAATGTTGGGTTGCTCCTTAGCCATTATATAATTATGCAGAACCACACAGGCTTTGACCACCTCGTCGACTTTTTCCACTTTTAGATTTATGGCTGATGCAAGAATTCGCCATTTAGCGACCAGAATGCCAAAGGTACACTCTACTGTTCTTCGGGCCCTGGTCAGTCTGTAGTTAAAGATCCTTCTAGTGTGGTTCAAGTCCCGACTGGAATAGGGCTTCAGTAGGTTTTCACACATCTGAAAGGCCTCATCCCCAACCATAACAAATGGCATCGGTGGACCTTGAGTGTTGGGGTGAAGTTGTGGCGGGGGAAAATTGAAATTTTTGCCATACACACGGCGGCCCATATCTGAGTTCTTGAAAGTCTGGGAATCGTTGCCACGGCCAAAAGCTCCAATGACCACGGCGATGAAGCGACAGTTCGCATCAGCTATTGCCATGAGCACAACAGAAAAATATTTTTTATAGTTGAAATACTCCGATCCTGTTCTGGCAGGTTTGATAATGCGGATGTGCTTTCCATCCACCGCTCCTAAACAGTTGGGGAAATCACAAACACTCCAGAATTTTTCCGCAATTTCAAGCCACATGTCGACGGTGGGTAGGGGTATAAACTCATCCCGGAGTACATTCCACAAAGCCCGACAGGTGTCCGCAACTATTCAGGACAGGGTGGATATTCCAAGCCGTTATTGGAAGTGGAGGGATGATAAACTCTCTCTGGTTGCCAGAAATCTGTAAAACAAACCCAAGAAACATTACAATCTATTCTACTTATGGTGTGGTTACGCTAAAGAAAGAAAGGAAAATACCCCAAAAATACATGTCAGAAAACAAAAAATTTGGACTGTCATTGGTTTAGATTTGGAACGTACCTTAATGTAACCAGCAGACGTTCCTCCGGTGGAATTGCTCTACGGAGCTGGGTGTCCTGTCGCCGTATGGCTCCTTGGACACGACCAAGCAAATCCCGGAACGAGTCTTGCGACATCCTTGTGTATTCCTGGAATTTCTCCGGGTTGGCATTAAGCTCGCCATACAGCGTGTGATAGGCTCCACGGCTCTCACGTAGTTCGATAATGGGGTGTCTCCAAAAACGCCTACGTTGTCTCCTTCTCCATCTTTCGCGATTTCTGTCTTGCTCCCAAGCAAAAGCTCAGGCAAGAAACAGCTTGATGCTTAAATCCAGGTTGAAATAAAAGCTCTCCATGCGACGATCCATCATGACACAAGATACAGTAGCAAACTGTTACAATTTCAGTAGCCCTAGGGTCTATATATAGAGATTACATAATACACGCCCTCTGTAGTCCCATTGGCGGTGTCTGGTCATCTTGATTTTTCTCTTGTGAAATTTCTCATCATGCGCACCAAAAACGCAAACGCAGGAAAAAACGCATATAAACGCGTACAAAAGTGGCATTTTTTTAACCGCATGCGATACCGCATGCGTCTAAAAAACGCCGCGTTTGTACACGTTTATATGCGTTTTTTCCACCACTTGCGGATGCGTTTTAAACGCTGCGGATTTAAACGCTAATGTGAAACTAGCCTAAGGGGTGATCTTATTTTAATGTATAAATATATGAGGGGACAGTACAAAGACCTTTCTGCTGATCTTTTTAATCATAGACCTGAGACAGGGACAAGGGGGCATCCTCTACGTCTAGAGGAAAGAAGGTTTAAGCATAATAACAGACGTGGATTCTTTACTGTAAGAGCAGTGAGACTATGGAACTCTCTGCCGTATGATGTTGTAATGAGTGATTCATTACTTAAATTTAACAGGGGACTGGATACCTTTCTGGAAAAGTATAATGTTACAGGGTATATACACTAGAATCCTTGATGGGGCGTTGATCCAGGGAACTAGTCTGATTGCCGTATGTGGATTCGGGAAGGATTTTTTTTCCCCAAAGAGCTTACTCTTTGCCACATGGTTTTTTTTTGCCTTCCTCTGGATAAACATGTTAGGGCATGTTAGGTTAGGCTATGGGTTGAACTAGATGGACTTAAAGTCTTCCTTCAACCTTAACAATAACTATGTAACTCCTTTTCCGAATAGCTATAGCGCTTACCGAATAGCTGCGTCGGCAACCCGGATACCTGGAGCCCTCCCAATAATCAGCTGTTTGGCGCCGCAGCTGCATGTGTCACGGCTGTATGACAATCCCACAACACATGCATGGAGAGCCTGTTTGTTGGGCTGCTACGTAGCTAAAAGCTACTAAGGTATGTTTTTACATTATCGGAAATATATTCTGCATTCTACTCACTATGTAAGAAAAATGTTTCAGTGCTTCTTTAGGCTTTAAATAAAATTGCACAAATTCAATTTACCAGTGCTGGACTAATGAGATCAAAGGTTATAACAGTTGTCTTCTATCCATGACTCATGATTTTGTAAGAGTGGTAGATTATTCTGGTTCATTCAACTTTGTACACAGCAATAATCCATCTGTTTCATTTTAAGCCTTATTAAGAAATGATGTACTGTGTGGTAACACTTGTGCATTAAACTCCAATAACCTCTATTAGTAGTGTTGAGCATTCCGATGCTGCAAGTATCGGGTATCGGCCGATACTTGCTGTATCGGAATTCCGATACCGGGATTCCGATACTCTTGTGGTATCGGGTATCGGGTATCGCAACAACATTAATGTTAAAATGTGTAAAAGAGAGAATTAAAATAAAAAATATCGCTATACTCACCTGTCCGACGCAGCCGGGACTTCAGCGAGGGAACCGGCAGCGTTGTTTGTTTAAAATTCGCGCTATTACTTGGTTACGTGAATTCCCGGCTTGTGATTGGTCAGGTCGGCCACGTTGCCGGGACGCGGACCAATCACAGCAAGCCGTGACGAAATTACGTCACGGCTTGCTGTGATTGGTCCGCGTCCCGGCAATATGGCCGCCCTGACCAATCACAAGCCGTGACGTCACGGGAGGCTGGACACGCGCCCATTTTAAAATGAGCGCGTCCAGCCTCCCGGCTTGTGATTGGTTGACCGCGGCGCAACCAATCACAAGCCGTGACGTCACGGGAGGCTGGACACGCGCCCATTTTAAAATGAGCGCGTCCAGCCTCCCGGCTTGTGATTGGTTGACCGCGGCGCAACCAATCACAAGCCGTGACGTCACGGGAGGCTGGACACGCGCCCATTTTAAAATGAGCGCGTCCAGCCTCCCGGCTTGTGATTGGTTGACCGCGGCGCAACCAATCACAAGCCGTGACGTCACGGGAGGCTGGACACGCGCCCATTTTAAAATGAGCGCGTGTCCAGCCTCCCGTGACGTCACGGCTTGTGATTGGTCAGGGCGGCCATATTGCCGGGACGCGGACCAATCACAGCAAGCCGTGACGTAATTTCGTCACGGCTTGCTGTGATTGGTCCGCGTCCCGGCAACATGGCCGACCTGACCAATCACAAGCCGGGAATTCACGTAACCAAGTAATAGCGCGAATTTTAAACAAACAACGCTGCCGGTTCCCTCGCTGAAGTCCCGGCTGCGTCGGAGAGGTGAGTATAGCGATATTTTTTATTTTAATTCTTTCTTTTACACATTTATATGGTTCCCAGGGCCTGAAGGAGAGTTTCCTCTCCTTCAGACCCTGGGAACCATACAGGATACCGTCCGATACTTGAGTCCCATTGACTTGTATTGGTATCGGGTATCGGTATCGGATTGGATCCGATACTTTGCCGGTATCGGCCGATACTTTCCGATACCGATACTTTCAAGTATCGGACGGTATCGCTCAACACTATCTATTAGTGATTTAAATGATCAAAGTAATTTACTGTTCACTTATTAGGAAAAAAAAGTATTGTGCATCCCTATTTGTACGCTCAACAGAAAAATTCCCTAAAATCTCAGGTTATGCCCAAAGTATCGGTCAAAAATTTGGACACCGCTATTCATGCAGTGCTTTTCTTTGTTCTTAATGGAATGTGCAAATTGTAGACTCATATTGTAGTTTCAGAATGAAGAGAGCAAAACAACCAAGGAACACAGGGAAACAAGGAGTAAAGAAACACATGTGAAATAAACCACAATTTTCTATTTTTTATAAAAACCTGAAAGATCACAGTCTTGGAAAGAATTTCCTATTGCAAATCCTGAAAATGTGAGTCTTCACAGTCTGAGCGGATAACAGCCTCAGAATTTTGATAGCTGAGCGCATATAAATTAGATGATTAGACTTCTTTCTTGAAGCTAAAAATCCTTTCCTTGAGAAGAAACAGGTTTTGGTATGTAGAGTCCTTCATAAAACAACATCGTAGCTGGAGATAAGTAGTGTTGAAAAGAAACCAGAGTTTCTGGAGAAGATGGGTAGTCATTACATTAGCAGGGGAGACTGAAGGCTTATTGGAGACAGATGCTCTCAACAACCAATAATATAGATATTCCTGATAATATAAAGCTTTAATGGGAACATGACTAGTTTGAGAACACCCACGAAGGTAGTGATAATCCGGAGAGAGCTCTGGATTGGAAATTAAAACTTCTTGAATCACAGAAACCCTGAGAAATTTACCCTCTTCTCCTGAAATAGGAATATGCTAATACGCATCTAAAAGGTCTAGACTAGCAACAAAGTCCTTAGCAGAATTTTTTTTTCCATTCTGAATATTTCTGACGGGACTCCTGGTGTTAACCCTGCAATACTCATTTTCATGTTGAAAAGGCACAGATCTGATCAGGAATTCATTAAAGAGTCAGATTCATTTGACAAATCAAAATAAATCATTTGGAGGAAATTGAAGAAATGTTGAGAGTAGCCTATTTGTATGATCTTCAAATCCATTTTCCTGTAATATTCTATGACCAGACATTAAACAAGTTTAATTATTGTGCCCCTACCAAAGTGAAACATCTGGAATATAATTTATACTTGGTAGGGCCTCCATCACTCCTTTTGAACCTATTCTAAAATGTTGAACTATCTTTGACCTTATCGACTTAGACCAAAGCATCTGCAGTTTCCTCTTTCAGAATGAAAGAACCAAAATCTACTCTTTGAGGCCTTGATGAAACACAATGCCTTAATCCTTTTTGCCTGTAAAGCTGGTTATACATATTAGATTGCTGTCAGCTATGTTATGCTTCGGCCTATGTTCGGCCCTCCCATGCCCAGGAGCACTCACTCGGCCAAGTGCTCCTGTGTTGTCTGTAAGAAAGGCACCGGCTGACATTTCAGCGAGCAGCTTATCTCTGTGAGAACAATGCAAGCAGCAGTCCAAAATCAGACTTACACGATTAACATCCTTCCCGATCCCTGTGGCCAGCTTCATTTAGGCTAAGTTGATACAGTATATAATCTCTTCACCCCATCATGACCTTGTGATTTTCCATTTTTGAACTTTCGTTTTCATTTTTTGAGTCCTGAGCTGATGTTTTTATTGACATCATTTTAGGGTAGATATGTTATTTTGATTGTAATAAGAGGCGATGTTGACAGTGAGATGAATGACGCCCTTTCAGACAGCGTGTGTTAAATCCAGTTGAAAGGGAGATTTAACTTTTTAACAGCTGTGGACGGAACACCGATCCACCTGCATCTGTTAAAGGCACATGATGACTGATGAAATAAGTAATCATGTGTGAGTAAAGATGTAGGCTCGGCGTGCAAACCCACTTCAAAGGTATGGCCACGGTTTTTTATTTAAATGTACATCAAAGGGCATGAAGGGGTTAAGCATGGACTCTGCCTTTTGTCCATGGGACCCAGCAGCAGTGTAGAATCAAATGCAGTGTCTACTTGTGAGGCCCCTCCTAGGATGTGGCCCAGGGGTGATGAGTTTGTATTCAGTATAAAGTGTGGATCATCCGCTATAATAGAATTGCATAATGAATGTTCTGGGGACACACAATCTTTTTTACTTAAAGGGAATCTATCTGTAGGATCAACCCTCCTAAGCCGTCTATATGGGCATGTAGGTCATAGGAAGCGGAATAAAATGATACCTTGATATCTGCGATCTTGTGTCTTATTACAGAGAAATCCATAGGGCATGAGGAGGATGTTGCCTGGAAGATAACTGCATCCAGAGAATATTATAAAGTTTGTCTTCTTGCAAACACATTTTTGCAGCTCTTGTAAGGGGTATACCGGGACCGTGTAATACTCCACTCCCTTCTTTAGTGTTAATATTCCCTTTGCCTATATTTGTATAAATGTAAATACTTGTCCTGCTATGTATAATAGTTCTGACATAGGGAAAGTGCAGTACCCATGTAGTCCACAAGATGGAGTGCTGATAGACTCTAGTTAGTTTATACACTGTACATAGTTTACTATAGGAGGGGTCAGCTGTAGTTAAATGAGGGGAGACTTCCTCTAGGAGTCAGGTGGGACAGGGTGCCCAAACCGTCTGGACGGGCTATAGAGCCCAAGATAGAAGCAGTGATCACATAACGTTCTAAGTTGGAGCCCAGCCATCCAGTACCATTAGGACAGAACAGCAGCAGTACAACAGTAGAGAGAACTGGAGCTGAAAGGAATATCATGGCAGTACAGACGGGCAGGTCGCTCACCATGTGGTATCTTATAGCATGGGCAGATGCCCTCAGATCTGGGGTGAGGGAACCCCCAAGCGAAGTAAGTCCGGACAGGGAGGACGCTGAGGAACTGTATGATACTGTCCGACCCAGGCACGTGCCGTATGACAAAGAAAGAAGTACAGGGCAAGAGGAAGAAGTGTGCATAAAGGAACCTGTTGATGATGCTGTAATGAATATGGATGTGCTGTGTAAGGAAACCAGTAAAGTTGTTCATTTGAAAGTTGAAATGGACTGTCTTGATTTCTGCAAAGCCGAAAGTGAAGCCACAGGTATGTAGAGCAATGAGTATTATTTTTATTTCTATTAAAATAATTTTAAAAGACTTTTTACTGTGTTTTGTCTTCACGGATATACAGATATATTGCTACTATATGAATAACACTGTTGAAGAAATCTACTCATCCGGGCTAATGCATTGCTATATCAACCTTGATAAAATAATTTTTTCTTTGTTAATATATGGAGAAAAAAAATTATCTTTTGTTCATTTATAAAATAGTTATCTCACTTTAGCTTGCTGGCAAATAAAGATTGTCTTAAATTCGATATTTGATTGACTGTAAACAAGTACTGAGGACTAGATAGGGTATAGAGTGGTATTATACACCGTGTATTGCCCATATGGCCCCTGTGGTGGGAGCGAGGATACCCGAGGTGTGTCTTTTTCCCCCCAGTTGGGACCATTGGTCTTCGGAAGTAACTCCTGACAGGGGTCTGTCCGTGGTACCAAGCTAATGGTGCTTTACCCACTACCCCATAATCGAAATACTCACTTATAATGAACTAAAGTAATAATCTGGCACTAATATTTGATTTTAAGAGAATTATTTTTAAGTACAGTGCCTTACGAAAGTATTCGGCTCCGTGGAACTTTTCAACCTTTTCCCACATATCATGCTTCAAACATAAAGATACCAAATGTACGATTTTGGTGAAGAATCAACAACAAGTGGAACACATTTGTGCAGTTGAATGAAATTTATTGGTTATTTTAAATTTTTGCGGAAATTCAAAAACTGAAATGTGGGGCGTGCAATATTATTAGGCCCCTTTACTTTCAGTGAAGCAAACTCACTCCAGAAGTTCATTGTGGATCTCTGGATGATCCAATGTTGTCCTAAATGCCTAATGATGATAAATATAATCCACCTGTGTTTAATCAAGTATCCGTATAAATGCACCTGCTCTGTGATAGTCTCAGGGTTCTGTTTGAAGCACAGAGAGCATCATGAAGATCAAGGAACACAACAGGCAGGACCGTGATACTATTGTGGAGAATTTTAAAGCCGGATTTGGATACAAGATGATTTCCAAACATTACAAGGAGCACTGTGCAAACGATCATATTGAAATGGAAGGAGTATCATACCACTGCAAATCTACCAAGACCCGGCCGTCCCTCTAAACTTTCATCTCAAACAAGGAGAAGACTGATCAGAGATGCAGCCAAGAGGCCCATGATCACTCTGGATGAACTGCAAAGATCTACAGCTGAGGTGGGACAGTCTGTCCATAGGACAACAATCAGTCGTACACTGCACAAATCTGGCCTTTATGGAAGAGTTCTTAAGAAGAAATTCATTTCTCAAAGATATCCATAAAAAGTATTGTTTAAAGTTTACAAAAAGCCACCTGGGAGACACACCAAACATGTGGAAGAAGGTGCTCTGGTCAGATGAAACCAAAATCTAAATTTTTGGCAACAATGCCAAACGATATGTTTGGCATAAATGTAACACAGCTCATCACCTTGAACACACCATCCCCACTGTCAAACATGGTGGTGGCAGCATCATGGTTTGGGCCTTCTTTTCTTCAGCAGGGACAGGGAAGATGGTTAAAATTGGGGTTATACAGAACTATTTATTTTTTCTGATAGGCCTAAGAACTGACAGGCAAGTAGTTGCCAACTACTTGCTTTTTCTGCTCAGTGCAAGCTCACACCGCTTCAACTGGCAATATTGCTGCTTCTTTTCACATCATGCTAACAAAGCAGCTCTTCCTGGCTGCCCTGATGACAATCAGGCTGATTGACAGCCAGCTCACCACAGTTAGGCAGCAGGGAGCTGGCTTTCAGTTATCATGACCCTAACAGTGACATCCCTGTCAAAAGAGCAGAGCGGAAGAGAATCAATTACTCTGTCAACATGATGCCACCAGTGACCATTTTGAGCTGGCAGAGATCGGCATTGGGCCCAACAGGCAGTTAGTTAGCAACTATCTGACTGTAAGTTCTTGGCACCATAACAAAAATAAAATAGTCCTCTATAACTCCTTTAAACTCTAAAAAAATAATTAGATACATTCCGAAACAAATGAAAAGTGATATTTTGCAGTACAGAACAATCATTTTCTCAGGAAATGGCGTAATGAAATATCCTTGTGCCATGAGAAATGATAATGTACGTCATGTTATTCATTTACTCTAGAAGAGTGAAATGAAAACTGTAAATGTAAGTACGAGGGTTAGTCATGCCGGCTGACACAATCACTTCTCTTCCTTATGACCTTTTACCTACTTTCTGCAGCACAGTGAAGTCCCTATTACTCATTACACTTGTGTGTATCCATCTAACATATTTCTGTAGCTAGTCTGCAAACACAACCTTGTTCTTAAAATGTAAGCTAGTGATACTAATATGGGATACTTGGTAAAGCAAATGGGGTTCTAAAATATTGCAATAACCATAGGCAAGCTGATTTTGGACTGCCTTTTATTTTGTATTTAGATGGGGGTTTTATAGGTATGGGTTTTGTACCATAAACCAAACAAACATATGTATATTAGACCACTGTAATTCAGAGTAAAGCCATGCCTTCTGTATTACAATCCTTGCATCCATTCCAAAGAAATCCCTTATCCAATTTTATGCAAATGAGGCTGGGCGCTGCACTTACTGTACTTCTTTCTCTCTGTCCTCTTTCCATCATTCCCTGCCCATGGCTGTCTGAATCTCATTTTCTGGCAGATCATTATTTTCTGATTGACCTGTCTCCCCCATCCAAAATCTTGTGCAGGGGTTGTCAATCCCTGTACAGTTAAATTAAGGCTAGGTTCACATTAGCGTTTATGTACGCAGCGTATCATCTGCGTGTGCAAACGCATGCCAAAACGCATGCAAATGCATGTTTATGCTGCATTTTTTGTCCACATGATCTTACGCATGACTGCAAAAAAAGCTGCGTGTGCATGCGTTAGTATGCGTTTTTGTATTGTTTATGCGCAGTATTTCCCAATGGGCGTGGCTTATGTGATTTCTATATATAGACCCTGCACAGATGAAATCCTCTTCTTTGATGCTGTATCCTGCTGCAAGATGGATATTAGCGCGAAGAGCTTCAATCTGAATCTGGATTTATCACTGAAATTGGCTTTTGCTTTTGCTGTGGCTTGTGATGAAGAAAGGAGAAGAGAAAGACAGAGAAGGCGTCGTTGTCGCTATTGGCAACACCCCATTGTTTAAGTCCGAGAGAGCCATGGAGCCTACCACTCATCATACACCGGGCTTCGTGAAAACCCACAAAAGTTTTTTGAATACACGAGGATGTCTGAACACAGCTTTGATGAATTGCTGCATTGTGTGCAAGGATCCACCACCAGGCAGGACATGCAACTATCTAGAGCAATTCTTGCTGAGGAACGTCTGTTGGTGACCCTAAGGTACATAATTTTGAAAAAGAAACTAATTAATATCTACTATATAATTGTCTAAGGGTCACTTCCGTCTGTCTGTCTGTCATGGATATTCATTGGTCGCGGCCTCTGTCTGTCATGTAATCCAAGTCGCTGATTGGTCGTGGCTAGTGTTGAGCATTCCGATACCGCAAGTATCGGGTATCGGCCGATACTTGTGGGAATTCCGATACCGAGATCCGATACTTTTGTGGTATCGGGAATCGGTATCGGGATTAATATCAATGTGTAAAAGAAAGAATTAAAATATAAAATAGGGATATACTCACCTCTCCGACGCAGCCTGGACTTTACCGCCGTAACCGGGAGCCGTTGTACCTAAAAATGCGCGCTTGAAGGGCCTTAGATGACGTCACGGCGCTCTGATTGGTCCGTAGCGGTCGCGTGACCGCTACGCGACCAATCACAAAGCAGTGACGTCACCTAAGGTCTTTCAAGCGCTTGAAAGACCTTAGGTGACGTCACTGCTTTGTGATTGGTCGCGTAGCGGTCACGCGACCGCTACGGACCAATCAGAGCGCCGTGACGTCATCTAAGGCCCTTCAAGCGCGCATTCTTAGGTACAACGGCTCCCGGTTACGGCGGTAAAGTCCAGGCTGCATCGGAGAGGTGAGTATATCCCTATTTTTTATTTTAATTCTTTCTTTTACACATTGATATGGATCCCAGGGCCTGAAGGAGAGTTTCCTCTCCTTCAGACCCTGGGAACCATACAGGATACCGTCCGATACTTGGTGTCCCATTGACTTGTATTGGTATCGGGTATCGGTATCGGATTAGATCCGATACTTTGCCGGTATCGGCCGATACTTTCCGATACCGATACTTTCAAGTATCGGACGGTATCGCTCAACACTAGTCGTGGCAAAACAGCCACGACCAATCAGCGATGGGCACAGTCCGGTGGAAAAATGGCCGCTCCTTCCTCCCCGCAGTCAGTGCCCGCTCCGTGCTCCCCTCCAGTCAGCCCTCACGCAGGGTTAATGGCAGCGGTAAAGGACCGCGTTATGCCGCGGTCTAATGCACTCCATTACCGCTGCTATTAACCCTGTGTGACCTACTAGGCAGCATGAATAGTAAAATTATCTAATGTTAAAAATAATTAAAAAAAGAAAAAATCGTTATATACTCACCGTCCGTCGGCCCCCGGATCGACAACAGGCCTTTTCCGCTCGCGACGCTCCGTTAACCGGTCCATGCTGCGATCTCGCGAGATGATGACGTAGCGGTGTCGCGAGACCACTACGTCATCATCTCGCGAGACCGCAATGCACTCTTGAGACCGGAGCGCACGAGTAGCGTCGGTAACAGCTTCGCTTGGATCCGGGGGGTCCGGAAGGTGAGTATATAACTATTTTTTATTTTATTTCTTTTTTTTAACAGGGATATGATGCCCACATTGCTATATACTAAGTGGGCTGGGCAATATACTACATGGGCTGGGCAATATACTACATGGGCTGTGCTATATACTACGTGGCTAGGCAAAATACTACATGGGCTGTGCTATATACTACGTGGCTGGGCAATATACTACATGCGCTGGGCAATATACTACGTGGCTGGGCAATATACTACATGGGCTGGGCAATATGCTACATGGGCTGTGCTGTATATTACGTGGCTGGGCAATATACTACGTGACTATACAACGTGGGCTGTGCAATATACTACGTGGACTGCGCAATATACTACGTGGGCTGCGCAATCTACAACGTGGGCTGCGCAATCTACAACGTGGGCTGCGCAATCTACAACGTGGGCTGCGCAATCTACAACGTGGGCTGCGCAATCTACAACGTGGGCTGCGCAATCTACAACGTGGGCTGCGCAATATACAAAACGTGGGCTGCGCAATCTACAACGTGGGCTGCGCAATTTACAATGTGGGCTGCCCAATCTACAAGGTGGGCTGCGCAATCTACAACGTGGGCTGCGCAATCTACAACGTGGGCTGCGCAATCTACAACGTGTGCTGCGCAATATACAACGTGGGCTGTGCAATATACTACGTGCCAAATGAAAACAGTCGCATTCAAGGAGATATCTTCAGAGTATTTTTAGCCAAACAAATGGTTTTTTATTATTTAGAAAACACCAACAATTTAATTAGAAAATTCACCGCAGTGTTGCAAGGTAACGATTCAACCCACTGGGTCTTTTTCTAACCTTACTGGAACAGAAAGAATATACACAGTGTCAATAAAATTTAATCAAAAAACATAAAAAACACACAAATATGTACAAGTATAATGTCCCTATTCAATAGAAGTTATAACATGTCAGTATAATAGTCGATAGGACGGCAGTATTACGGGACCCCTAAACAATACTGAAGAAACAACATAATAGATATCACCAGAGGTGTCATTGGACCTGTCAGGTTTGTACACATACTCTAGGGTGGATTTTAGAAAGTAAATACTGGAACTTGGCATATTCGGTGTGTCCATGTAATAAGGACTAAGTGCACGGAGAACACAGAGGGAATCGTATCACAAAAAGAGAAAACAGTATAATAGTCGATAGGACGGCAGTTTTACGGGACCCCTAAAAATACAATTATACAATTATCATCGTCTTATTGTTGGAGCCCTGGGTGGTCACATAGATATGTCTACAACAGTATATAACACAATGGTGGTGGACATAGATGGCAGTAAATAAAGCGGTTGGTACTGACCTTATGAAAGTAGAAAGTGAGAGGAGGGTAAAAATCCCTGGAGAGGTGCAGGAGTCCCGTTAGGGGCTGTAAGAAGGAAGGCCACAGCGATGAATACAGTACAGTGGGCAGGAAAGCAGCAGCAAAGAAATGGAGAGCAGCGGGTATATTTACCTATCAGTGTGTCACATCGGGTATCTGCGGTGGTGGTGTGTGGGAGCTTAGAGCTCAGCGCCCTTTATGCAGGGCGACCGGAAGTATAGAGCGCCGAGTGTGCAGGCGCAAAGACAAGCGGCCAAAAGGAGGTTTGGAGCTCATGGAGGGAGAAGTCTAGACTGCGCAAGCGCAGTGTGGATAATGAGGTTCTGTGAGAGGCGCTCGTTGCCTGGGCTTGTGGTGCGCGCAGGCGCAGTGTAATCGCTGGATGTACGCAAAATAAGGGGCGTTCACACTCCTCTGAAGTGCGCTGAAGGCGTTGAGGTAGTAATGTGGATATAATCAATGTATAAATGTGGACTGGCAAGCGATCAGATAGAGGTAATAGATAAAATGACAGGAGTCATGAAAGCCATGAGGAAGCTAGGAGAAATGGACAAACTTGGGAAAGTACTGTGTTTTCTCAAAAAGAAGATGCAAATAATGTAAATAAAGATAAAAATAAAAATAAAATAGAAATGTTTGAAAATTATGAAAATATAATAATGAAATGAAAAAAATGATAATTAAAATTAAGAATAACAAATAAAAATAAATATAAAAAGGATAATGGTAAACTGAAATGAGACGGAGTCTAACTAAATGGACAAAAAATGGATAGAAATTGAAAATTAGTAAAAATAAAAATGAAAATAAATAAAATGAAAATAAATATAAATATGAAAAAATAATAATAATAAAAATAAAAAAATAAAACATAAAAATAAATAAAAAATAAATAAAAAATAAAAAAATGAAAATATAAATAAAAATAAAAAAAAAATATATAAAATAAAAATATATAAAAAAGTAAAAAGGGTAAAAAAAGCGTACACCGCACCGTTCTCACCCTATGGAGAAGGCAGAAGTCCAGTGTGTCTGAAAAATAAGATATAGGTTAGTCATGGAGAAATAAAGAGAACTGCATATCTACCACCATGTATGGATATAGGAGTTACACAACATGATAACAAATTGACCCCACGTTATCTGGGGAAGTAGTTACTTAATAATGAGATCCAATTCCCTGTTAAGGCCTCTTGGGGCCAGCGTTTGGAGGGTGTAGATCCAGTAGGCTTCCCTTTCTTTCAATAGTTTAATGTGGTTTCCACCTCTGCGTGGCCGCTCAACTTGCCCGATGACTTGAACCCTCAGTGGCGAGACATTGTGGTTCGCATTGATGAAGTGGTGAGGGATCGGTAGCCAAGTCCTCTTGCAGCGTATGGTGGACTTATGACTGGCAATCCTGTCTTGTAAATGCTGGGTAGTCTCACCCACATAAAGTAGGCCACACGGACATTTTATGAGATACACAACGTAGTTGGTATCACACGTGTAGAAGCCTTTAATATTATAATGTTTGCCTGTGTGTGGGTGAGTGATTATGTTTCCCTTGATAATGTTCGAGCAGCAGGCACAATTGAGGCAAGGGAATGTGCCTTTACGTTCCGTGCCAAGGAAAGTCTGTTTAGGTACTCTGGAGAAACTCCCTATGTCGGCTCTGACTACGTTGTCCCTGACGTTTTGTGGACGTCGCTTACACATAAGTGCTGGGGTGTGGAAAGCTTCGATGTTGGGATAGGATTTAGTTAAGATGGACCAATGTTTACGGATGACATTATATATTTTGGACATTACCGGGTGGTGTGTGTGGACAAATGTGACTCTTTCTTTAGTGGGAGCAATGGGTGGTGTCAACCAGGGCTCCACGGCTCTTGCTTTCTCTCTTGAGAGGAGTTCTTGGGGGTAATGTCTGTTTTTGAATTTATCAGCCATTTCATCAAGGCGAGTAGGGATGAGGTTGGTGTCAGATACTATCCTCGTGATGCGTGTGAACTGGGAGCGAGGTAGACTGTTTTTAGTGGATGAGGGGTGGCAACTGGTATAGTGGAGTAAGTTGTTGGTATCGGTTGGTTTGGTGAAGAGTCCCCTTGTCATTCTTGATCACCATGGTGTCCAAGAAGGAAATCTGTGTCATGTGCCAGTTCAGTGTGAATTGGAGTTCTGGTCTAATGGAATTTAGAAAATCCGTGAAGGACAATAGGTCCTCTGGGGTACCCATCCAAAGACAAAAGATGTCATCAATGAAACTGAACAAACATTTGCTATATTGTTGGAATAAAGTGTTGTTGTAAATGTGCGATTGCTCAAAATTATCCATGTAGGTATTAGCATATGCGGGCGCCACATTGGCGCCCATGGCGGTCCCGCGTATCTGTAAATAAAACTGATCTCCAAAAAGGAAATAGTTCTCCTTCAGTACAATGGATAAGAGGTCAAGGCATAATTGGGTGGAGTTATTACTGAGATTAGATGATTGGAGGAGCTTTTCAACTGCAGTGATGCCCAGGTCATGTTCGATGGAAGTGTACAAGCTCTTGACATCAAAAGTTGCCAATATACAATCTGAGGATATTTCTGTGAATTGACTGATAGAGTGAAGGAAATGGCCAGTATCCAAAATGAATGATTGAGCTTTCTTGGTTAGTGGTGTAAATATTTTCTTAAGGAAGATGGAGATTGGGGCTAAAATGGAGTCTGTAGAAGCCACTATTGGACGACCAGGCGGATTTATCAGGGATTTGTGAACTTTGGGCAAAGTGTAAAAGACTGGAGTGACAGGGTTCTGATTCACTAGAAAAGTGGCCGTTTTTGAATCAATGGTGTTCAGGGCTAGGTGTTTTGATAGAACATGTTGGATTTTAGACCTAATTGTAAGGACCGGGTCATGGGGAATCGGTAAATATGTGGAAGTGTCAGAGAGTTGGCGAAGAATTTCGTTGACATAATCTGTGTGGTTTTGAACAACAATTGCACCGCCTTTGTCCACGGGTTTTATGACAATGTGTTTATTGTTTTTAAGGGACTTGATTGCCTGTTTTTCGATGGGCGTTATGTTGCTACATGTGCGTAATAGACCTTTATGGTGTTGGTCTAGGATTTTATTGGTGTCCCTATGCACTAGATCAATAAAGGCCTCAGTGGCATTAAACGAGCGTGGGGGTGGAAGTTGCTCGGGTTACGTAAACCCAGGTTGGAGATAGATATCTCAGGAGCAGGGTTCCCACCTGGTGGAAGGACTCTGTTCCTCGTTGTTTCTTGTTCAAGTCCAAAGTATGTCTTCAGACGAATATTCCTATAGAATTGTTCAAGGCCTTGGGATAATTGAAATTTACCCCATGGGGAGGGTGGGACAGAAGGACAGTCCCCGTTGGAGGATGGCTAACTCAGATGGGCTGAGTGTGTATGAGGATATATTGAGGATGGAGTTGGAAGCTTTACCTGCGATCTTGTCGTCATCCGATCTGCGGTGTTTACGGGTGGCCCTCCTTGTGCGTCTCCTCCTGTATGTCGGCCACGTGCTCTGGTCGGTGGTCGTTTCTGTAAAAAACGGTTCTGAAAAAAAAAAGTGCCAGTGGAGCTGTCGCTGTCTGTACTGTATGAACCTGTAAATCTTGGGTTGTAGTTGTAGTTTCTTCGCCAAGAGTCCGTATTGGTAGAATCTTTCCATCTGTATACCTGGTCTTGGATATATTCCTCAGAATCTCTCTGGAATTTTGATCTCTTCTTTTCTTGTAGAGCCTTGCAATGATCTTCAATGGTTTTATCTGTTTTAGATTTCAGATTTTGCCACTCTGTGCTATAGAGAGTTGAACCCAGTTGTTCCTCGATAGAGGTAATTTTCTGTGCTGTTTCAGTAATAGCTGTCTGAAGAGATTCTACAGTTAACAAAATAATGTCCAAGGAACACTTGTTAAGTATTTGTTTGAATTTCTCACAAAACTCGGGTTTATCTGAAAATAAGGTGGGTCTCAGGTGACACCGCAGGCCCCGTGGAATTCTGCTGAGTTTATGGTATTCAGCCAAGGTGGTTGCGTGTAGGTCGTATGAAGTTAGACGCTTCCATTCTCTTTCGTAATCCCTGGTCCGTATTTCCTGAGCAGGGGTTTTAAGGAAATCCCCTGATGTGGTTATTTTAGATAGGATCCTGGATGCTGTCGTCTCATCAAAAGCAAAGGTGTTGGTCGTCATTGAGGGAGCTGGTGCAGACGTCAACTTGAATATCATAGTAAAGAACAAGACGTGCACTCTCGCTGGTAATGGTGCAGACTGAACGTGGAGGAATCCTCCAAAGTATAGTCCCAAATGTAAACAGTCGCACTCAAGGAGATATATTCAGAGTATTTTTAGCCAAACAAATGGTTTTTTATTATTTAGAAAAACACCAACAATTTAATTAGAAAATTCACCGCAGTGTTGCAAGGTAACGTTTCGACCCACTGGGTCTTTTTCAAACCTTACTGGAACAGAAAGAATATACACAGTGTCAATAAAAGATAATCAAAAAACATAAAAAACACAGATATGTACAAGTATAATGTCCCTATTCAATAGAAGTTATAACATGTCAGTATAATAGTCGATAGGACGGCGGTATTACGGGACCCCTAAAAAATACTGAAGAAACAACATAATAGATATCACCAGAGGTGTCATTGGACCTGTCAGGTTTGTACACATACTCTAGGGTGGATTTTAGAAAGTAAATACTGGAACTTGGCACATTCGGTGTGTCCATGTAATAAGGACTAAGTGCACGGAGAACACAGAGGGAATCGTATCACAAAAAGAGAAAACAGTAAATACAATTATCATCGTCTTATTGTTGGAGCCCTGGGTGGTCACATAGATATGTCTACAACAGTATATAATACAATGGTGGTGGACATAGATGGCAGTAAATAAAGCGGTTGGTACTGACCTTATGAAAGTAGAAAGTGAGAGGAGGGTAAAAATCCCTGGAGAGGTGCAGTAGTCCCGTTAGGGGCTGTAAGAAGGAAGGCCACAGCGATGAATACAGTACAGTGGGCAGGAAAGCAGCAGCAAAGAAATGGAGAGCAGCGGGTATATTTACCTATCAGTGTGTCACATCGGGTATCTGCGGTGGTGGTGTGTGGGAGCTTAGAGCTGAGCGCCCTTTATGCAGGGCAACCGGAAGTATAGAGCGCCGAGTGTGCAGGCGCAAAGACAAGCGGCCAAAAGGAGGTTTGGAGCTCATGGAGGGAGAAGTCTAGACTGCGCAAGCGCAGTGTGGATAATGAGGTTCTGTGAGAGGCGCTCGTTGCCTGGGCTTGTGGTGCGCGCAGGCGCAGTGTAATCGCTGGATGTACGCAAAATAAGGGGTGTTCACACTCCTCTGAAGTGCGCTGAAGGCGTTGAGGTAGTAATGTGGATATAATCAATGTATAAATGTGGACTGGCAAGCGATCAGATAGAGGTAATAGATAAAATCATGAAAGCCATGAGGAAGCTAGGAGAAATGGGCAAACTTGGGAAAGTACTGTGTTTTCTCAAAAAGAAGATGAAAATAATGTAAATAAAGATAAAAATAAAAATAAAATAGAAATGTTTGAAAATGATGAAAATATAATAATGAAATGAAAAAAATGATAATTAAAATTAAGAATAACAAATAAAAATAAATATAAAAAGGATAATGGTAAACTGAAATGAGACGGAGTCGAACTAAATGGACAAAAAATGGATAGAAATTGAAAATTAGTAAAAATAAAAATGAAAATAAATAAAATGAAAATAAATATAAATATGAAAAAATAATACTAATAATAAAAAAAATGAAAATATAAATAAAAATAAAAAAATAAAAATATATAAAAGTAAAAACGGATTCAAAAACGGCCACTTTTCTAGTGAACCAGAACCCTGTCACACCAGTCTTTTACACTTTGCCCAAAGTTCACAAATCCCTGATAAATCCGCCTGGTCGCCCAATAGTGGCTTCTACAGACTCCATTTTAGCCCCAATCTCCATCTTCCTTGAGAAAATATTTACATCATTAACGAAGAAAGCTCAATCATTCATTTTGGATACTGGCCATTTCCTCCACTCTATCAGTCAATTCACAGAAATATATAGAAACAATATAGCAAATGTTGGTTCAGTTTCATTGATGACATCTTTTGTCTTTGGATGGGTACCGCAGAGGACCTATTGTCCTTCACGGATTTTCTAAATTCCATTAGACCAGAACTTCAATTCACACTGAACTGGCACAGGACACAGATTTCCTTCTTGGACACCATGGTGATTAAGAATGACAAGGGGACTCTATCCACCGACATCTTCACCAAACCAACCGATACCAACAACTTACTCCACTATACCAGTTGCCACCCCTCATCCACTAAAAACAGTCTACCTCGCTCCCAGTTCACACGCATCACGAGGATAGTATCTGACACCAACCTCATCCTTACTCGCCTTGATGAAATGGCTGATAAATTCAAAAACAGACATTACCCCCAAGAACTCCTCTCAAGAGAGAAAGCAAGAGCCGTGGAGCCCCGGTTGACACCACCCATTGCTCCCACTAAAGAAAGAGTCACATTTGTCCACACACACCACCCGGTAATGTCCAAAATATATAATGTCATCCGTAAACATTGGTCCATCTTAACTAAATCCTATCCCAACGTCGAAGCTTTCCACACCCCAGCACTTATGTGTAAGCGACATCCACAAAACGTCAGGGACAACGTAGTCAGAGCCGACATAGGGAGTTTCTCCAGAGTACCTAAACAGACTTTCCTTGGCACGGAACATAAAGGCACATTCCCTTGCCTCAGTTGTGCCTGCTGCTCGAACATTATCAAGGGAAACGAAATCACTCACCCACACACAGGCAAACATTATAATATTAAAGGCTTCTACACGTGTGATACCAACTACGTTGTGTATCTCATAAAATGTCCGTGTGGCCTACTTTATGTGGGTGAGACTACCCAGCATTTACGAGACAGGATTGCCAGTCATAAGTCCACCATATGCTGCAAGAGGACTTGGCTACCGATCCTTCACCACTTCATCAATGCAAACCACAATGTCTCGCAACTGAGGGTTCAAGTCATTGAGCAAGTTGAGCGGCCATGCAGAGGTGGAAACCACATTAAACTATTGAAAGAAAGGGAAGCCTACTGGATCTACACCCTCCAAACGCTGGCCCCAAGAGGCCTTAACAGGGAATTGGATCTCATTATTAAGTAACTACTTCCCCAGATAACGTGGGGTCAGTTTGTTATCATGTTGTGTAACTCCTATATCCATACATGGTGGTAGATATGCAGTTCTCTTTATTTCTCCATGACTAACCTATATCTTATTTTTCAGACACACTAGTCTTCTGCCTTCTCCATAGGGTGAGTACGGTGCGGAGTACGCTTTTTTTTACCCTTTTTACTTTTATATATTTTTATTTTATATTTTTTTATTTTTATTTATATTTTCATTTTTGATTTTTTATTTATTTTTTATTTTTTAGTATTATTATTTTTTCATATTTATATTTATTTTCATTTTATTTATTTTCATTTTTATTTTTACTAATTTTCAATTTCTATCCATTTTTTGTCCATTTAGTTCGACTCCGTCTCATTTCAGTTTACCATTATCCTTTTTATATTTATTTTTATTTTTTATTCTTAATTTTAATTATCATTTTTTTCATTTCATTATTATATTTTCATCATTTTCAAACATTTCTATTTTATTTTTATTTTTATCTTTATTTACATTATTTTCATCTTCTTTTTGAGAAAACACAGTACTTTCCCAAGTTTGCCCATTTCTCCTAGCTTCCTCATGGCTTTCATGATTTTATCTATTACCTCTATCTGATCGCTTGCCAGTCCACATTTATACATTGATTATATCCACATTACTACCTCAACGCCTTCAGCGCACTTCAGAGGAGTGTGAATGCCCCTTATTTTGCGTACATCCAGCGATTACACTGCGCCTGCGCGCACCACAAGCCCAGGCAACGAGCGCCTCTCACAGAACCTCATTATCCACACTGCGCTTGCGCAGTCTAGACTTCTCCCTCCATGCGCTCCAAACCTCCTTTTGGCCGCTTGTCTTTGCGCCTGCACACTCAGCGCTCTATACTTCCGGTCGCCCTACATAAAGGGCGCTCAGCTCTAAGCTCCCACACACCACCACCGCAGATACCCGATGTGACACACTGATAGGTAAATATACCCGCTGCTCTCCATTTCTTTGCTGCTGCTTTCCTGCCCACTGTACTGTATTCATCGCTGTGGCCTTCCTTCTTACAGCCCCTAACGGGACTCCTGCACCTCTCCAGGGATTTTTACCCTCCTCTCACTTTCTACTTTCATAAGGTCAGTACCAACCGCTTTATTTACTGCCATCTATGTCCACCACCATTGTATTATATACTGTTGTAGACATATCTATGTGACCACCCAGGGCTCCAACAATAAGACGATGATAATTGTATTTACTGTTTTCTCTTTTTGTGATACGATTCCCTCTGTGTTCTCCGTGCACTTAGTCCTTATTACATGGACACACCGAATATGCCAAGTTCCAGTATTTACTTTCTAAAATCCACCCTAGAGTATGTGTACAAACCTGACAGGTCCAATGACACCTCTGGTGATATCTATTATGTTGTTTCTTCAGTATTTTTTAGGGGTCCCGTAATACTGCCGTCCTATCGACTATTATACTGACATGTTATAACTTCTATTGAATAGGGACATTATACTTGTACATATTTGTGTGTTTTTTATGTTTTTTGATTATATTTTATTGACACTGTGTATATTCTTTCTGTTCCAGTAAGGTTTGAAAAAGACCCAGTGGGTCGAAACGTTACCTTGCAACACTGCGGTGAATTTTCTAATTAAATTGTTGGTGTTTTTCTAAATAATAAAAAACCATTTGTTTGGCTAAAAATACTCTGAAGATATCTCCTTGAGTGCGACTGTTTACATTTGGGACTATACTTTGGAGGATTCCTCCACGTTCAGTCTGCACCATTACCAGCGAGAGTGCACGTCTTGTTCTTTACTACAATATACTACGTGGGCTGCGCAATGTACAACATGGGCTGCGCAATATACTACGTGGGCTGCGCAATATACTACGTGGGTTGCGCAATATACTCGTGGGCTGCGTAATATACTACGTGGGCTGCGCAATGTTCTACGTGGGCTGCGCAATGTACTACATGGGCTGCGCAATGTACTGTGTTGGCTGTGCAATGTACTGCGTGGGCTGCGCAATGTACTGCGTGGGCTGAGCAATGTACTGCGTGGGCTGCTCAATGTACTGCGTGGGCTGCGCAATATACTACGTGGGCTGTGCTATAAACTACGCATACATATTCAAGAATACCCGATGCGTTAGAATCGGGCCACCATCTAGTTCTTGTTATAAAAGCCATGTACTGATTTTCTTTCCCATTTTGTTTTCCACAGATTCCTGGCTACCGGAGAGACCTTAAGATCTTTACATTTTCAATTTCGGATTGGACTGTCCACCCTTTCTGGGATTGTTGGAGACACCTGCTGTGCATTGTGTGATGTTCTGCATGCAGAATTACTCCCCCAACCCACAACTGAACTCTGGCTGAAAAATGAAGAAAAATTCAAGGAAATTTTTAATTTTCCCAACTGTGTGGGAGCTGTGGACGGCAAACACTTTCGGATTCTTAAACCTGTTGGAAGTGGATCCAAGTACTTCAATTATAAAAAAACACTTTTCCATTGTTCTCATGGTGATTGCAGATGCTGAGTGTAGATTTGTTGCCATTGACGTTGGCTCATTTGGGCGAGGAAACGACTCACTGACTTTAAAAAACTCTGACATGGGACGTTTGTATGGTAATAATTTCAATTTTCCACCGCCACGACCTCTTCCTAACACTGAAGGGCTGCCAATGCCATTTGTTGTTGTTGGGGTGAGGCGTTTCAAATGCGTGCCAACTTCATAAAACCATACTCAAGTCAGAACTTGAATAACACCAAAAGGATTTTCAACCTCAGACTGACAAAGGCACAAAGAACTGTAGAGTGTGCCTTTGGTTTTCTGGCAGCTAAATGGCGCATATTGGGAACCCCAATCAATCTTAAAGTAGAGATAATTGATGAGGTTGTGAAAGCGTGTGTTGTTCTGCATAATTACATCCTGGCAAAAGAGCAACTCCACTTCGAACTGGAGGTACCTGCCGAATTATCATGCTCACCCTCTGAGGACTACAGTGGAAGTTGCCCAAATGAGGGATAAATTGGCTGCCTACTTTGTCTCTGATATTGGACGTGTGTCATGGCAAGATGAAATAGTTTAAGCTGTAAATAAGTCAAATGTACCTGCAATGTTATGTACCTGTACTTTTTTCTGACTGTAATATTGACACCTTGAATGTAACTTTAATAACAAACACCTTAACTGTAACACCTGTTAATACTTCACTCAACAATACACTCACCAATACACACATGTTTTTAAAAAAAAGCTAAAGAAAATACAGTTAGACAGTTATTGTGAATCAATATAATTTGTATTAACAAAAATAAATACTATTTTAAATTAAAAAAAAATGAAAATGTGATTACTTTCAGGTTCTGCAGGAGAGAGTGACATGGTGGACCTGGGGGGGGGTATCGAGCTGTGATGGTAGGCTTGGAGTGGTTGGGGAAGTAGGGGAAGTGGAAGGGGCAGACAATTGGAGAATTGAGTCAGAAACATTGGCGGATGACACATTGAGGGAAGAGGTCACATTAGGAGTGGAAAACAAGTTGGAAGGGATTGACACATTCGATGGGAAAGAACCCAGGGAGGTGTGGACCGACTTGAAAACAAAGACACATTTGGAGGTGAGGGTGGAGGGGGTGGTTTTATGTTTTTTGGCATTTTCACATTTCCTGGATTTGGTTTTGCTGCTTCCTCTGCCTTTTCCTTCCTGTTGATACGTGGTGGGAGTGGAAGTCTGAGCTGCTGCACTCGGCTGCATGGTAGAAGTGGAAGGCTGGGCTGCTGCACTCGGCTGCGTGGTGTAGTTGGGTAGTGTTGGAACAGTCCTAATGCCCAGCGGTGGTTGTGGTGGTGGTGGATAGTGCCACTGATGCTGTCCTGGAGCTTGTTGCTCTGTAGGGAAAGAACTTGGTGCCTGCTGCTGATATCGGGACCGTTGCATGGCCTCGGTGTAAGCATCCTGACAGGGCTTCATCATATAGAGCTGGAGATCAGGACTAAGGTTTTCCGTCATGCCCCGTTCTATAGTGGAAAAATAATGTTGCGCTTGTTTTTTAAGATTGGCTTCAAGGCGTCTGTGGACATCCTGGAAAATTTGTGTTCACGTGAGTGAACCCACTATCCAGTCTTTCTACAACCGCCTTTATCCCAGCCTGGAAAACCGAGCTTAAGTGAATAAATTTGGGCATAACTGACCTCTCCCAGGCACTCTGCCACTGGCGACCAGACCCAAGTAAAGTAGTGGCAGGGGGCTGGCAGAGAGGAAAACTTGATGGAGCAGCTTCCTGTTCCTCAGCCTGTGAAGCCTGCCTGGTTGCTCCATTGCTGGTGGATGATTGGGCCTGTTCGTTGGCTGGTCAATGAGGGGCCACTCCAACAGAGGACAATCCAGGTTCTGTGGTGCTGCACCAGGTTCTGTGTGGAAAATAAATGAAAAACATTAGTAAAAAAATTAAAAGTAATAGTAAGACACCACAAAAGATACTCACGTTTGCTAAGCAAGCGCTGGCCTGAGAAAAAAAAGCCGCTGATGGTACTTATATTTTCAGACTTTTTGAGCAGCACCACTTCGAACCCGAATCTCCTCTCTCATGTTCTTATTGAAGTGATCCTTCATCGAGCGTCAACAAACTTTTACTCTCTTCACTGTGAAGGGGGAAGAAAAAAAAATCATTGTAAAAAGACACCAACATGTACAGCAAAAACCGATGTAAAAGACCACATTGCAATACTTACGAAAATCCTTTCTGACTTGTGGCCTTGCGTGGTCTCAATCATCCAACAGCGATCTTGCCCCTTCTTCCCAGAGTCATCGGATCAAGGCTGAGTCAGAATGATTCTGATCACGGGGGGGGGGGGGGGGGTCCCACAACGCTGATCGTTATTGCATAGCTTAAATAAGGACTTCGTTATCGATATCTGCTTGTCCTTCCTCAGGTTGTGGAACTTATAGATGAAATACAAAAAAAATTTGTAAGTAAAACTGAAAACAAATTCAGTTACAACTCTGATAAAGGCTACTTACACCCTGTCTTTCCTCGTCTGCAACTTGAGGTTGATGACCCTGGGAAGAATCATTTCCACTAGACTGCTCCTGCTCTTCTGCATTGTCAGGTACCTGTAAATAAACTACATGATTTAACACATGTCTAGTATTGACAGTCAAAACATACCAATCAGTAAATCAAATGTGATTACATAATCTGTGTCATGTCCACTTTCGGAACCTTCAGTGGAGGACATGTTGGAAGAGTAGGCAGCAGTCAAGTGAAACACGAGAAAAAAACAGATAAGAAAACTTTAACTTGTTAAAAGCCAAACACAATGCAGCAAAAAAAAGAACAATGGACACCAATACTTACATTACAGGCAGTTGTACAACACAGCAGTCAGGCTGCCCCAGGGCAGCAGCACCAAGATGGCAGCAGCACCAGGACGGCAGCAGCAAACAGTCTACAAGAAAAAGAAAAAAAAAGCACAGAGTACACAGTATGGCAGCAACAGGACCAGAGCAGCAAACAGTCTACAAGGAACAGAAACAAATTAGTACAGAGTACAGACTGCAAAGAGAAACAGACATTTTCAAGGCTTCTATACTTACATCCAGCAGCACCAGGATGGCAGTACCAGAAAGACGGCAGCAACTGAAAGTAAGCAGCACCAGGACGGCGGAAGCACTAGGACAGCAGCAACAGAACGGCAGCAACAGGACAGCAGCATCAGGACTGGAGCAGCAGTCTACAAGGAACAGAAAAAAAAATTAGTACAGAGTACAGACTGCAAAGACAAACAGACATTTTCAAAGCTTCTATACTTACATCCAGAGTCTTGTCCTGAGTCTTGTGCTTACATCCAGAGTCTTGAGAGTAATGGACTACCTGTCTCCAGACCCCCTTTTATACATCAGGTGGTAACATTGTTTCCTGGACATGATTAGTGTGAAGTACGCATGCGTATCGAATGCATTCGTACGCATGTACTTGCGTACCAATGCGTTCCCATAGACAGTAATGAGTTTTTTGATGCAATAATCCGCAATCGTCCGCATGCGGACGATTGCGCAATATTTGATGCCTCAAAAATGCAACATGTTGCGTTTGTCGGACACCGCTGCACACCGCGAAAAGATGCATGCGAACGATGAGCTCAGCGCATGTAAATACAACAGAAATGCTTCTGTATGATGTGCAATATGTTAGCATTTGGGGCCCCATTTTAAACTTTTGCGTAGGGCCCCACTTTGCCTAAAACCGGCACTGGCTGCATGTGCTGAAAAGCTTCATCAAATCACATTAACCTGTGTGTGGGTTTTCCCTTGCAACGCTTAGCCATAAGAAAAATAGGTTTTGTTAGCGTCTTAGGCCCCCTTCACACATCCTGATATTTCAGGTACTGGAAAAAACAGTACTGGCACAGGCGCTTTCCGTGTCCGTATGTCCGTTTGTGTCATCCATGTTTCTCCTACGTGTGTCATCCATGTGATTTCTGTGTGGATACATAACAGGGCAAAATTTTGTGTGCAGGAATTAAAGGGTTAAAGGTGGAAAAGGTGTGCCTATTTAGTAATTAGCATTTTAAAATCATGCCAAATACACTGATTTGGACCATTTTGCCTTTGGCATCTCTGTTAATGGTCCTTTGGCGAGCAAAATATGTCTCTTTCCAATGAGGCATTCTCATGGTCGGCTTGACTTCTGCCATGTTGCTTTGGGGTTCGGAGGTATGCAAAACAAATAACTCATTATAATCAGTTTCTCCCATAATGTAATACATGGCAGTTTTATGTTGTTAAGAAAGCGTGGGTTCACAAAAAATATTATGCTTGATAAACATATGTCTCCCCTCTGTTGTGCATTTTTGTTGTGACATACCTTAGTTTAACAGATTTCTGAACACTTCTGTGCCCTTTTTTGACCACATGATTTGTTAGTGTCTATTTATAGTGCTTTGGAACAAAGCACTATACTGTTATTCCATCGTGGATAACTTCTTCTTATTATAGTGCTTTGGAACAAAGCACTATACTGTTATTCCATCGTGGTAAACTTCTTATTATAGTGCTTTGGAACAAAGCACTATACTGTTATTCCATCGTGGTAAACTTCTTCTTATTCTTATTATAGTGCTTTGGAACAAAGCACTATACTGTTATTCCACCGTGGTAAACTTCTTATTATTATAGTGCTTTGGAACAAAGCACTATACTGTTATTCCACCGTGGTATACTTCTTCTTATTATTATTATTATTAGGCTTTTTTTCGCAGTTAATGCGGCCCGAACCGCTGAACGCACAGACTCCAGTGAGGTGTCATTTCGAAGCCAGCGTCCACGAGAGGTGTGCTAAGTTATTTTCATGTCGATCGGATTTGTAGTTTTGGTGCAATTTGCATTTGAAAATTGTTTCCCCCTCATTGGAAAGCATTGTTTCAATGCATTTCAATAGGGAAATTTTCCTATACGTTTAAAATGGGCTGGTTTCTGAGGCAATTTCTAAAAATAACTTAACTGCCAAATGCCACCTGGCTGATTAGCTCATTGATATGCGCAGTCAGACACAGTTACTATGCCAACGCCTACCAACTCCACCAGGTCAGTTTTGTCAGATAATATCAGCTCTTAAAGTGACAGCACAGCACAATTTCAAAGCACTATCTGTAGTCTTATTATTATTACAGTATACAGCGCAGAGCCCCGCAGCATACAGCGCAGAGCCCCGCAGTATACAGCGCAGAGCCCCGCAGCATACAGCGCAGAGCCCCGCAGCATACAGCGCAGAGCCCCGCAGTATACAGCGCAGAGCCGCGCAGTATACAGCGCAGAGCCGCGCAGTATACAGCGCAGAGCCGCGCATTATACAGCATGGAGCCGCGCAGCATACAGCGCGGAGCCGCGCAGCATACAGCGCAGAGCCGCGCAGCATACAGCGCGGAGCCGCGCAGCATACAGCGCGGAGCCGCGCAGCATACAGCGCAGAGCCGCGCAGTATACAGCGCAGAGCCCCACAGTATACAGCGCAGAGCCACGCAGTATACAGCGCAGAGCCGCGCAGCATACAGCGCAGAGCCCCGCAGCATACAGCGCAGAGCCCCGCAGTATACAGCGCAGAGCCGCGCAGCATACAGCGCAGAGCCGCGCAGTATACAGCGCAGAGCCCCACAGTATACAGCGCAGAGCCACGCAGTATACAGCGCAGAGCCGCGCAGCATACAGCGCAGAGCCCCGCAGCATACAGCGCAGAGCCCCGCAGTATACAGCGCAGAGCCGCGCAGCATACAGCGCAGAGCCGCGCAGTATACAGCGCAGAGCCGCACAATATACAGCGCGGAGCCACGCAGCATACAGCGCGGAGCCGCGCAGCATACAGCGCAGAGCCCCGCAGCATACAGCGCAGAGCCGCGCAGCATACAGCGCAGAGCCGCGCAGCATACAGCGCAGAGCCGCGCAGCATACAGCGCAGAGCCCCGCAGCATACAGCTCAGAGCCCCACAGCATACAGCTCAGAGCCCCGCAGCATACAGCGCAGAGCCCCGCAGCATACAGCGCAGAGCCCCGCAGCATACAGCGCAGAGCCCCGCAGTATACAGCGCAGAGTCGCGCAGTATACAGCGCAGAGGCGCGCAGTATACAGCGCCCACCAAATCGGCCCCTGAGGGGCCCCACCCACCAAATCGGACCCAGAGTGGCTACAACTACCAAACCAGCGCCTGAGGGGCACCCAAGTGTGAAAGTCTTGCTGGGGCAACCCGGGCACCATTCCAAAGCACTATCTGTAGTTCCTTCAGGAAATACCCATCTATTTCTCTCTGTTATCAGCCATTCCCCGTACTGCTGTCAGTCTATTTCTCTCTGTTATCAGCCATTCCCCTGTCCTGCTGTCAGTCTATTCTCTCGGTTATCAGCCATTCCCCGTCCTGCTGTCAGTCTATTCTCTCTGTTATCAGCCATTCCCCTGTCCTGCTGTCAGTCTATTCTCTCTGTTATCAGCCATTCCCCGTCCTACTGTCAGTCTATTTCTCTCTGTTATCAGCCATTCCCCTGTCCTGCTGTCAGTCTATTCTCTCTGTTATCAGCCATTCCCCGTCCTGCTGTCAGTCTATTTCTCTCTGTTATCAGCAATTCCCCTGTCCTGCTGTCAGTCTATTCTCTCTGTTATCAGCCATTCCCTTGTCCTGCTGTCAGTCTATTCTATTCTGAGTGACCCGGCCCACCAAATCGGACCCAGAGTGACCCGGCCCACCAAACCGGACCCAGAGTGACCCGGCCCACCAAATCGGACCCAGAGTGACCCGGCCCACCAAATCGGACCCAGAGTGACCCGGCCCACCAAATCGGACCCAGAGTGACCCGGCCCACCAAATCGGACCCAGAGTGACCCGGCCCATCAAATCGGACCCAGAGTGACTCGGCCCACCAAATCGGACCCAGAGTGACCCGGCCCACCAAATCGGACCCAGAGTGACCCGGCCCACCAAATCGGACCCAGAGTGACCCGGCCCACCAAATCGGACCCAGAGTGACCCGGGCCACCAAATCGGACCCAGAGTGACCCGGGCCACCAAATCGGACCCAGAGTGACCCGGCCCACCAAATCGGACCCAGAGTGACCCGACCCACCAAATCGGACCCAGAGTGACCCGGGCCACCAAATCGGACCCAGAGTGACCCGGGCCACCAAATCAAACCCAGAGTGACCCGGGCCACCAAATCGGACCCAGAGTGACCCGGCCCACCAAATCGGACCCAGAGTGACCCGGCCCACCAAATCGGACCCAGAGTGACCCGGCCCACCAAATCGGACCCAGAGTGACCCGGCCCACCAAATCGGACCAAGAGTGACCCGGGCCACCAAATCGGACCCAGAGTGACCCGGGCCACCAAATCGGACCCAGAGTGACCCGGGCCACCAAATCGGACCCAGAGTGACCCGGGCCACCAAATCGGACCCAGAGTGACCCGGGCCACCAAATCGGACCCAGAGTGACCCGGGCCACCAAATCGGACCCAGAGTGACCCGGGCCACCAAATCGGACCCAGAGTGGCCCGGGCCACCAAATCGGACCCAGAGTGGCCCAGCCCACCAAATCGGACCCAGAGTGGCCCGGCCCACCAAATCGGCCCCTGAGGGGCCCCGCCCACCAAATCGGCCCCTGAGGGGCCCCGCCCACCAAATCGGACCCAGAGTGACGCGGCCCACCAAATCGGACCCAGAGTGACCCGGCCCACCAAATCGGACCCAGAGTGGCCTGGCCCACCAAATCGGACCCATAGTGGCTCGGCCCATTAAATCGGACCCAGAGTGACCCAGCCCACCAAATCGGACCCAGAGTGGCTCCACCAACCAAATCGGACCCAGAGTGGCGCCGCCTGCCAAATCGGACCCAGAGTGGCGCCGCCCGCCAAATCGGACCCAGAGTGGCGCCGCCCGCCAAATCGGATCCAGAGTGGCGCCGCCCACCAAATCGGACCCAGAGTGGCGCCGCCCGCCAAATCGGACCCAGAGTGGAGCCGCTCACCAAATCGGACCCAGAGTGGCGCCGCCCGCCAAATCGGACCCAGAGTGGCGCCGCCCGCCAAATCGGACCCAGAGTGGCCTCAACCCTGAGGGGCTACAACTACCAAACCAGCGCCTGAGGGGCACCCAAGTGTGAAAGTCTTGCAGGGGCACCCCGGCACCATTCCAAAGCACTATTCATTCATTCATTCATTCAGGAAATACCCATCTATTTCTCTCTGTTATCAGCCATTCCCCTGTCCTGCTTTCAGTCTATTCTCCCTGTTATCAGCCATTCCCCCATCCTGCTGTCAGTCTTTTTCTCTGTTATCAGCCATTCCCCTGTCCTGCTGTCAGTCTATTTCTCTCTGATATCAGCCATTCCCCTGTCGTGCTGTCAGTCTATTCTCTCTGTTATCAGCCATTCCCTTGTCCTGCTGTCAGTCTATTCTCTGTTATCAGCCATTCCCTTATCCTGCTGTCAGTCAGAGTGACCCGGGCCACCAAATCAGACCCAGAGTGACCCGGGCCACCAAATCGGACCCAGAGTGACCCGGGCCACCAAATCGGACCCAGAGTGACCCGGGCCACCAAATCGGACCCAGAGTGACCCGGGCCACCAAATCGGACCCAGAGAGACCCGGGCCACCAAATCGGACCCAGAGTGACCCGGGCCACTAAATCGGACCCAGAGTGACCCGGGCCACTAAATCGGACCCAGAGTGACCCGGCCCACCAAATCGGACCCAGAGTGACCCGGCCCACCAAATCGGACCCAGAGTGACCCGGGCCACCAAATCGGACCCAGAGTGACCCGGGCCACCAAAACGGACCCAGAGTGACCCGGGCCACCACATCGGACCCAGAGTGACCCGGGCCACCACATCGGACCCAGAGTGACCCGGGCCACCACATCGGACCCAGAGTGACCCGGGCCACCACATCGGACCCAGAGTGACCCGGGCCACCACATCGGACCCAGAGTGACCCGGGCCACCAAATCGGACCCAGAGTGACCCGGCCCACCAAATCGGACCCAGAGTGACCCGGCCCACCAAATCGGACCCAGAGTGACCCGGCCCACCAAATCGGACCCAGAGTGACCCGGCCCACCAAATCGGACCCAGAGTGACCCGGGCCACCAAATCGGACCCAGAGTGACCCGGGCCACCAAATCGGACCCAGAGTGACCCGGGCCACCAAATCGGACCCAGAGTGACCCGGGCCACCAAATCGGACCCAGAGTGACCCGGGCCACCAAATCGGACCCAGAGTGACCCGGGCCACCAAATCGGACCCAGAGTGGCCCGGGCCACCAAATCGGACCCAGAGTGGCCCAGCCCACCAAATCGGACCCAGAGTGGCCCGGCCCACCAAATCGGCCCCTGAGGGGCCCCGCCCACCAAATCGGCCCCTGAGGGGCCCCGCCCACCAAATCGGACCCAGAGTGACGCGGCCCACCAAATCGGACCCAGAGTGACCCGGCCCACCAAATCGGACCCAGAGTGGCCTGGCCCACCAAATCGGACCCATAGTGGCTCGGCCCATTAAATCGGACCCAGAGTGACCCAGCCCACCAAATCGGACCCAGAGTGGCTCCACCAACCAAATCGGACCCAGAGTGGCGCCGCCTGCCAAATCGGACCCAGAGTGGCGCCGCCCGCCAAATCGGACCCAGAGTGGCGCCGCCCGCCAAATCGGACCCAGAGTGGCGCCGCCCGCCAAATCGGACCCAGAGTGGCGCCGCCCGCCAAATCGGACCCAGAGTGGAGCCGCCCACCAAATCGGACCCAGAGTGGCGCCGCCCGCCAAATCGGACCCAGAGTGGCGCCGCCCGCCAAATCGGACCCAGAGTGGCGCCGCTCACCAAATCGGACCCAGAGTGGCGCCGCCCGCCAAATCGGACCCAGAGCGGCACCGCCCGCCAAATCGGACCCAGAGTGGCCTCAACCCTGAGGGGCTACAACTACCAAACCAGCGCCTGAGGGGCACCCAAGTGTGAAAGTCTTGCAGGGGCACCCCGGCACCATTCCAAAGCACTATTCATTCATTCATTCATTCAGGAAATACCCATCTATTTCTCTCTGTTATCAGCCATTCCCCTGTCCTGCTTTCAGTCTATTCTCCCTGTTATCAGCCATTCCCCCATCCTGCTGTCAGTCTTTTTCTCTGTTATCAGCCATTCCCCTGTCCTGCTGTCAGTCTATTTCTCTCTGATATCAGCCATTCCCCTGTCGTGCTGTCAGTCTATTCTCTCTGTTATCAGCCATTCCCTTGTCCTGCTGTCAGTCTATTCTCTGTTATCAGCCATTCCCTTATCCTGCTGTCAGTCAGAGTGACCCGGGCCACCAAATCAGACCCAGAGTGACCCGGGCCACCAAATCGGACCCAGAGTGACCCGGGCCACCAAATCGGACCCAGAGTGACCCGGGCCACCAAATCGGACCCAGAGTGACCCGGGCCACCAAATCGGACCCAGAGAGACCCGGGCCACCAAATCGGACCCAGAGTGACCCGGGCCACTAAATCGGACCCAGAGTGACCCGGGCCACTAAATCGGACCCAGAGTGACCCGGCCCACCAAATCGGACCCAGAGTGACCCGGCCCACCAAATCGGACCCAGAGTGACCCGGGCCACCAAATCGGACCCAGAGTGACCCGGGCCACCAAAACGGACCCAGAGTGACCCGGGCCACCACATCGGACCCAGAGTGACCCGGGCCACCACATCGGACCCAGAGTGACCCGGGCCACCACATCGGACCCAGAGTGACCCGGGCCACCACATCGGACCCAGAGTGACCCGGGCCACCACATCGGACCCAGAGTGACCCGGGCCACCTCATCGGACCCAGAGTGACCCGGGCCACCACATCGGACCCAGAGTGACCCGGGTCACCACATCGGACCCAGAGTGACCCGGGCCACCAAATCGGACTCAGAGTGACCCGGGCCACCAAATCGGACCCAGAGTGACCCGGGCCACCAAATCGGACCCAGAGTGACCCGGGCCACCAAATCGGACCCAGAGTGACCCGGGCCACCAAATCGGACCCAGAGTGACCCGGGCCACCAAATCGGACCCAGAGTGACCCGGGCCACCAAATCGGACCCAGAGTGACCCGGGCCACCAAATCGGACCCAGAGTGACCCGGGCCACCAAATCGGACCCAGAGTGCCCCGGGCCACCAAATCGGACCCAGAGTGCCCCGGGCCACCAAATCGGACCCAGAGTGCCCCGAGCCTCCAAATCGGACCCAGAGTGCCCCGGGCCACCAAATCGGACCCAGAGTGCCCCGGCCCACCAAATCGGACCCAGAGTGGCCCCGCCCACCAAATCCTCAACTACCAAACCAGCGTCTGAGGGGCACCCAAGTGTGAAAGTCTTGCAGGGGCAGCCCGGGCACCATTCCAAAGCACTATCTGTAGTTCCTTCAGGAAATACCCATCTACAAAGCACTATCTGTAGTTCCTTCAGGAAATACCCATCTAGTTATAGTGCTTTGGAACAAAGCACTATACTGTTATTCCACCGTGGTAAACTTCTTATTCTTATTATTATTATTCAGTCCGCACGTAATGCGGCCCGAACCGCTAAACTCACAGACTCCAGTGAGGTGTCATTTCGAAGCCAGCGTTCCTGAGAGGTGTGCTAAGGATTTTTTGTGTCGATCGGATTTGTAGTTTTGGCGCAATTTGCGTTTGAAAAAAGTGTCTCAATGCATTTCAATAGGGAAATTTTCCAATACGTTTATAATGGGCCTGATTTCTGAGGCAATTTCTAAAAATAACTGCCACCTGGCTGATTACCTCATTGATATGCGCAGTGAGACCCAGTTACTATGCCAACGCCTATAAACTCTACCAGCCCACCAGGTCACAAGTTTTGTCAGATAATATCAGCTCTTAAAGTGACAGTACAGCACAATTAGAAAGCACTATCTGTAGTCTTATCATTATTGCCCCGCTCACCAAATCGGACCCAGCCCACCAAATCGGACGAGAGTGCCCCCGCTTGCCAAATCGGACCCAGAGTGCCCCCGCCCGCCAAATCGGACCCAGAGTGGCCCCGCCCGTCAAGTCGGACCCAGAGTGGCGCCGCCCGCCAAATCGGAGCCAGAGTGGCGCCGCCCGCCAAATCGGACCCAGAGTGGCGCCGCCCGCCAAATCGGACCCAGAGTGGCGCCGCCCGCCAAATCGGACCCAGAGTGGCGCCGCTCGCCAAATCGGACCCAGAGTGGCGCCGCCCGCCAAATCGGACCCAGAGTGGCGCCGCCCGCCAAATCGGACCCAGAGTGGCGCCGCCCGCCAAATCGGACCCAGAGTGGCGCCGCCCGCCAAATCGGACCCAGAGTTGCGCCGCCCGCCAAATCGGACCCAGAGAGGCGCCGCCCGCCAAATCGGACCCAGAGTGGCGCCGCCCGCAAAATCGGACCCAGAGTGGCGCCGCCCGCCAAATCGGACCCAGAGTGACCCGGGCCGCCAAATCGGACCCAGAGTGACCCGGGCCGCCAAATCAGACCCAGAGTGACCCGGGCCGCCAAATCGGACCCAGAGTGACCCGGGCCGCCAAATCGGACCCAGAGTGGCGCCGCCCACCAAATCGGACCCAGAGTGGCGCCGCCAGCCAAATCGGACCCAGAATGGCGCCGCCCGCCAAATCGGACCCAGAGTGGCGCCGCCAGCCAAATCGGACCCAGAATGGCGCCGCCCGCCAAATCGGACCCAGAGTGGCGCCGCCCACCAAATCGGACCCAGAGTGACCCGGGCTGCCAAATCGGACCCAGAGTGGCGCCGCCCGCCAAATCGGACCCAGAGTGGCGCCGCCCGCCAAATCGGACCCAGAGTGGCGCCGCCCGCCAAATCGGACCCAGAGTGACCCGGCCCGCCAAATCGGACCCAGAGTGACCCGGCCCGCCAAATCGGACCCAGAGTGACCCGGCCCGCCAAATCGGACCCAGAGTGACCCGGCCCGCCAAATCGGACCCAGAGTGACCCGGCCCGCCAAATCGGACCCAGAGTGACCCGGCCCGCCAAATCGGACCCAGAGTGACCCGGCCCGCCAAATCGGACCCAGAGTGACCCGGCCCTCCAAATCGGACCCAGAGTGGCGCCGCCCGCCAAGTCGGACCCAGAGTGGCGCCGCCCGTCAAATCGGACCCAGAGTGGCGCCGCCCGCCAAGTCGGACCCAGAGTGGCGCCGCCCGCCAAGTCGGACCCAGAGTGGCGCCGCCCGTCAAATCGGACCCAGAGTGGCGCCGCCCGTCAAATCGGACCCAGAGTGACCCGGGCCACCAAATCGGACCCAGAGTGACCCGGGGCCACCAAATCGGACCCAGAGTGACCCGGGCCACCAATTCGGACCCAGAGTGACCCGGGCCACCAAATCGGACCCAGAGTGACCCGGGCCACCAAATCGGACCCAGAGTGACCCGGCCCACCAAGCCTCAACCCTGAGGGGCTACAACTACCAAACCAGCGCCTGAGGGGCACCCAAGTGTGAAAGTCTTGCAGGGGCAGCCCGGGCACCATTCCAAAGCACTATCTGTAGTTCCTTCAGGAAATACCCGTCTAGTTATTATAGTGCTTTGGAACAAAGCACTATACTGTTATTCCACCGTGGTAAACTTCTTATTCTTATTATTATTATTCAGTCCGCACGTAATGCGGCCCGAACCGCTAAACTCACAGACTCCGGTGAGGTGTCATTTCGAAGCCAGCGTTCCTGAGAGGTGTGCTAAGTATTTTTCGTGTCGATCGGATTTGTAGTTTTGGCGCAATTTGCGTTTGAAAAAAGTGTCTCAATGCATTTCAATAGGGAAATTTTCCAATACGTTTATAATGGGCCTGATTTCTGAGGCAATTTCTAAAAATAACTGCCACCTGGCTGATTAGCTCATTGATATGCGCAGTGAGACCCAGTTACTATGCCAACGCCTATAAACTCTACATCAGCCCACCAGATCACAAGTTTTGTCAGATAATGTCCGCTCTTAAAGTGACAGTAGAGCACAATTCCAAAACACTATCTGTAGTCTTATAATTATTGCCCCGCTCACCAAATCGGACCCAGCCCACCAAATCGGACGAGAGTGCCCCCGCTTGCCAAATCGGACCCAGAGTGCCCCCGCCCGCCAAATCGGACCCAGAGTGGCGCCGCCCGTCAAGTCGGACCCAGAGTGGCGCCGCCCGCCAAATCGGACCCAGAGTGGCGCCGCCCGCCAAATCGGACCCAGAGTGGCGCCGCCCGCCAAATCGGACCCAGAGTGGCGCCGCCCGCCAAATCGGACCCAGAGTGGCGCCGCCCGCCAAATCGGACCCAGAGTGGCGCCGCCCGCCAAATCGGACCCAGAGTGGCGCTGCCCGCCAAATCGGACCCAGAGTGGCGCCGCCCGCCAAATCGGACACAGAGTTGCGCCGCCCGCCAAATTGGACCCAGAGAGGCGCCGCCCGCCAAATCGGACCCAGAGTGGCGCCGCCCGCAAAATCGGACCCAGAGTGGCGCCGCTCGCCAAATCGGACCCAGAGTGACCCGGGCCGCCAAATCGGACCCAGAGTGACCCGGGCCGCCAAATCGGACCCAGAGTGACCCGGGCTGCCAAATCGGACCCAGAGTGACCCGGGCCGCCAAATCGGACCCAGAGTGGCGCCGCCCACCAAATCGGACCCAGAGTGGCGCCGCCCGCCAAATCGGACCCAGAGTGGCGCCGCCAGCCAAATCGGACCCAGAGTGGCGCCGCCCGCCAAATCGGACCCAGAGTGGCGCCGCCCACCAAATCGGACCCAGAGTGACCCGGGCCGCCAAATCGGACCCAGAGTGGCGCCGCCCGCCAAATCGGACCCAGAGTGGCGCCGCCCGCCAAATCGGACCCAGAGTGGCGCCGCCCGCCAAATCGGACCCAGAGTGGCGCCGCCCGCCAAATCGGACCCAGAGTGACCCGGCCCGCCAAATCGGACCCAGAGTGACCCGGCCCGCCAAATCGGACCCAGAGTGACCCGGCCCGCCAAATCGGACCCAGAGTGACCCGGCCCGCCAAATCGGACCCAGAGTGACCCGGCCCGCCAAATCGGACCCAGAGTGACCCGGCCCGCCAAATCGGACCCAGAGTGACCCGGCCCGCCAAATCGGACCCAGAGTGACCCGCCAAATCGGACCCAGAGTGACCCGGCCCTCCAAATCGGACCCAGAGTGGAGCCGCCCACCAAGTCGGACCCAGAGTGGCGCCGCCCGCCAAGTCGGACCCAGAGTGGCGCCGCCCGCCAAGTCGGACCCAGAGTGGCGCCGCGCGCCAAGTCGGACCCAGAGTGGCGCCGCCCGCCAAGTCGGACCCAGAGTGGCGCCGCCCGTCAAATCGGACCCAGAGTGGCGCCGCCCGTCAAATCGGACCCAGAGTGACCCGGGCCACCAAATCGGACCCAGAGTGACCCGGGCAACCAAATCGGACCCAGAGTAACCCGGGCCACCAAATCGGACCCAGAGTGACCCGGGCCACCAAATCGGACCCAGAGTGACCCGGGCCACCAAATCGGACCCAGAGTGACCCGGGCCACCAAATCGGACCCAGAGTGACCCGGGCCACCAAATCGGACCCAGAGTGACCCGGGCCACCAAATCGGACCCAGAGTGACCCGGGCCACCAAATCGGACCCAGAGTGACCCGGGCCACCAAATCGGACCCAGAGTGACCCGGGCCACCAAATCGGCCCCAGAGTGACCCGGGCCACCAAATCGGGCCCAGAGTGACCCGGGCCACCAAATCGGGCCCAGAGTGACCCGGGTTGACCAAATCGGGCCCAGAGTGACCCGGGCCACCAAATCGGGCCCAGAGTGACCCGGGCCACCAAATCGGACCAAGAGTGACCCGGGCCACCAAATGGGACCCAGAGTGACCCGGGCCACCAAATGGGACCCAGAGTGACCCGGGCCACCAAATGGGACCCAGAGTGACCCGGCCCACCAAATGGGACCCAGAGTGACCCGGCCCACCAAATGGGACCCAGAGTGACCCGGCCCACCAAATCGGACCCAGAGTGACCCGGCCCACCAAATCGGACCCAGAGTGACCCGGCCCACCAAATCGGACCCAGAGTGACCCGGCCCACCAAATCGGACCCAGAGTGACCCGGCCCACCAAGCCTCAACCCTGAGGGGCTACAACTACCAAACCAGCGCCTGAGGGGCACCCAAGTGTGAAAGTCTTGCAGGGGCAGCCCGGGCACCATTCCAAAGCACTATCTGTAGTTCCTTCAGGAAATACCCATCTAGTTATTATAGTGCTTTGGAACAAAGCACTATACTGTTATTCCACCGTGGTAAACTTCTTATTCTTATTATTATTATTCAGTCCGCACGTAATGCGGCCCGAACCGCTAAACTCACAGACTCCAGTGAGGTGTCATTTCGAAGCCAGCGTTCCTGAGAGGTGTGCTAAGTATTTTTCGTGTCGATCGGATTTGTAGTTTTGGCGCAATTTGCGTTTGAAAAAAGTGTCTCAATGCGTTTCAATAGGGAAATTTTCCAATACGTTTATAATGGGCCTGATTTCTGAGGCAATTTCTAAAAATAACTGCCACCTGGCTGATTAGCTCATTGATATGCGCAGTGAGACCCAGTTACTATGCCAACGCCTATAAACTCTACATCAGCCCACCAGATCACAAGTTTTGTCAGATAATGTCCGCTCTTAAAGTGACAGTAGAGCACAATTCCAAAACACTATCTGTAGTCTTATAATTATTGCCCCGCTCACCAAATCGGACCCAGCCCACCAAATCGGACCAGAGTGCCCCCTCTTGCCAAATCGGACCCAGAGTGGCGCCGCCCGCCAAATCGGACCCAGAGTGGCGCCGCCCAACAAATCGGACCCAGAGTGGCGCCGCCCGCCAAGTCAGATCCAGAGTGGCGCCGCCCGCCAAGTCGGACCCAGAGTGGCGCCGCCCGCCAAATCGGACCCAGAGTGGCGCCGCCCGCCAAATCGGACCCAGAGTGGCGCCGCCCGCCAAATCGGACCCAGAGTGGCGCCGCCCGCCAAATCGGACCCAGAGTGGCGCCGCCCGCCAAATTGGACCCAGAGTGGCGCCGCCCGCCAAATCGGACCCAGAGTGGCGCCGCCCGCCAAGTCGGACCCGGAGTGGCGCCGCCCACCAAGTCGGACCCAGAGTGGCGCCGCCCGCCAAATCGGACCCGGAGTGGCGCCGCCCGCCAAATCGGACCCGGAGTGGCGCCGCCCGCCAAATCGGACCCAGAGTGGCGCCGCTCCCCAAATCGGACCCAGAGTGGCGCCGCCCGCCAAATCGGACCCAGAGTGGCGCCGCCCGCCAAATCGGACCCGGAGTGGCGCCGCCCGCCAAATCGGACCCGGAGTGGCGCCGCCCGCCAAATCGGACCCGGAGTGGCGTCGCTCAACAAATCGGACCTGGAGTGGCGCCGCCCGCCAAATCGGACCCGGAGTGGCGCCGCCTGCCAAATCGGACCCAGAGTGGCGCCGCCCGCCAAATCGGACCCAGAGTGGCTACAACTACCAAAACAGCGCCTGAGGGGCACCCAAGTGTGAAAGTCTTGCTGGGACAACCCGGGCACCATTCCAAAGCACTATCTGTAGTTCCTTCAGGAAATACCCATCTAGGTATTATTATTATTCAGTCCGCACGTAATGCGGCCCGAACCGCTTCACTCACAGACTCCAGTGAGGTGTCATTTCGAAGCCAGCGTCCCCAAGAGGTGTGCTAAGTATTTTTCGTGTCGATCGGATTTGTAGTTTTGGCGCAATTTGCGTTTGAAAAAAGTGTCTCAATGCATTTCAATAGGGAAATTTTCCAATACGTTTATAATGGGCCTGATTTCTGAGGCAATTTCTAAAAATAACTGCCACCTGGCTGATTACCTCATTGATATGCGCAGTGAGACCCAGTTACTATGCCAACGCCTATAAACTCTACATCAGCCCACCAGGTCACAAGTTTTGTCAGATAATATCAGCTCTTAAAGTGACAGTACAGCACAATTACAAAGCACTATCTGTAGTCTTATCATTATTGCCCCGCTCACCAAATCGGACCCAGCCCACCAAATCGGACCAGAGTGCCCCCGCTTGCCAAATCGGACCCAGAGTGCCCCCGCCCGCCAAATCGGACCCAGAGTGGCGCCGCCCGCCAAATCGGACCCAGAGTGGCGCCACCCGCCAAATCGGACCCAGAGTGGCGCCGCCCGCCAAATCGGACCCACAGTGGCGCCGCCCACCAAATCGGACCCAGAGTGGTGCCGCCCGCCAAATCGGACCCAGAGTGGCGCCGCCCGCCAAATCGGACCCAGAGTGGCGCCGCCTGCCAAATCGGACCCAGAGTGGCGCCGCCCGCCAAATCGGACCCAGAGTGGCGCCGCCCGCCAAATCGGACCCAGAGTGGTGCCACCCGCCAAATCGGACCCAGAGTGGTGCCACCCGCCAAATCGGACCCAGAGTGACCCGGGCCACCAAATCGGACCCAGAGTGACCCGGGCCACCAAATCGGACCCAGAGTGACCCGGGCCACCAAATCGGACCCAGAGTGACCCGGCCCACCAAATCGGACCCAGAGTGACCCGGGCCACCAAATTGGACCCAGAGTGACCCGGGCCACCAAATCGGACCCAGAGTGACCCGGGCCACCAAATCGGACCCAGAGTGACCCGGCCCACCAAATCGGACCCAGAGTGACCCGGGCCACCAAATCGGACCCAGAGTGACCCGGGCCACCAAATCGGACCCAGAGTGACCCGGCCCACCAAATCGGACCCAGAGTAACCCGGCCCACCAAATCGGACCCAGAGTAACCCGGCCCACCAAATCGGACCCAGAGTGACCCGGCCCACCAAATCGGACCCAGAGTGACCCGGCCCACCAAATCGGACCCAGAGTGACCCGGCCCACCAAATCGGACCCAGAGTGACCCGGCCCACCAAATTGGACCCAGAGTGACCCGGCCCACCAAATCGGACCCAGAGTGACCCGGGCCACCAAATCGGACCCAGAGTGACCCGGGCCACCAAATAGGACCCAGAGTGACCCGGGCCACCAAATCGGACCCAGAGTGACCCGGGCCACCAAATCGGACCCAGAGTGTCCCGGCCCACCAAATCGGACCCAGAGTGACCCGGCCCACCAAATCGGACCCAGAGTGACCCGGGCCACCAAATCGGACCCAGAGTGACCCGGGCCACCAAATCGGACCCAGAGTGACCCGGGCCACCAAATCGGACCCAGAGTGACCCGGGCCACCAAATCGGACCCAGAGTGACCCGGCCCACCAAATCGGACCCAGAGTGAACCGGCCCACCAAATCGGACCCAGAGTGACCCGGCCCACCAAATCGGACCCAGGGTGACCCGGCCCACCAAATCGGACCCAGAGTGACCCGGCCCACCAAATCGGACCCAGAGTGACCCGGCCCACAAATCGGACCCAGAGTGACCCGGGCCACCAAATCGGACCCAGAGTGACCCGGCCCACCAAATCGGACCCAGAGTGGCCTCAACCCTGAGGGGCTACAACTACCAAACCAGCGCCTGAGGGGCACCCAAGTGTGAAAGTCTTGCAGGGGCAGCCCAGGCACCATTCCAAAGCACTATCTGTAGTTCCTTCAGGAAATACCCATCTAGTTCTTATTATTATTCAGTCCGCACGTAATGCGGCCCGAACCGCTTCACTCACAGACTCCAGTGAGGTGTCATTTCGAAGCCAGCGTCCCCAAGAGGTGTGCTAAGTATTTTTCGTGTCGATCGGATTTGTAGTTTTGGCGCAATTTGCGTTTGAAAATGTTTTTTCCCCTCATTGTAATGCATTTCAATAGGGAAATTTTCCCATAGGTTATAATGGCCGGGGTTCTGAGGCAATTTGAAATGTACCTGCCACCTGGCTGACTAGCTCATTGATATGTGCAGTCAGGCCCAGTTACTATGCCAACGCCTGCGAACTGTACATGACCCCAGCACAGTTTTGCCAGATAATATCAGCTCTTAAAGTGATAGCACAGCACAATTTCAAAGCACTATCTGTAGTCTTATTATAACTATTGCCCCGCTCACCAAATCAGACCCAGAGTGGCGCCGCCCGCCAAATCGGACCCAGAGTGGCGCCGCCCGCCAAATCGGACCCAGAGTGGCGCCGCCCGCCAAATCGGACCCAGAGTGGCGCCGCCCGCCAAATCGGACCCAGAGTGACCCGGGCCACCAAATCGGACCCAGAGTGACCCGGGCCACCAAATCGGACCCAGAGTGACCCGGGCCACCAAATCGGACCCAGAGAGACCCGGGCCACCAAATCGGACCCAGAGTGACCCGGGCCACAAAATCGGACCCAGAGTGACCCGAGCCACCAAATCGGACCCAGAGTGACCCAAGCCACCAAATCGGACCCAGAGTGACCCGGGCCACCAAATCGGACCCAGAGTGACCCGGGCCACCAAATCGGACCCAGAGTGACCCGGGCCACCAAATCGGACCCAGAGTGACCCGGGCCATCAAATCGGACCCAGAGTGACCCGGGCCACCAAATCGGACCCAGAGTGACCCGGGCCACCAAATCGGACCCAGAGTGACCCGGGCCACCAAATCGGACCCAGAGTGACCCGGGCCACCAAATCGGACCCAGAGTGACCCGGGCCACCAAATCGGACACAGAGTGACCCGGGCCACCAAATCGGACCCAGCGTGACCCGGGCCACCAAATCGGACCCAGCGTGACCCGGGCCACCAAATCGGACCCAGAGTGACCCGGGCCACCAAATCGGACCCAGAGTGACCCGGGCCACCAAATCGGACCCAGAGTGACCCGGGCCACCAAATCGGACCCAGAGTGACCCGGGCCACCAAATCGGACCCAGAGTGACCCGGGCCACCAAATCGGACCCAGAGTGACCCGGGCCACCAAATCGGACCCAGAGTGGCCTCAACCCTGAGGGGCTACAACTAGCAAACCAGCGCCTGAGGGGCACCCAAGTGTGAAAGTCTTGCAGGGGCAGCCCAGGCACCATTCCAAAGCACTATCTGTAGTTCCTTCAGGAAATACCCATCTAGTTCTTATTATTATTCAGTCCGCACGTAATGCGGCCCGAACCGCTTCACTCACAGACTCCAGTGAGGTGTCATTTCGAAGCCAGCGTCCCCAAGAGGTGTGCTAAGTATTTTTCGTGTCGATCGGATTTGTAGTTTTGGCGCAATTTGCGTTTGAAAATGTTTTTTCCCCTCATTGTAATGCATTTCAATAGGGAAATTTTCCCATAGGTTATAATGGCCGGGTTTCTGAGGCAATTTGAAATGTACCTGCCACCTGGCTGACTAGCTCATTGATATGTGCAGTCAGGCCCAGTTACTATGCCAACGCCTGCGAACTGTACATGACCCCAGCACAGTTTTGCCAGATAATATCAGCTCTTAAAGTGATAGCACAGCACAATTTCAAAGCACTATCTGTAGTCTTATTATAACTATTGCCCCGCTCACCAAATCAGACCCAGAGTGGCGCCGCCCGCCAAATCGGACCCAGAGTGGCGCCGCCCGCCAAATCGGACCCAGAGTGGCGCCGCCCGCCAAATCGGACCCAGAGTGGCGCCGCCCGCCAAATCGGACCCAGAGTGGCGCCGCCCGCCAAATCGGACCCAGAGTGGCGCCGCCCGCCAAATCGGACCCAGAGTGGCGCCGCCCGCCAAATCGGACCCAGAGTGACCCGGGCCACCAAATCGGACCCAGAGGCCCGGGCCACCAAATCGGACCCAGAGTGACCCGGGCCACCAAATCGGACCCAGAGTGACCCGAGCCACCAAATCGGACCCAGAGTGACCCAAGCCACCAAATCGGAACCAGAGTGACCCGGGCCACCAAATCGGACCCAGAGTGACCCGGGCCACCAAATCGGACCCAGAGTGACCCGGGCCACCAAATCGGACCCAGAGTGACCCGGGCCACCAAATCGGACCCAGAGTGACCCGGGCCACCAAATCGGACCCAGAGTGACCCGGGCCACCAAATCGGACCCAGAGTGACCCGGGCCACCAAATCGGACCCAGAGTGACCCGGGCCACCAAATCGGACCCAGCGTGACCCGGGCCACCAAATCGGACCCAGCGTGACCCGGGCCACCAAATCGGACCCAGCGTGACCCGGGCCACCAAATCGGACCCAGAGTGACCCGGGCCACCAAATCGGACCCAGAGTGACCCGGGCCACCAAATCGGACCCAGAGTGACCCGGGCCACCAAATCGGACCCAGAGTGACCCGGGCCACCAAATCGGACCCAGAGTGACCCGGGCCACCAAATCGGACCCAGAGTGACCCGGGCCACCAAATCGGACCCAGCGTGACCCGGGCCACCAAATCGGACCCAGCGTGACCCGGGCCACCAAATCGGACCCAGAGTGACCCGGGCCACCAAATCGGACCCAGAGTGACCCGGCCCACCAAATCGGACCCAGAGTGACCCGGGCCACCAAATCGGACCCAGCGTGACCCGGGCCACCAAATCGGACCCAGCGTGACCCGGGCCACCAAATCGGACCCAGAGTGACCCGGGCCACCAAATCGGACCCAGAGTGACCCGGGCCACCAAATCGGACCCAAAGTGACCCGGGCCACCAAATCGGACCCAGAGTGACCCGGGCCACCAAATCGGACCCAGAGTGACCCGGGCCACCAAATCGGACCCAGAGTGACCCGGGCCACCAAATCGGACCCAGCGTGACCCGGGCCACCAAATCGGACCCAGAGTGACCCGGGCCACCAAATCGGACCCAGAGTGACCCGGGCCACCAAGTCGGACCCAGAGTGACCCGGGCCACCAAATCGGACCCAGAGTGACCCGGGCCACCAAATCGGACCCAGAGTGACCCGGCCCACCAAATCGGACCCAGAGTGACCCGGCCCACCAATCCGGACCCAGAGTGACCCGGGCCACCAAATCGGACCCAGAGTGACCCGGCCCACCAAATCGGACCCAGAGTGACCCGGCCCACCAAATCGGACCCAGAGTGACCCGGCCCACCAAATCGGACCCAGAGTGGCCTCAACCCTGAGGGGCTACAACTACCAAACCAGCGCCTGAGGGGCACCCAAGTGTGAAAGTCTTGCAGGGGCAGCCCGGGCACCATTCCAAAGCACTATCTGTAGTTCCTTCAGGAAATACCCATCTAGTTCTTATTATTATTCAGTCCGCACGTAATGCGGCCCGAACCGCTTAACTCACAGACTCCAGTGAGGTGTCATTTCGAAGCCAGCGTCCACAAGAGGTGTGCTAAGTATTTTTCGTGTCGATCGGATTTGTAGTTTTGGCGCAATTTGCGTTTGAAAATGTTTTTTCCCCTCATTGTAATGCATTTCAATAGAGAAATTTTCCCATAGGTTATAATGGCCGGGTTTCTGAGGCAATTTGAAATGTACCTGCCACTTGCCACCTGGCTGATTAGCTCATTGATATGCGCAGTCAGGCCCAGTTACTATGCCAACGCCTGCGAACTGTACATGACCACACCAGCAGTTTTGCCAGATAATATCAGCTCTTAAAGTGATAGCACAGCACAATTTCAAAGCACTATCTGTAGTCTTATTATTATTACAGTACACAGCGCAGAGCCCCGCAGCATACAGCGCAGAGCCGCGCATTAAACAGCGCAGAGCCCCGCAGCATACAGCGCGGAGCCGCGCAGCATACAGCGCAGAGCCGCGCAGTATACAGCGCAGAGCCGCGCAGTATACAGCGCAGAGCCGCGCAGCATACAGCGCAGAGCCATGCAGCATACAGCGCGGAGCCGTGCAGCACACAGCGCAGAGCCCCGCAGCATACAGCGCAGAGCCCCACAGTATACAGCGCAGAGCCGCGCAGTATACAGCGCAGAGCCCCGCAGTATACAGCGCAGAGCCGCGCAGTATACAGCGCAGAGCCGCGCAGCATACAGCGCAGAGCCATGCAGCATACAGCGCGGAGCCGTGCAGCACACAGCGCAGAGCCCCGCAGCATACAGCGCAGAGCCCCACAGTATACAGCGCAGAGCCGCGCAGCATACAGCGCAGAGCCCCGCAGTATACAGCGCAGAGCCGCGCAGCATACAGCACAGAGCCGCGCATTATGCAGCGCAGAGCCCCGCAGTATACAGCGCAGAGCCCCGCAGTATACAGCGCAGAGCCGCACATTATACAGCGCAGAGCCGAGCAGCATACAGCGCAGAGCCGCGCAGCATACAGCGCAGAGCCCCGCAGCATACAGCGCAGAGCCCCGCAGCATACAGCGCAGAGCCCCGCAGCATACAGCGCAGAGCCCCGCAGTATACAGCGCAGAGCCCCGCAGTATACAGCGCAGAGCCCCGCAGTATACAGCGCAGAGCCCCGCAGTATACAGCGCAGAGCCCCGCAGTATACAGCGCCCACCAAATCGGCCCCTGAGGGGCCCCACCCACCAAATCGGACCCAGAGTGGCTACAACTACCAAACCAGCACCTGAGGGGCACCCAAGTGTGAAAGTCTTGCTGGGGCAACCCGGGCACCATTCCAAAGCACTATCTGTAGTTCCTTCAGGAAATACCCATCTATTTCTCTCTGTTATCAGCCATTCCACGTACTGCTGTCAGTCTATTTCTCTCTGTTATCAGCCATTCCCCTGTCCTGCTGTCAGTCTATTCTCTCTGTTATCAGCCATTCCCCGTCCTGCTGTCAGTCTATTCTCTCTGTTATCAGCCATTCCCCTGTCCTGCTGTCAGTCTATTCTCTCTGTTATCAGCCATTCCCCGTCCTACTGTCAGTCTATTTCTCTCTGTTATCAGCCATTCCCCGTGCTGCTGTCAGTCTATTTCTCTCTGTTATCAGCCATTCCCCTGTCCTGCTGTCAGTCTATTCTCTCTGTTATCAGCCATTCCCCGTCCTGCTGTCAGTCTATTTCTCTCTGTTATCAGCAATTCCCCTGTCCTGCTGTCAGTCTATTCTCTCTGTTATCAGCCATTCCCTTGTCCTGCTGTCAGTCTATTCTCTGTTATCAGCCATTCCCTTATCCTGCTGTCAGTCAGAGTGACCCGGCCCACCAAATCGGACCCAGAGTGACCCGGCCCACCAAATCGGACCCAGAGTGACCCGGCCCACCAAATCGGACCCAGAGTGACCCGGGCCACCAAATCGGACCCAGAGTGACCCGGGCCACCAAATCGGACCCAGAGTGACCCGGCCCACCAAATCGGACCCAGAGTGACCCGGCCCACCAAATCGGACCCAGAGTGACCCGGGCCACCAAATCGGACCCAGAGTGACCCGGGCCACCAAATCGGACCCAGATTGACCCGGGCCACCAAATCGGACCCAGAGTGACCCGGGCCACCAAATCGGACCCAGAGTGACCCGGGCCACCAAATCAGACCCAGAGTGACCCGGGCCACCAAATCGGACCCAGAGTGACCCGGCCCACCAAATCGGACCCAGAGTGGCCTCAACCCTGAGGGGCTACAACTACCAAACCAGCGCCTGAGGGGCACCCAAGTGTGAAAGTCTTGCAGGGGCAGCCCGGGCACCATTCCAAAGCACTTTCTGTAGTTCCTTCAGGAAATACCCATCTAGTTCTTATTATTATTCAGTCCGCACGTAAAGCGGCCCGAACCGCTTAACTCACAGACTCCAGTGAGGTGTCATTTCGAAGCCAGCGTCCCCAAGAGGTGTGCTAAGTATTTTTCGTGTCGATCGGATTTGTAGTTTTGGCGCAATTTGCGTTTGAAAATGTTTTTTCCCCTCATTGTAATGCATTTCAATAGAGAAATTTTCCCATAGGTTATAATGGCCGGGTTTCTGAGGCAATTTGAAATGTACCTGCCACTTGCCACCTGGCTGATTAGCTCATTGATATGCGCAGTCAGGCCCAGTTACTATGCCAACGCCTGCGAACTGTACATGACCACACCAGCAGTTTTGCCAGATAATATCAGCTCTTAAAGTGATAGCACAGCACAATTTCAAAGCACTATCTGTAGTCTTATTATTATTACAGTACACAGCGCAGAGCCCCGCAGCATACAGCGCAGAGCCGCGCATTATACAGCGCAGAGCCACGCAGCATACAGCGCGGAGCCGCGCAGCATACAGCGCAGAGCCGCGCAGTATACAGCGCAGAGCCCCGCAGCATACAGCGCAGAGCCCCGCAGCATACAGCGCAGAGCCCCGCAGCATACAGCGCAGAGCCCCGCAGCATACAGCGCAGAGCCCCGCAGCATACAGCGCAGAGCCCCGCAGCATACAGCGCAGAGCCCCGCAGTATACAGCGCAGAGCCCCGCAATATACAGCGCAGAGCCCCGCAGTATACAGCGCAGAGCCCCGCAGTATACAGCGCCCACCAAATCGGCCCCTGAGGGGCCCCACCCACCAAATCGGACCCAGAGTGGCTACAACTACCAAACCAGCACCTGAGGGGCACCCAAGTGTGAAAGTCTTGCTGCGGCAACCCGGGCACCATTCCAAAGCACTATCTGTAGTTCCTTCAGGAAATACCCATCTATTTCTCTCTGTTATCAGCCATTCCACGTACTGCTGTCAGTCTATTTCTCTCTGTTATCAGCCATTCCCCTGTCCTGCTGTCAGTCTATTCTCTCTGTTATCAGCCATTCCCCGTCCTGCTGTCAGTCTATTCTCTCTGTTATCAGCCATTCCCCTGTCCTGCTGTCAGTCTATTCTCTCTGTTATCAGCCATTCCCCGTCCTGCTGTCAGTCTATTTCTCTCTGTTATCAGCCATTCCCCGTGCTGCTGTCAGTCTATTTCTCTCTGTTATCAGCCATTCTCTGTCCTGCTGTCAGTCTATTCTCTCTGTTATCAGCCATTCCCCGTCCTGCTGTCAGTCTATTTCTCTCTGTTATCAGCAATTCCCCTGTCCTGCTGTCAGTCTATTCTCTCTGTTATCAGCCATTCCCTTGTCCTGCTGTCAGTCTATTCTCTGTTATCAGCCATTCCCTTATCCTGCTGTCAGTCAGAGTGACCCGGCCCACCAAATCGGACCCAGAGTGACCCGGCCCACCAAATCGGACCCAGAGTGACCCGGCCCACCAAATCGGACCCAGAGTGACCCGGCCCACCAAATCGGACCCAGAGTGACCCGGGCCACCAAATCGGACCCAGAGTGACCCGGCCCACCAAATCGGACCCAGAGTGACCCGGCCCACCAAATCGGACCCAGAGTGACCCGGGCCACCAAATCGGACCCAGAGTGACCCGGGCCACTAAATCGGACCCAGAGTGACCCGGGCCACCAAATCGGACCCAGATTGACCCGGGCCACCAAATCGGACCCAGAGTGACCCGGGCCACCAAATCGGACCCAGAGTGACCCGGACCACCAAATCAGACCCAGAGTGACCCGGGCCACCAAATCGGACCCAGAGTGACCCGGCCCACCAAATCGGACCCAGAGTGACCCGGCCCACCAAATCGGACCCAGAGTGGCCTCAACCCTGAGGGGCTACAACTACCAAACCAGCGCCTGAGGGGCACCCAAGTGTGAAAGTCTTGCAGGGGCAGCCCAGGCACCATTCCAAAGCACTATCTGTAGTTCCTTCAGGAAATACCCATCTAGTTCTTATTATTATTCAGTCCGCACGTAATGCGGCCCGAACCGCTTCACTCACAGACTGTTGTGAATTTGGATTCTGGGCTCCCCCGGTGGCCGCTTGTGGAATTGGACTTGTCATCCTCTTTCCTGTTTCACCTGATTCCATCAGTAGTGGGTGTCGCTATTTAAGCTCATTTCTCTGGTGGTTTCTTGCCGGTCAACAATGTTATCTGATGCCTCTCAGTGCTTGTTCCTGCTTCTAGACAACTACTAGATAAGTTGGACTTTTGTCCATGTTTTGTTTTGCCTATTTGTTCCAGTTCACAGCTGAAGTTTTGTTACTGTGTCTGGAAAGCTCTCGTTGATCAGGGATTGCTACTCTGGCGTTATGAGTTAATGCCAGAGTTTAAGGTAATCTCTGGATGGTTTTTTGTTAGTGTTTTTCTGCTGACCATGAAAGTATACTATCTGTCTTCTGCTATCTAGTAATCAGACCTCAAATTTGCTAAGACTATTTTCCTGCTGCGTTTGTTGTTTCATCTGAACTCACCGTCATTATATGTGGGGGGCTACTGTCTTCTTTGGAATATTTCTCTAGAGGTGAGCCAGGTCTTATATTTCCCTCTGCTAGCTATTTAGGTCTTAGGCCAGAGCTGGGCATCTAGCGATAAATAGGAAATGCTACCTGGCTATTTCTAGTTGCGCGGCAGGCTTAGTTCATGGTCAGTATAGTTCCATCTTCCGAGAGCTTGTCCCTCTATAGGCTTGCTATGATCTCTGCCTGCAGAGATCATGACAGTTTGACCGGCCAATAAAGTGTTAAAGACCCAGGTTGAGAAAGGAGAGTTATAAGAAGTCTGCTGGAATTTTTTTTTTTTTTTTTTTTTCCTCCAGTCTGCCTTGCTGCAGTCTTTTTTCTCTCTCTCCTCCTAATCTCTGTATGCTCTGTGTGCACCTGACAATAATGGATCTCCAGAGTGTAACTGCGGGTTTGAATAATCTCATCACGAAAGTACAAAATTTACAAGATTTTGTGGTACATGCTCCGGTATCTGAGCCGAGAATTCCTTTGCCGGAGTTCTTCACAGGGAATAGAGCTAGCTTCCAGAATTTCCGAAATAATTGTAAGCTTTATTTGTCCCTGAAGTCTCGTTCAGCTGGAGACCCTGCTCAGCAGGTTAGGATTGTGATTTCCTTGCTCAGGGGTGACCCTCAAGATTGGGCCTTCTCATTGCCAGCAGGGGATCCTGCGTTACGCGATGTGGATGCGTTTTTTCTGGCCTTGGGCTTGCTTTATGAGGAACCTCATTTGGAACTTCAGGCAGAAAAAACTTTGATGGCACTATCTCAGGGGCAAGACGAAGCTGAAGTTTTCTGCCAAAAATTCCGTAAATGGTCTGTGCTTACTCAGTGGAATGAGTGCGCCTTGGCGGCAACTTTCAGAGAAGGTCTCTCTGATGCCGTTAAGGATGTTATGGTGGGGTTCCCTTTGCCTGCAGGTCTGAATGAGTCCATGACAATGGCTATTCAGATTGATAGGCGTCTGCGGGAGCGCAAACCGGTGCACCATCTGGCGGTGTCTATGGAAAAGACGCCAGAAAGTATGCAGTGTGATAGAATTCTGTCCAGGAGCGAGCGACAGAATTTTAGACGGAAGAATGGATTGTGTTTCTATTGTGGGGATTCTACTCATGTTATATCGGCATGCTCTAGGCGTACAAAGAAGCTTGATAAGTCTGTTTCCATTGGCACCATTCAGTCTAAGTTTATTTTGTCTGTAACCCTGATTTGCTCTTTGTCATCCATTGCCACGGACGCCTATGTTGACTCTGGCGCCGCTCTGAGTCTTATGGATTGGTCCTTTGCCAATCGTTGTGGTTTTGATTTAGAGCCTTTGGAGACTCTTATTCCTCTGAAGGGGATTGACTCCACCCCATTGGCTAATAATAAACCACAATACTGGACACAAGTAACCATGCGTATCAATCCGGATCACCAGGAGATTATTCGTTTCCTGGTGCTGTATAATTTACATGACGATTTGGTACTGGGATTGCCATGGTTGCAGTCTCACAACCCAGTCTTGGACTGGAGAGCAATGTCTGTGTTGAGCTGGGGATGTAAGGGTATTCATGGGGACGTACCTTTGGTTTCTATTTCGTCGTCCATTCCCTCTGAAGTCCCTGAGTTCCTCTCTGATTATCAAGACGTCTTTGACGAACCCAAGCTTGGGTCGTTACCTCCGCACCGTGAGTGCGATTGTGCCATAGATTTGATACCGGGTTGTAAATATCCAAAGGGTCGTTTGTTTAATTTGTCTGTGCCGGAACATGCTGCTATGCGGGAATATATAAAGGAGTCTTTGGAAAAGGGACATATTCGTCCATCTTCTTCTCCCTTGGGAGCTGGGTTTTTCTTTGTCTCAAAAAAAGACGGCTCTTTGAGACCATGTATTGATTATCGGCTTCTGAATAAGATCACTGTTAAGTATCAATACCCATTGCCATTGCTTACTGATTTGTTTGCTCGTATAGAGGGTGCTAAGTGGTTCTCTAAAATTGATCTTCGTGGGGCGTATAATTTGGTGCGGATCAGGCAGGGGGATGAGTGGAAGACCGCATTTAATACGCCCGAGGGCCACTTTGAGTATTTGGTCATGCCTTTTGGTCTTTCTAATGCCCCTTCAGTTTTCCAGTCTTTTATGCATGATATTTTCCGCGATTTTCTGGATAAATTTATGATAATATATCTGGATGATATTCTGATTTTTTCTGATGACTGGGACTCTCATGTCCAGCAGGTCAGGAGAGTTTTTCAGGTTCTGCGGTCTAATTCTTTATGTGTGAAGGGGTCTAAGTGCGTTTTTGGGGTCCAGAAAATTTCCTTTTTGGGGTATATTTTTTCTCCCTCTTCCATTGAGATGGATCCCGTCAAGGTGCAAGCTATTTGTGACTGGACTCAGCCCTCCTCTCTTAAGGGTCTTCAGAGATTTTTGGGCTTTGCCAACTTTTACCGCCGATTTATTGCTGGTTTTTCGGATGTCGTTAAACCACTGACTGATTTGACCAGACAAGGCGCTGATGTTGCTAATTGGTCCCCTCATGCTGTAGAGGCCTTTCAGGAGCTTAAGCGCCGTTTTGCCTCTGCCCCTGTGTTGCGTCAGCCTGATGTGAATCTGCCTTTTCAGGTTGAGGTTGACGCTTCGGAGATCGGAGCTGGGGCAGTGTTGTCGCAGAAAGGTTCCGACTGCTCCGTCATTAGGCCTTGTGCCTTCTTTTCTCGCAAATTTTCGCCCGCAGAGCGGAATTATGATGTTGGGAATCGGGAGCTTTTGGCCATGAAGTGGGCGTTTGAGGAGTGGCGCCATTGGCTCGAGGGGGCTAGGCATCAGGTGGTGGTATTGACTGACCACAAAAATTTGATTTATCTTGAGACTGCCAGACGCCTGAATCCTAGACAGGCGCGCTGGTCTTTATTTTTTTCTCGCTTTAATTTTGTGGTGTCATACCTACCGGGTTCTAAGAATGTTAAGGCAGATGCCCTTTCTAGGAGTTTTGACCCGGACTCTCCTGGTAATTCTGAACCCACAGGTATCCTTAGGGAGGGAGTAATTTTGTCGGCCGTTTCTCCTGATCTGCGGCGGTCCTTGCAAGAGTTTCAGGCGGATAGACCGGATCGTTGTCCGCCTGATAGACTGTTCGTTCCGGATGATTGGACCAGCAGAGTCATCTCTGAGGTACATTCTTCTGCATTGGCAGGTCATCCCGGAATTTTTGGTACCAGGGATTTGGTGGCAAGATCCTTCTGGTGGCCTTCTCTGTCACGAGATGTGCGAGTCTTTGTGCAGTCATGTGACGTTTGTGCTCGGGCCAAGTCTTGTAGTTCTCGGGCTAGCGGACTGCTGTTGCCCTTGCCTATTCCTAAGAGGCCTTGGACACACATCTCGATGGATTTTATTTCAGATCTGCCTGTTTCCCAGAAGATGTCTGTCATCTGGGTGGTCTGTGACCGTTTCTCTAAAATGGTCCATTTGGTTCCTCTGCCCAAGTTGCCTTCTTCTTCTGAGTTGGTTCCTCTGTTTTTTCAGAATGTTGTCCGATTGCACGGTATTCCTGAGAATATTGTTTCTGACAGGGGTACCCAATTTGTGTCTAGATTTTGGCGGGCATTCTGTGCTAGGATGGGCATAGATTTGTCTTTTTCATCTGCTTTTCACCCTCAGACTAATGGCCAGACCGAGCGGACTAATCAGACCCTTGAGACATATCTGAGGTGTTTTGTCTCTGCTGACCAGGATGATTGGGTTGCTTTTTTGCCATTGGCAGAGTTCGCCCTCAATAATCGGGCCAGTTCTTCCACCTTGGTGTCCCCGTTTTTCTGTAATTCGGGGTTTCACCCTCGATTTTCCTCCGGTCAGGTGGAATCCTCGGATTGTCCTGGAGTGGATGCGGTGGTGGAGAGATTGCATCACATCTGGGGGCAGGTTATGGACAATTTGAAGTTGTCCCAGGAGAAGACTCAGCGTTTTGCCAACCGTCATCGTCGTGTTGGTTCTCGGCTTTGTGTTGGAGATTTAGTGTGGTTGTCTTCTCGTTTTGTCCCTATGAGGGTCTCTTCTCCTAAGTTTAAACCTCGGTTCATCGGCCCTTATAGAATATTGGAGATTCTTAATCCTGTTTCTTTCCGTTTGGACCTCCCTGCGTCCTTTTCCATTCATAACGTTTTTCATCGGTCGTTATTGCGCAGGTATGAGGTGCCTGTTGTACCTTCAGTTGAGCCTCCTGCTCCGGTGTTGGTTGAGGGTGAGTTGGAGTACGTTGTGGAGAAAATTTTGGACTCTCGTGTTTCCAGACGGAAACTCCAGTATCTGGTCAACTGGAAGGGTTACGGCCAGGAGGATAATTCTTGGGTCAATGCATCTGATGTTCATGCTTCTGATCTTGTTCGTGCCTTCCATAGGGCTCATCCTGGTCGCCCTGGTGGATCTGGTGAGGGTTCGGTGCCCCCTCCTTGAGGGGGGGGTACTGTTGTGAATTTGGATTCTGGGCTCCCCCGGTGGCCGCTTGTGGAATTGGACTTGTCATCCTCTTTCCTGTTTCACCTGATTCCATCAGTAGTGGGTGTCGCTATTTAAGCTCATTTCTCTGGTGGTTTCTTGCCGGTCAACAATGTTATCTGATGCCTCTCAGTGCTTGTTCCTGCTTCTAGACAACTACTAGATAAGTTGGACTTTTGTCCATGTTTTGTTTTGCCTATTTGTTCCAGTTCACAGCTGAAGTTTTGTTACTGTGTCTGGAAAGCTCTCGTTGATCAGGGATTGCTACTCTGGCGTTATGAGTTAATGCCAGAGTTTAAGGTAATCTCTGGATGGTTTTTTGTTAGTGTTTTTCTGCTGACCATGAAAGTATACTATCTGTCTTCTGCTATCTAGTAATCAGACCTCAAATTTGCTAAGACTATTTTCCTGCTGCGTTTGTTGTTTCATCTGAACTCACCGTCATTATATGTGGGGGGCTACTGTCTTCTTTGGAATATTTCTCTAGAGGTGAGCCAGGTCTTATATTTCCCTCTGCTAGCTATTTAGGTCTTAGGCCAGAGCTGGGCATCTAGCGATAAATAGGAAATGCTACCTGGCTATTTCTAGTTGCGCGGCAGGCTTAGTTCATGGTCAGTATAGTTCCATCTTCCGAGAGCTTGTCCCTCTATAGGCTTGCTATGATCTCTGCCTGCAGAGATCATGACACAGACTCCAGTGAGGTGTCATTTCGAAGCCAGCGTCCCCAAGAGGTGTGCTAAGTATTTTTCGTGTCGATCGGATTTGTAGTTTTGGCGCAATTTGCGTTTGAAAATGTTTTTTCCCCTCATTGTAATGCATTTCAATAGGGAAATTTTCCCATAGGTTATAATGGCCGGGTTTCTGAGGCAATTTGAAATGTACCTGCCACCTGGCTGACTAGCTCATTGATATGTGCAGTCAGGCCCAGTTACTATGCCAACGCCTGCGAACTGTACATGACCCCAGCACAGTTTTGCCAGATAATATCAGCTCTTAAAGTGATAGCACAGCACAATTTCAAAGCACTATCTGTAGTCTTATTATTATTACAGTACACAGCACAGAGCCCCGCAGCATACAGCGCAGAGCCGCGCATTATACAGCGCAGAGCCACGCAGCATACAGCGCGGAGCCGCGCAGCATACAGCGCAGAGCCGCGCAGTATACAGCGCAGAGCCCCGCAGTATACAGCGCAGAGCCGCGCAGTATACAGCGCAGAGCCGCGCATTATACAGCGCAGAGCCCCGCAGCATACAGCGCGGAGCCGCGCAGCATACAGCGCAGAGCCGCGCAGTATACAGCGCGGAGCCCCGCAGTATACAGCGCAGAGCCGCGCAGTATACAGCGCAGAGCCGCGCAGCATACAGCGCAGAGCCACGCAGCATACAGCGCAGAGCCCCGCAGCATACAGCGCAGAGCCCCACAGTATACAGCGCAGAGCCGCGCAGCATACAGCGCAGAGCCCCGCAGTATACAGCGCAGAGCCGCGCAGCATACAGCGTAGAGCCGCGCATTATACAGCGCAGAGCCCCGCAGTATACAGCGCAGAGCCCCGCAGTATACAGCGCAGAGCCGCGCATTATACAGCGCAGAGCCGAGCAGCATACAGCGCAGAGCCGCGCAGCATACAGCGCAGAGCCCCGCAGCATACAGCGCAGAGCCCCGCAGCATACAGCGCAGAGCCCCGCAGCATACAGCGCAGAGCCCCGCAGTATACAGCGCAGAGCCCCGCAGTATACAGCGCAGAGCCCCGCAGTATACAGCGCCCACCAAATCAGCCCCTGAGGGGCCCCACCCACCAAATCGGACCCAGAGTGGCTACAACTACCAAACCAGCACCTGAGGGGCACCCAAGTGTGAAAGTCTTGCTGGGGAAACCCGGGCACCATTCCAAAGCACTATCTGTAGTTCCTTCAGGAAATACCCATCTATTTCTCTCTGTTATCAGCCATTCCACGTACTGCTGTCAGTCTATTTCTCTCTGTTATCAGCCATTCCCCTGTCCTGCTGTCAGTCTATTCTCTCTGTTATCAGCCATTCCCCGTCCTGCTGTCAGTCTATTCTCTCTGTTATCAGCCATTCCCCTGTCCTGCTGTCAGTCTATTCTCTCTGTTATCAGCCATTCCCCGTCCTGCTGTCAGTCTATTTCTCTCTGTTATCAGCCATTCCCCGTGCTGCTGTCAGTCTATTTCTCTCTGTTATCAGCCATTCTCTGTCCTGCTGTCAGTCTATTCTCTCTGTTATCAGCCATTCCCCGTCCTGCTGTCAGTCTATTTCTCTCTGTTATCAGCAATTCCCCTGTCCTGCTGTCAGTCTATTCTCTCTGTTATCAGCCATTCCGTTGTCCTGCTGTCAGTCTATTCTCTGTTATCAGCCATTCCCTTATCCTGCTGTCAGTCAGAGTGACCCGGCCCACCAAATCGGACCCAGAGTGACCCGGCCCACCAAATCGGACCCAGAGTGACCCGGCCCACCAAATCGGACCCAGAGTGACCCGGGCCACCAAATTGGACCCAGAGTGACCCGGGCCACCAAATCGGACCCAGAGTGACCCGGCCCACCAAATCGGACCCAGAGTGACCCGGGCCACCAAATCGGACCCAGAGTGACCCGGGCCACCAAATCGGACCCAGAGTGACCCGGGCCACCAAATCGGACCCAGATTGACCCGGGCCACCAAATCGGACCCAGAGTGACCCGGGCCACCAAATCGGACCCAGAGTGACCCGGGCCACCAAATCGGACCCAGAGTGACCCGGGCCACCAAATCGGACCCAGAGTGACCCGGGCCACCAAATTGGACCCAGAGTGACCCGGGCCACCAAATCGGGCCCAGAGTGACTCGGGCCACCAAATCGGGCCCAGAGTGACCCGGGCCACCAAATCGGGCCCAGAGTGACCCGGGCCACCAAATCGGACCCAGAGTGACCCGGGCCACCAAATCGGGCCCAGAGTGACCCGGACCACCAAATCGGGCCCAGAGTGACCCGGTCCACTAAATCGGGCCCAGAGTGACCCGGCCCACCAAATCGGGCCCAGAGTGACCCGGCCCACCAAATCGGACCCAGAGTGACCCGGCCCACCAAATCGGACCCAGAGTGACCCGGCCCACCAAATCGGACCCAGAGTGACCCGGGCCACCAAATCGGACCCAGAGTGACCCTGGCCACCAAATCGGACCCAGAGTGACCCGGGCCACCAAATCGGACCCAGAGTGACCCGGGCCATCAAATCGGACCCAGAGTGACCCGGGCCACCAAATCGGACCCAGAGTGACCCGGGCCACCAAATCGGACCCAGAGTGACCCGGGCCACCAAATCAGACCCAGAGTGACCTGGGCCACCAAATCGGACCCAGAGTGACCCGGGCCACCAAATCGGACCCAGAGTGACCCGGGCCACCAAATCGGACCCGGAGTGACCCGGGCCACCAAATCGGACCCGGAGTGACCCGGGCCACCAAATCGGACCCTGAGTGACCCGGGCCACCAAATCGGACCCAGAGTGACCCGGGCCACCAAATCGGGCCCAGAGTGACCCGGGCCACCAAATCGGGCCCAGAGTGACCCGCGCCACCAAATCGGACCCAGAGTGACCCGCGCCACCAAATCGGACCCAGAGTGACCCGGGCCACCAAATCGGGCCCAGAGTGACCCGGGCCACCAAATCGGACCCAGAGTGACCCGGCCCACCAAATCGGACCCAGAGTGACCCGGCCCACCAAATCGGACCCAGAGTGACCCGGCCCACCAAATCGGACCCAGAGTGACCCGGCCCACCAAATCGGACCCAGAGTGACCCGGCCCACCAAATCGGACCCAGAGTGACCCGGGCCACCAAATCGGACCCAGAGTGACCCGGGCCACCAAATCGGACCCAGAGTGACCCGGGCCACCAAATCGGACCCAGAGTGACCCGGGCCACCAAATCGGACCCAGAGTGACCCGGGCCACCAAATCGGACCCAGAGTGACCCGGGCCACCAAATCGGACCCAGAGTGACCCGGGCCACCAAATCGGACCCAGAGTGACCCGGGCCACCAAATCGGACCCAGAGTGACCCGGGCCACCAAATCGGACCCAAAGTGGCCCGGGCCACCAAATCGGACCCAGAGTGGCCCGGCCCACCAAATCGGACCCAGAGTGACCCGGCCCACCAAATCGGACCCAGAGTGACCCGGGCCACCAAATCGGATCCAGAGTGACCCGGCCCACCAAATCGGACCCAGAGTGACCCGGGCCGCCAAATCGGACCCAGAGTGACCCGGCCCACCAAATCGGACCCAGAGTGACCCGGCCCACCAAATCGGACCCAGAGTGACCCGGGCCACCAAATCGGATCCAGAGTGACCCGGGCCACCAAATCGGACCCAGAGTGACCCGGGCCGCCAAATCGGACCCAGAGTGACCCGGGCCGCCAAATCGGACCCAGAGTGACCCGGGCCGCCAAATCGGACCCAGAGTGACCCGGGCCGCCAAATCGGACCCAGAGTGGCGCCGCCCGCCAAATCGGACCCAGAGTGGCGCCGCCCACCAAATCGGACAGAGTGGCGCCGCCCGCCAAATCGGACCCAGAGTGGCGCCGCCCGCTAAATCGGACCCAGAGTGGCGCCGCCCGCCAAATCGGACCCAGAGTGGTGCCGCCCGCCAAATCGGACCCAGAGTGGCGCCGCCCGCCAAATCGGTCCCAGAGTGACCGCGCCCACCAAATTGGTCCCAGAGTGACCCCGCCCACCAAATCGGACCCAGAGTGGCCTCACCCCTTTACATAGTTACATAGTTACATAGTTAGTAAGGCCGAAAAAAGACATTTGTCCATCCAGTTCAGCCTATATTCCATCATAATAAATCCCCAGATCTACGTCCTTCTACAGAACCTAATAATTGTATGATACAATATTGTTCTGCTCCAGGAAGACATCCTTAGGGGCTACAACTACCAAGCCAGCGCCTGAGGGGCACCCAAGTGTGAAAGTCTTGCAGGGGCAGCCCGGGCACCATTCCAAAGCACTATCTGTAGTTCCTTCAGGAAATACCCATCTAGTTCTTATTATTATTCAGTCCGCACGTAATGCGGCCCGAACCGCTTCACTCACAGACTCCAGTGAGGTGTCATTTCGAAGCCAGCGTCCCCAAGAGGTGTGCTAAGTATTTTTCGTGTCGATCGGATTTGTAGTTTTGGCGCAATTTACATTTGAAAATGTTTTTTCCCCTCATTGTAATGCATTTCAATAGGGAAATTTTCCCATAGGTTATAATGGCCGGGTTTCTGAGGCAATTTGAAATGTACCTACCACCTGCCACCTGGCTGATTAGCTCATTGATATGCGCAGTCAGGCCCAGTTACTATGCCAACGCCTGCGAACTGTACATGACCACACCAGCACAGTTTTGCCAGATAATATCAGCTCTTAAAGTGATAGCACAGCACAATTTCAAAGCACTATCTGTAGTCTTATTATAATTATTGCCCCGCTCACCAAATCGGACCCAGAGTGGCGACGCCCGCCAAATCGGACCCGGAGTGGCGCCGCCCGCCAAATCGGACCCGGAGTGGCGCCGCCCGCCAAATCGGACTCGGAGTGGCGCCGCCCGCCAAATCGGACCCGGAGTGGCGCCGCCCGCCAAATCAGACCCGGAGTGGCGCCGCCCGCCAAATCGGACCCGGAGTGGCGCCGCCCGCCAAATCGGACCCGGAGTGGCGTCGCCCGCCAAATAGGACCCGGAGTGGCGCCGCCCGCCAAATCGGACCCGGAGTGGCGCCGCCCGCCAAATCGGACCCGGAGTGGCGCCGCCCGCCAAATCGGACCCGGTGTGGCGCCGCCCGCCAAATCGGACCCGGAGTGGCGCCGCCCGCCAAATCGGACCCGGAGTGGCGCCGCCCGCCAAATCGGACCCGGAGTGGCGCCGCCCGCCAAATCGGACCCGGAGTGGCGCCGCCCGCCAAATCGGACCCGGAGTGGTGCCGCCCGCCAAATCGGACCCGGAGTGGCGCCGCCCGCCAAATCGGACCCGGAGTGGCGCCGCCCGCCAAATCGGACCCGGAGTGGCCCCGCCCACCAAATCGGACCCAGAGTGACGCGGCCCACCAAATCGGACCCAGAGTGACCCGGCCCACCAAATCGGACCCAGAGTGGCCTGGCCCACCAAATCGGACCCATAGTGGCTCGGCCCATTAAATCGGACCCAGAGTGACCCAGCCCACCAAATCGGACCCAGAGTGGCTCCACCAACCAAATCGGACCCAGAGTGGCCCCGCCCACCAAATCCTCAACCCTGAGGGGCTACAACTACCAAACCAGCATCTGAGGGGCACCCAAGTGTGAAAGTCTTGCTGGGGCAACCCGGGCACCATTCCAAAGCACTATCTGTAATTCCTTCAGGAAATACCCATCTAGTTATAGTGCTTTGGAACAAAGCACTATACTGTTATTCCATTGTGGATAACTTCTTATTCTTATTATTATTCAGTCCGCACGTAATGCGGCCCGAACCGCTTCACTCACAGACTCCAGTGAGGTGTCATTTCGAAGCCAGCGTCCCCAAGAGGTGTGCTAAGTATTTTTCGGGTCGATCGGATTTGTAGTTTTGGCGCAATTTGCGTTTGAAAATGTTTTTTCCCCTCATTGTAATGCATTTCAATAGGGAAATTTTCCCATAGGTTATAATGGCCGGGTTTCTGAGGCAATTTGAAATGTACCTGCCACCTGCCACCTGGCTGATTAGCTCATTGATATGCGCAGTCAGGCCCAGTTACTATGCCAACGCCTGCGAACTGTACATGACCACACCAGCACAGTTTTGCCAGATAATATCAGCTCTTAAAGTGATAGCACAGCACAATTTCAAAGCACTATCTGTAGTCTTATTATTATTACAGTACACAGCGCAGAGCCCCGCAGCATACAGCGCAGAGCCGCGCATTATACAGCGCAGAGCCACGCAGCATACAGTGCGGAGCCGCGCAGCATACAGCGCAGAGCCGCGCAGTATACAGCGCAGAGCCCCGCAGTATACAGCGCAGAGCCGCGCAGTATACAGCGCAGAGCCGCGCATTATACAGCGCAGAGCCACGCAGCATACAGCGCGGAGCCGCGCAGCATACAGCGCAGAGCCGCGCAGTATACAGCGCAGAGCCCCGCAGTATACAGCGCAGAGCCGCGCAGTATACAGCGCAGAGCCGCGCAGCATACAGCGCAGAGCCACGCAGCATACAGCACGGAGCTGTGCAGCATACAGCGCAGAGCCCCACAGTATACAGCGCAGAGCTGCGCAGCATACAGCGCAGAGCCCCGCAGTATACATTGCCGAGCCCCGCAGTATACAGCGCAGAGCCGCGCATTATACAGCGCAGAGCCGAGCAGCATACAGCGCAGAGCCCCGCAGCATACAGCGCAGAGCCCCGCAGTATACAGCGCAGAGCCCCGCAGTATACAGCGCAGAGCCCCGCAGTATACAGCGCAGAGCCCTGCAGTATACAGCGCCCACCAAATCGGCCCCTGAGGGGCCCCACCCACCAAATCGGACCCAGAATGGCTACAACTACCAAACCAGCGCCTGAGGGGCACCCAAGTGTGAAAGTCTTGCTGGGGCAACCCGGGCACCATTCCAAAGCACTATCTGTAGTTCCTTCAGGAAATACCCATCTATTTCTCTCTGTTATCAGCCATTCCACGTACTGCTGTCAGTCTATTTCTCTCTGTTATCAGCAATTCCCCTGTCCTGCTGTCAGTCTATTCTCTCTGTTATCAGCCATTCCCTTGTCCTGCTGTCAGTCTATTCTCTGTTATCAGCCATTCCCTTATCCTGCTGTCAGTCAGAGTGACCCGGCCCACCAAATCGGACCCAGAGTGACCCGGCCCACCAAATCGGACCCAGAGTGACCCGGCCCACCAAACCGGACCCAGAGTGACTCGGCCCACGAAACCGGACCCAGAGTGACCCGGCCCACCAAACCGGACCCAGAGTGACCCGGCCCACGAAACCGGACCCAGAGTGACCCGGCCCACCAAACCGGACCCAGAGTGACCCAGCCCACCAAACCGGACCCAGAGTGACCCGGCCCACCAAACCGGACCCAGAGTGACCCGGGCCACCAAATCGGACCCAGAGTGACCCGGCCCACCAAATCGGACCCAGAGTGACCCGGCCCACCAAATCGGACCCAGAGTGACCCGGCCCACCAAATCGGACCCAGAGTGACCCGGGCCACCAAATCAGACCCAGAGTGACCCGGGCCACCAAATCGGACCCAGAGTGACCCGGCCCACCAAATCGGACCCAGAGTGACCCGGCCCACCAAATCGGACCCAGAGTGACCCGGGCCACCAAATCGGACCCAGAGTGACCCGGGCCACCAAATCAAACCCAGAGTGACCCGGGCCACCAAATCAAACCCAGAGTGACCCGGGCCACCAAATCGGACCCAGAGTGACCCGGGCCACCAAATCGGACCCAGAGTGACCCGGGCCACCAAATCGGACCCAGAGTGACCCGGGCCACCAAATCGGACCCAGAGTGACCCGGGCCACCAAATCGGACCCAGAGTGACCCGGGCCACCAAATCGGACCCAGAGTGACCCGGGCCACCAAATCGGACCCAGAGTGACCCGGGCCACCAAATCGGACCCAGAGTGACCCGGCCCACCAAATCGGACCCAGAGTGACCCGGCCCACCAAATCGGACCCAGAGTGACCCGGGCCACCAAATCGGACCCAGAGTGACCCGGCCCACCAAATCGGACCCAGAGTGACCCGGCCCACCAAATCGGACCCAGAGTGACCCGGGCCACCAAATCGGACCCAGAGTGACCCGGGCCACCAAATCAAACCCAGAGTGACCCGGGCCACCAAATCAAACCCAGAGTGACCCGGGCCACCAAATCGGACCCAGAGTGACCCGGGCCACCAAATCGGACCCAGAGTGACCCGGGCCACCAAATCGGACCCAGAGTGACCCGGGCCACCAAATCGGACCCAGAGTGACCCGGGCCACCAAATCGGACCCAGAGTGACCCGGGCCACCAAATCGGACCCAGAGTGACCCGGGCCACCAAATCGGACCCAGAGTGACCCGGGCCACCAAATCGGACCCAGAGTGACCCGGGCCACCAAATCGGACCCAGAGTGACCCGGGCCACCAAATCGGACCCAGAGTGACCCGGGCCACCAAATCGGGCCCAGAGTGACCCGGGCCACCAAATCGGACCCAGAGTGACCCGGGCCACCAAATCGGACCCAGAGTGACCCGGGCCACCAAATTGGATCCAGAGTGACCCGGGCCACCAAATCGGACCCAGAGTGACCCGGGCCACCAAATCGGACCCAGAGTGACCCGGGCCACCAAATCGGACCCAGAGTGACCCGGGCCACCAAATCGGACCCAGGCCACCAAATCGGACCCAGAGTGACCCGGGCCACCAAATCGGACCCAGAGTGACCCGGGCCACCAAATCGGACCCAGAGTGGCCCCGCCCACCAAATCCTCAACTACCAAACCAGCGTCTGAGGGGCACCCAAGTGTGAAAGTCTTGCAGGGGCAGCCCGGGCACCATTCCAAAGCACTATCTGTAGTTCCTTCAGGAAATACCCATCTAGTTAATAATGTTATTGGATCACATGCTGCAAGCTAGCAGAAAACTTTGTTCATGGTAAGCGACATAAGCCACCAGAGCTAATATATTCTTTTGGCTGCAAACACTGAGAAAAAAATCAAGGTAAATTGATTGAAATTAGCACGTGTTTTATTATCCAAAAACATGAAAAACAAAAAAAAACAAAAAAAAAACACAGTTTGTCATCACAACATTGGTGCATAAACTAAATTGGAAAACAGATGGCTACCTACAGTATTTACAAATTCATCCTGACCGGACAATGACTCTTGGGTGAGGTTTTCTGTGGTTACCCCTTCAGAGATGAAGGACTGTGTGGGCAATTGAGAGTGTGGGATTTGGTGCTGGAGTGACAGATTTTCTACCGGGATTTGCACATAAATTTGACAGAACCCGGAGATAGCTGTGGGTTAATGGTGTTGCTCCAAGGAGGGAGCATAAAAGGATTGTTGTTGAGGTGCTGGTTGCTGGAGTTAGTTGGAACTGGCAGAGTATTGCTCAACCTGCATAACAGTTTGCTGTTGACTTTGTTGTCGTGATATCTCCTGCCCTCCGGTTTCTGCTGTGGGGCATACAGTCCCACACAGCCTCGGACTCCCGGTGTCCAGTTCCTGTGCTTCAGCATGGAGGGAGCCCAGTCACAGCTCCCCTCCAGTTCCTTACTTCTCCTGTGCTCTTTCTCCCCTCACACTTTTCTACAGACTGTCATGACAGGAGTTGCAGAACCTTGTGTCTGCACGGCTCTCTTGACTGCACTCCACTACTGACTAAACTCCTCCAGCCAGAATATATATAGGGAAGCTCCCCTGAAACCAAGTCTAGAGCTCCCTCTTCTAGCCTGGAGTCAGAACATGTTGCATGTATGTGCTACCTGTTAAAGAGATCCTTGTTACTTCCAAGCATGGCATCACCCTCCCCAAAAAGAAGGCAACACCACTTTATGAGGTTATAGCTTTGGAACCCTTCAACGGATTCCACTGATTCTGAGACTGTTTTTATGTACTTCATCTAATAAAAATTGTCATGGTCTGTATGAACCAATATGACTTGGTAATAGTTAACTGTACTTAAGGGACTGTATACACATGTTCATATGAAGCTAGTGAAACTGAGTTGCTTGTTTATACCCCATAGACTCATGGACTCCAAAAAGTAAATCCACCTTGTTTCTCTTCGGATGATTTGGATGAACGGATTTAACCCTCTTTTATGCATCAAAGACATCA